>NC_092878.1:115178694-115489805 GCF_028372415.1 Notamacropus eugenii | reverse complement strand
ATTATCTCCATTTCATAAAGGAATACACTTTTTGGTAATAAAAAACAGCAGCTCTGAACAAAAATGCATCTTTGGGTTGAATCCAAACAGAGAAATAATATATTTATTTTTCTGCAAAGGAAAATTATATGGCTACAAATGACCTTAAGAGTTCAACTCCAATTTCACAGATGACTCCCTGAGAGTTATCACAAATATCATGTGTTAGCTTTTATATTAGAGAACTGTTGTTGTCTAGTGGAAAAAGAACTGGAATTTCATTTAGAAGAACTTGAAACCAACCTTGCCTCCTACAGTATAAGAAACCCATACACACACATCTTCTTGGCACCCATATCTTTAACATGCCAGTAACAATGTCCTGGATCTTATTTACTCAATGGGATATTAAGGAAGGAGGACAGCTAGGTGGTGCAGTGGATAGAGTACCAGTGCAGGAGTCAGGAGGACCTGAGTTCAAATCTCACCTCAGACACTTGACATTCACTAGCTGTGTGACCTTGGGCAAGTCGCTTAACCCCAATGGCCTCATCCTGGGTCTTCTCCAGAGATCCTGATGAATATCTGGTCACTGGATTCAGATGACTCTGGAGGAGAAGTGAGGCTGGTGACTTGCACAGCCCTCCCTCATGCAAAACAAAGTCAAGTGCCAGTCATGTCATCATTTCTCTGATGGCATGGTCTTCTTCAGCAACAAAGGATGAACACACACACACACACACACACACACACACACACACACACATTGAGGAAGGAATGATCTAAAGATCATGAAATATTTAACTTTCCTCTTTCTCCCAGCAATCTCTAAAATAACAGGTTGGATTATGCAGTCACTGAATTTTTATCGAACTTTAGCAACATGAACTCTCAGAGTAACCTTTTTTAAAAATACACATTTTTGTTAGCATTGTTATTAGTATAATATCTTCTTTTTCACATCTGAACAGAAACTCAGTTTAGCAGAGGATGAGCTAATATATGAAAAGCACTTTGGAAACCTTAAAGTACATTATAAATGCTAGATATTGTAATTCTCTCCTATCTCTAGGTAGGTGGGGAATCTTCAGCACCATCACTTTAACTGATGGGGAAGTAGCAAAAAAAAAAACCCCAACAATCTCTCAGAATTTGAGAGTCTTTTTGGAATTCTAATTGGAAATTCTGGGAAATGGGGCAAATTTGTCTGGATTTTGGGTATAGGAGATACAAATTCCAGGAGACTCTGAGACTAGAGCATGACTTAATGATGCTGGATATCCCATATGGGATGAGTATCCAATTTGGTCCATACTAGTAAGATATTTTCATGTTAACTTGTTAGTGCGAGTAGATGTCTAGGCTAGTAGGTGGGGAGTGGGGAACGGGTGACAGGACTTGATTTCTCCTCACTCCTTTCTCTTCCACTCACCCTTACTCAAGTGTCTGACATAGTGGGGAAATAATTTCCTACTTATCTTTCAGTGTTGCCAGTGCTCATTGCCTGCCCATTTGTCACCCCTCAACTATCATAGAGCTTAAAAGGAGGAAGTAGTTCACCTAATTCCCATGTTAGCACTCTGGGGAAAAACCCCAGGAACCCCATTCCCATAACGGGAAAGGTATGAGCAGGGGGCATTTAGAGGAAAAGATATTAAGTTCTGTTTTGGACATAGTTTCAGAATTCTTGAATAAAGTGCAGAGGGGAGTCAGATTTCAACAAGAGCTAATAGATGGAAGGAGTAGGAGAGGAAAAGATTTAAACTGAAGGGAAATTTATTACCTAAGGAATGGGCATTCCAGAAGACACAGTGGAAGGGCTGGGTAGAGTTAGGATGGAACTTGGGATTGGAAGGGTTAAGGGGAGATGGGAATGAAGAATTGGGTGGTAAGGGGTGTTAAATAGGGTTTGGATGATGATCTATAGGAGTTCAAAGTCACTGGGATATAAAAGGGTGACCAAGGGTATCGCTGTTTATCATTAAGTAAGGGACACCACTCCTCTACTCTTAAAGGATAGGTGCAATAGGAAACAAAAGGTCTGAAAGGGAGGGTAGGGTTGTTTGTCTTTACACTGGATGCTCTCCACATTCTGGTCAGGAGCTTGGGCTGGCAGCAGGAAATGGAAGGTGCCTTGTGTTGGTATAGATGAAAGTGATTGCTTTGGGGTAAAAAGAATATGCCTGGCTTGGCCCTTAGCATCCTTTCCTCAGGGAACATCCTTGCCAAGCAGAAGAAGGAAGGCTCAGAGCATCATTATAGTCTTGGCTTCTCATGGGAGGAGATTGGCTGTGGTTGGCAGTAGGAAGTTGTAGACTCCTTGCACAGATGGAAGACACCCAGACAAGCCCCTAGCAACCTGTCCTCAGGGGATATGCTACACCATAGACCACTCAAAGCATCCCCACCACTCTACCCCAACCCCCTTTTTACTGTTGACCATCACATTTGGTGCTCTCATTGACCTGCCTGGCCCCAGGAATATATCACTTCAGAAAGATTTCTTAGTGTTAGGACTCTATATATTCATTGACCATCAAATACACCTTTCCTTCTTTGAGACTTGTGAAAATATTTTCAAGGGGAGATGATAACAAAACTTTGAATGGCGTTATCCAGTGAAGTTCTTAAAATATCCTCGGTAGGGGAAATGAGCTGGAGATGTGAGAAATTTTTTCCCAAATGCATTCAGGTCTTTCATGTCATACAAAAAGCTCAGACATGGGGATTATGTAACATGCCATCAGAATCAAAGTCAGTTTTCATTTTATAGATAGATTCTATGGAGTTTAAAGGTGATGCTAATGACCCTCTGACAAGCCTAATAGTTTTCCCACAAAAATCAAATACATTGAAATATTCACTATTTTAAATGAAAGTATTGGATCATTAACTTTGCCTATTTTTGTTTCTCATTTTGCTCTGTTTTCCTACTTTTTGTACATGGGAAAGATAGGAGACAATAACAAGATTAGGAAAAATGGTGTTTGCAGACACAAAAAGAACATGAAAAGGAGGGAAACTGAGGTCCAGACAGGAAAAGCAAGCCCCTGTCTTCTACCTACTCCTTTTTCCTAGATATTTGCTATGATGAAGTAGATGGGAGGCAGCAGAGCACATGCAAACACTCGAGATCTGGAATTAAAAAGTTTGGTCTCCAATACCACTTACTTGTGTGGCATTGGGTAATTGACTTAATGCTTCAAGGTCTCAGTTTCCCAATTTGTAAAATGACAGTAGAACTTGATGACCTTTAAGGTCTCTTCTACTTCTAAATCTAATCAACATATGATTCTGACTAAAATTTCTCAATCATTATCTACTCCTGCTGGAAGTATTTTCCTAGGGTCTATAAATAAGGAAAAGTACAGCATTTTTCTTTCCCTAATTCTTGAGTATGATTCAAAGACATGAGCTTCAGAATTCATTATTAGACAAAAGGCAGAGAGAAAAGCAAATACACTTCTGGAACTTTAAATTTCTTTTCTATCTTTTTTTAAAATTTTCTCAGCCTTTGTTTTAAGGCTTTTTATGCCTATGTTCCCCTTGACCAATATAAAAGCATCAATGTAAAACACACACACACAAAAACCAAACATATATCCATAGAAAAAAATACTGCAAGAAAAGGATAAGGTTAGGGACTGAACGTCTGATTTCATTGGAAGGAGGAAACTCCCAGTGAGGAAACTCCCCAAAAGTCAATAACACCTTTTTCTGCAAACCCCCCCGCCTCAAATATATACTCTATTTTCTGTTATCTTCATTTTTTTCCTATCTACTGCTTCCTCCTCTGTGATCCACAAATGTAGCATTCTTGACTACTCATTATTTCTTACCATATCTAATCTTGCCAAATGCTGTCACTTCTGCCTTTGCAACATCCCTGGTATGTGCTCCCTCTGTTTTCTGATACTGTCACCATTTTGGTTCTATCCCTTATCACTTCTTTCCAAGACTAGAGTTATAGCACTCTCGTTGGTCTCCTTACCTCAGGTCTCTCTCCTCCAATTCATTCTCAACTTAACTATCCAAGTGACAGGTTTCCTTATTAATAATATCTTATTCAATAACAAACTCCAGGGTAAAAAATAAACATCCTAATTTTGACTCTTGGACATCCCCTCACCCTGTCATGGGATGATAAGCATGATCTGTAACTAACACAGGTCCTACTTGCTTTACCGTATCCTCAAGGGTTCAAGTTGGATGCTCTGGGAATGTTTTCTTTATCCTAATATGATTACATCCGAAAGTGGATGCCTTCTTCATTGCGCATGCCTTTCTGTATCATTGTTTTCCCCTTCCTTAGATTCCCATTCAACAGGATGATTTTGCTCTCAGGTGTAAGAATTCCTAGAGACAGATTTCGATTCATCTCCTTTTCAGCTCATGAATTTTCTAATTTTGTGCTACGCATACATGTGTGTATGTATACATGTGAGCATATGTGTATGTGTGTGTGATTATTGGAAATATGCTGCAGCCTACTTATTCTACACAGTTCTTTTTGAGTCACTCATATTTCTGAAATTATGATATTCCATGATTTGCAATCAAAGAGCACATTCAATAAAAAGTTGGAAAAAATGTATTTGTGTTGCAGGGATCAACTTGGGATCATTCTATGATCAAGAGAATCAATCTGTCTTCCATTTGGATTCTGTACAGAATACACTTCATGACAGTGGTGAACATCTTCAGTGTGCACTCAGACCCTCCTTACCTTATTATCATGGCTGTTGCTCATCCTTTATTTTCAAAGAGGACTAATGACATCTTGGGTGATGTTTTGACCCATGAGTGAATTAGATTTAGGTGAGGCAAAGTTGCACAGAGTCTTCAGCCTCACTCTCTCTTCCAGAGTCACCTAAGTCCAGTGGCAAGACAAAGTCAAGGTGATGTCCAAGTGTGCAGTGGATGACCTTGGTGTCTTTGATGCCTGACCAAGACTGTAGCCTTCTGTCCACTCTCCCTGCCCTCAGTATCTTTTCTCTTCAGTCTCTCCTCTACTGAGCTATAAAAGTAATCTTCCTGAAGAGTATGTCTGACCATGTCAACTTGCTATTCAGTAAGCTCCCATGACTTGCTATTTCCTGTGAAAATCACATAAAAACAAATTTCCCATTTGGCATTCAAATCTCTCCATAATGTACCACCCTTCTTACCTCTCCAGTTTTCTGACACCTTACACCTCCTATCCCTTCGTACTCAGCAATTCAGTGACATTTGATATTCCTCACATAAGATGTATCTCCCAATTCCATGCATTTTCACTGGCAGCGTAGCCCACCCCCAGAATTCTCTCTCTCCTCATTTCTGCCTCTTGGCTTCCTTCCAGTGTCATCTAAAGTCTAAGAAACTTTTCCTGATCTCCTTTAATCTTAGTGCCTTCCCTCTGAGATTATCTCCAATTTATCTTGTATATACCTTGTTGATACATAATATTTGCTTATTTTTTTCTGAACTTCTTGAGAGTGAGGACTGTTTTTGCCCTTTTATTTGGATGCCTGGTTTTTAGCAGTGTCTGTCATATAATAGGTGCTTAAAAATGCTGGTTGACTTGACTTTTATGCCTTGATTGATGTATATTTTTTAAAAAATATTTTTAATTTCAGCTCTAAATTCTCTTCATCCCCTCACCCCCTCTCTCATCTATTGAGAGACAATAAGTACAATATCCATTATACATATTAAGTCACATAAAACATTTCTGCCTTAGTCGTGTTCTGAAGGGGAAAACAAAGCTAGAAAAACAAAGTAAGAGTGTTTGTCTGCACTCTGAGTCCTTCACTTCTGTTTTGAGGTAAATAATATTTTACTTCATGAGTCCTTTGGAGTTGTGGTGTATCACTGTATTGATCAATTACCAAATCTTTCACAATGGATTATCTGTACAGCATTGATGTTACTGTGTTCTCCTGGTTCTGTTCTCTTGATTTTCTATCAGTTCATACAAGTCTTCCCAGGTTTTTCTGAAATCAGTTGGTTGATATTATTAATCAGAGAATTGTTGAATAAAACTACTTTATTTGCTGTATCTACTAAAGAATTTTCAATGAACAAAACATATAAGTGAGGGACTTCTTAATGAGGAGGCTCTTAAGGTTGCATTTTATTCCATGAAGGCATTTTTTAAACATATAATCAATAAACAATAAATCCAGTGGAGACTTCTATTCTCTATGCCCTTCAGTCAATTGCAGAATATTAAGATGTTTTGTTATAGAAAATCATTTATGAAGAACTGCTAGCTCATTTTTTACATGTATATCTATCAAGATACATTTGAGGCAAAATATTCTTGTGTACATCATTCTCCAAAGATTTTATACAGAGGGGAAATTTGTGCAGATATATGGATTAGCACTTACTGATGTCTACTCAATTGCCTTTTTTGCTATAAAAAACAATTTCTGTGCTTTTTTGCAATTATTGAGTATCCTCCTTTCTTTCAAATATTCTGAAAAATCAAGCCCTCAGTTTTTTCAAAATATTTTTACTTCCAGGACTGATTTCCTCTGTGTTTATTTTATTTTATTTTATTTTTTTTGGTGACTGAATCATACTTCTCTTTTTCCTTTTTCTTAGTACCATCACCACTTTTTTTGAATAGGAAATCGGGAATACAGTTGTAAAATTTCAAACCTGATATTTTTTATCGTTGAAGAAAATAGTGTACTATTGATGTATTTCTGTGTGTGTGTGTGTGTGTGTGTGTGTGTGTGTGTTTTCTCCTATTTTCTTCTATAAATGCCATTACAGTGATTTGGCTTAGTTGAATCTCTTTCCAAGCTTTCTACAGACTTATTTCTCTTCTGGTTCTCTTGACTATTTAATGAGGCAGGGCTGATCATAAACTTCCATCTTCCTCCTCCATAAAGTTTGCAAATGAGTCTCAACTGGCATTGTCTTGACTTGCAATGTTTCTTTCTCCATGTGGTAAAATTAGTGTTTTTCTTGCCAATGAAGTTTTGGGGTTATTTTGGCATTCTCACTGTGATGATTGCTTTACATCTCTCAGCCTTTTGGATCGAATTATGGTGATTTTTACTGGTCTTGTCCTTAATCTATTTACCATTTATAAACTATCAATAACTCATTTGTATAGGTCAGGCTGGAGCTTCTATATTTGTGCCCTACATTTTCTTATACTTGCCTCCTAAATTCCTGCCGATTTTCACTTTTAATCCAATGGTTTGATGGTATGAAACACAGTTGATTATAATATGGCTCTCATATTAATTTCATTTTTTTATGATGTGGTTGAGTTCTCACATTAGCCAGTGCCTTTGACTCTTCTTAAAGACAGTATACTTTCTTTGTATAGATACAAAGTATAGGTATAAGGCTTTTACAAGTTTCTGGATTCTTTTCTTTCTTTATCTTAACCCATATTTTCCTATTCATTTTTGTTTTCTTCTCCTCTGTCCTTAAAGTCACAAAATATTGATGGATATGTTTTCAAATATCTTACAGCGTTCTTATTTAAATTTCTCTACCCCTCCATTCAGTGCTACGGATGTTTGTGTATAATTTGTAATTAGAACCATCGTGGTCTTCTCACTTATGTTCATCTCAAGGCAAAATGACCAAATATCTTAAGAAATTAAAATACTTGTCAGTCAAAAAATATTAAGTACTGTCTATATGCCAGGAATTTCTCTAAGCATGGAGAATATAAATATAAGCACAAAAATAGATAGTTCCTGTCCTCAAGGAGTTTTGAGGGGAAGACAATTTATAAAGGGAGATGAGAAGTAGTGTGTGGGAGAGTGGGGAGGTACCTGGGTTGGTATACAAAGGAGAAACCCGAAGTGTAATGAGTAAAGCTGAGAGAGGAGAGAGGAAATGAGCATGAATGGCCTAGGTGCTTCCTTGACATGGAAATTGTAGGAGAAAGAGAAACCAGGGGAGGAAGGATCTTTCATGTTAAGAAGGCCACATGGACAGAAGCTCTTAGGTTAGGAGTGGGGAACCTGTAGCTTCAAGACCACATGTGGTCCTTTAGGTTCTCAGGTGTGGCCCTTTGACTGAATCCAAGCTTCACAGAACAAATCCACTTAATCAAAGGACCTAAAACCTAGGACTTAGAACCTCAGGAGTAGAGAAGTACAAAGATTCAAGAGCAGAACCAGGACATGAATGAAAGCATATGCATGGTTGGCCTGGGAACATCATCCAAATATATGTTCCAGGAGGAATTCATTAATTAGAGGAGTGTGTTGCAGGATGGAGGAATCTCCAGGGTAAGAAGGCTATATACACAAATGTTAAGGCAAATTGAAAACAACTTCATCAGTTTTTTTCTTCACTTATAGTTAAATTAATGTTAATAAGTGGTCTAAAATTACGTGATTCTTGGTAACCTTGTGTTCTTCTCTGACATTTTTTCATCTTAACTAAAGAAATAACAGGGAGTCATATAAGACTGAGAGGTGCTTTATTTTATTTTTCCATGTTTTATGAGTTGTCATGATCAAATCATTCAGTGACCACCCCTCTGCTGATGAGTCAGTCTCTATATTGGTTCTTAGACAACACACACAGTCTATAATTTCAATTGTACTTGAAGACTTTATGGATTGGTAGAACCTCCCAGCACTTGTGATGAGGAATCACAGGATGCCTTAAGTGATGGTCTCAAAACAGTAATTAACTTTATGTAGCAATAAACTCTATCCCTAACTATGCTGGCAGGAGAAGAAAAGTGACTGGCCAAGTTTGGTTGCTGTTTGGGGAGCAAAAGAGGAAGTAATATGAGCCAACTATGGGAGAGAGAAGGAGGGAAAGACAGGGCAGCATCCTTGGTGATACTAGGCAGGAGCATTTACTCTTTCTAAGTTAAGTCTAAGTAAGCTGAGGAAAAAAAGCATCTAGAAATCCCTTCCTGCCACAGCATGACCAGATTGAGGCAAGCCTTGGCTATGGGAACATCTGTCTTTTCTTGACTCCAAATCTCCATCAGGGGGAGGATGTAAGAGATCATGGGACCAGAGTTCCTGGTCGTGCTGGATGTGTGAGTCAAACATTGGGTATGGAACTATGTTGTTCTACACTCCTTTGCCCACTCAAAGGACTGAACTGTGAATTAATGGGTCAAAAGCGACTTCTGCAGTACTACCTAGGGACTTGTAATGTTTAGGAGAGCAGCAAATAAACAGGTATTTGATAGATGTTTTATTATACATTGTTTTCTCATTATTGGGTATCATTCATTTATTTATTAATACCCTGCTGAGTGTGAGAGAAACTCTACACAGTGAAGAACGTTTATCTCTGTCAGTGGGAATTTGACTCCATGCTGCCAAGGTCAAGTGAAACATAAGAAATTCAAGGAAGAAGAAGTGTTTACCAGAAGTGTGACCTTGAGAAATCTGATTGCTTGTTGGGTAAATTGAGAGTAATGCACACCATATGCATGTATACGTACATACACACACATATACATGTGTGTATATACATGTATATATGTGTGTGTAAATGTGTATGTATATATATAAACGTATATACATATATATTGAGATGATATTACCTTGCAAAGAGATTAATGAGCTCGAGGATAGAATATCACTGAACCTCTGAGGACTGTGGTGTAGAAAGCTGTCCCCGTCTCCCCCTCCTCAGCATTAGTGGGCTGGGTACACATGACTGCCAGAGGGAAAATGGGACCTCCCGGATTCAGCATCTTTCTGTTCAATAGTGTCAAGATATTGGCTACCAGCACAACCTGGTGGTCAGATTTTAAAAGTGACTAACAATTTCATCAAAGTAAAAATTAGTAATAAAAAAAGCTACACACCTCTTCTTAAACTCAAAAATTTAGTCCCACTTCCTCCCCACCCTCACCTCCATTTTAATCTTTGTTTTACATATTACATTATAGCTACAGTTTACTCTGCAAATTTCACACAGCTTTTAGTGAAAAGCAATGCTATTTTGACTACAAATAATTCAGCAAACATTTATTACTACTCTGCTATGCTCCATGCTAGAGATAGAAAGAAAAAAATAAGAATAGTCTTTTCTCCTAAGGAGTTTATATTATATTAGATGTAATCTAAAATTTTAATTCTTTTTTTAAAAATTAAGGATAACTATAATAATAAAATTAAGGATAATAATAATTAGAATAATAAAATTAAGGATAATAACAATAAAAATAGCTAGCATTTACAGAGTGATTTCTATGCCAAGCACCATGATTAGTACTTTCCACATATCTTGTTTGATCCCCACAATAACCTAGGGAGGTAGATGTTGTTATTATCCCTATCTTACAATTGAGGAAACTGAGGCAAAAGGTTCAGTGTCTTGCCCAAGGTCACACTAAGTATCTGAGGCTGGTCTTCCCAACTCCAGATCTGACACTATCCATTGCACCACTTAGTTTTAAGAAATCAGGAAAAAACAAAAGCTATTAATAGAGAGAAAACTTCCCTTACACAGATTTATTTTTCACTGGTTTATTCTGAAAAACACCATGGTCTAGGTGGTCATGGCCAATACATGTCATTTTACTTTTTACTTGAGATCATCCTAGAGAAAGAATAAAATTCAAATCAACAAATAGTTATTGTTGAGTACTATACAAAGTATTTGCAAGGTTTCCACTCCCACTTCAGTCTCCTACCCATTCCTTTTATTGATGATAAAATTAAAAGACTGGAATCTCATGATGTAAAGTAAGGGGAGAATCAATATATTTTAGATAAATATTATTAATATCTTTCATTATTACAATAAAACAAGAAAGTATTCTGTTCGTCAGAAACATTGTGATCAGCAGTGACAGAACAAGCATATACAGGAAGGCATCAGTTAAATGCACCTAGATGCACTGAGACCTATACATGTGGCCCCTCATGGGGAGGGAAGAGACACTCTTCCAATTTGTACTGTCACTAGCAGGCCAGGTTTTCAGAAGCTGGCTCACTATTCCTCTTCTCAGAGTTCTTGGATGGAGGGTAATCCTGAAAGGTTGAGTTTTCTAACCCTGCCACTCAACCTTACTGATGGATACCCATTATTTAGCAACCTGTTCTTCTCAACTAGCTTTTATGAAAACATATAACTAAAATAGTAGCTACAAAAACACAGTTATTCATGTTATTGGGGGCACGATCGCCTTCTGCCACCAAAGTACCCTGAGGAGAGCGGGTTCAAATATACAGTATGGTGGTAATGAGTGGTAAGGAGTCATGCAGCAAAGTGTACCTCTCAACTCTTGCCTGCAGAAGTCCTTTCCTTCCTTTATGGCATTTACATGGAGTTTCCCTTAGTTATAGCTCTCTACTGGACTCTAAAGATCAGTTCATAGCTAACACTTCTCTCCATCACAAGAGGTCACAATCTGTTCTCCGGCGATTGTCTCTTCACATGCATCTGTAGACACTTTCTTTCATCCCTGCTCACTCCCACTCCAGTGGCCTCTACCATCAACCTCAAAATTCCAGATGTGTTTTCTGTCTCTACCAAACTCATATGGTTGTCTGGACATTCCCCTCTCATTCACCCAGTATTGGAAAAGAATAAACACAAAAGAAACAAAAGATCCGTTTGCTTACAGAAGCCTTGAGGTTCAAATCTGGCTATGTGGTCCTGAGCAAGTCACTCAACACTGGTTTGCATCAGTTTCCTCAAAAGTAAAATGGGAATAATAATAGTTCCTACCTCCCCAGCTCTTGTGAGAATCAAGTGAGATAATATTTACAAAAAGAGATTAGCACAATGTCTGACACGTATATTTCAGAAATGCTTATTCCCTCCCCTCCTTTCAATGAGATAGATAATATGGAACTAACTATGTACAAATAAGATATACACAGAATTCATTGGATATAGGCTCATAGAAAAAGCATTAGTATTGGGGGCCATCTC
This sequence comes from Notamacropus eugenii, assembly GCF_028372415.1. Taxonomy (NCBI): domain Eukaryota; kingdom Metazoa; phylum Chordata; class Mammalia; order Diprotodontia; family Macropodidae; genus Notamacropus; species Notamacropus eugenii. The sequence goes on along the minus strand of NC_092878.1, from coordinate 115,477,946 downwards.
TAGTTGTCCTGACTGATCCATATTTTGCCCCTTGACCCAAATGGGGCTGGAAGAGAAAGGGAGGCTGGTGACTAGAGGCTCAGCCCTCTCTCACTTAAATCCAATTCACTTGCATGTCATGGCATTACCTCCCTGATGTCATGGTCCTCTTTGAAAATGAAGGATAAAAAATAATAATAGAAACAAGCATTAAGGGGGAATTCCACCTTGCAGAAGTGCAGCAGAAGGAGAGAGTTACAGGCATGGAGAAGAGCCTATAAAAATGTGTGGAGTTGGAAATGGAATGTCTTGTGTGAGGAACATCAAGGAAGTCATTGTTGTTGAAGCTTAGACTCTGTTCATTGGATTAAGGTTTAAGAAGACTGAAAAGGTAGGAGAGGAACAAGCTATGAAGGGCTTTGAAAGCTAACTAGAGGATTTTATATTTTATTCTGTAGGAAACAAGCAGTCACTAGAATTTATTACCTAGGAGTAGGTGACTGAGGGGAACATGGTCCAACCTGCTCCTTTAAATAACGAAGTAGAGGGTGGACTGGAGAAACGAGATTGGAGATAGGGAGACCAACCAGAAAGATATTAAAATAATACAGATGTGAGCTTCTCTGAGATAGAAGGGCTATGATTATTAACCCCATTGAGGTAGAATGGGCAGCTAGGAGGCACAGTGGATGGAGCACAGGCCCTGGAGTCAGGAAGATTAATGTTCCTGAGTTCAAATCCTGCCTCAGATGCTTACTACTTATGTAACCCTGGGCAAGTCATTTAATCCTGTTTGTCTCCGTTTCCTCATCTGTAAAATGAGCCACTTCAGCGTCTTTGACAAGAGAATCATAAAAGGGGTCAGAAAGAGTCAGACTCTGCTGAAATGACTGGACAATAGCAGTTACAGATGAGGAAACAGTCTAGGAGCAGTCAAGTGATTCTCCCATAATTTCACTGGTATGTCTGAGGCAGAATTTCTGGCTCTGGGTCCAACACTCCATGCATTAGGCCACATTGCCTCTAGAAGTACCTCTAGCGAGACCTAAATAGAATTATCCCATGTGTCAGATACATCCTTTACGGAACATTTATTGGATGGCACTGATAAGAATCACATAGAATGAGGAATTCTAAATGGATTGTGAAATGTATTATTGGATGGGATAGTGACATCTCAGAAGACCTCTGAAGTTCCCAGATCCATTGAAAGATTGTTCTAAAAAATCCTTATCTGTCATTATTTTGCTACAATAAAATTCCTTTCTCAAGGGCTACCTTCATACGTCTCAATGGGCTCCCTCCTTCCTTCATCATTGCACGCACACACACACACACACACACACACACACTCATACACGCTTGGAACCCATGGCATAATAATGAAAACTATTAATATTTGTGTAGCATTTTAAGGTTTGCAAAGGATTTTTATGCATTATCTCATTTAATTACCTCAAAACTCTGAGATGTAAGGGCTATGAATATTAACCCCATTTTACCGGAGACAAAATGGGCATCACAAAGGATAGAGCACAGGGCCATCAGATTTAATGGTCTCAGAGTACACAAAGTGATTGTTCTTTTGCCATTTTATAACTGCACAAACCATGAAAGAGGAAGGTTAAATTAGTTGTTGAAGTGTTTTTCCTTCCCCCTTGTGGACTAAATTCCATTTACTGTAAGTCTGCAGAGACACTCATTTTGTATTATCCATATCCGTCATTTTATTGGTTCAAGTCACCCTTCTTTGCTTCACCCTTTCCATTTGCAGTCCCACATTGGGGAACTCTGCCTGTGTGCTTTTCATTCTGGTTCTGTGGTTTTGCACACAGTTCCTAGTTTCATTAGTAGTTCATTCTAAATGGTGCAATTAGAAAGAATTCCTTTGAGGATAATAGGCAATAACTGGTTTCTTTGTGTTTGGTGTTTGCTAAGAAAGCATGCAAAGATGACTTTTAACTAAGCTTAAGACGGGAACTGAGCCCAGGAAAAGAACCTCGCAGTAAGTTTTAGATATTATGGCATCAGAAGAATTCAGGTTAGAGCTGGTAGAAGTTCTACCAGTATTGATTAAATAGGATAGGGACTGGGTCTTTAATTTTATTAATATAAGGAAGTCCTAGAGAAGGAAACTTACTCTGCCCATTCAGGCTAGCATCTTCTCTGCCATATATTGTCATGGAACTGCATAAGGGCACTGAAGGTTAGGTTAACTGCTGCAGAGGTGAGGAACCTGGGACCTCGAAGCCACATATGGCCCTTTAGGTGCTCAGGTGCAGTCCTTTGCCTGAATCCAAACTACACAGAACATTTTGTTCCCCTGGCTTAGGTTAACATAGCATATATGTCATAGATGGACCTTCAACTTCCAGTCTTTGAGGGCATCTCTCTGCCTAGCACTGGTAAAATGTTATTTAAACTTTCAAGTCCATAAGGATTTATTATAGGGCTTACTATGTGCTGGATACTGTGCTATATGCTGAAATACAAGTATAAGGAGATAGAAAAATATTCTCTGCTCTCAGAAAGTTTATAGTCTAGGGGGAAGGGCAGGAGGCAAGATGGAAAGAAGGTACCTACCTGCAATGGGGATGCAGAGATGACAGTCAAGAATGGAGCCCAGATGGGATGGAAGACATTGTTGGATATGGTTCTTTTCTTAAAATGGAGGTTCTGAGAGGAACCAGGCAACCAGAAGAAAGGATCAAGGGAGCAGAATATATTCCCAATGAGAGAAATCCAGGGAAAGAAGGAACTTCCAGGGTGAGGAGGCTGTTGTGGCATGGCAGAGAAAGTCCAGAGACTTAGAGGAGGGTAGCCTAGATAGGAGGGAAGACATGACTGGCTTTAATTTTTCATTAAGACTAAGAAACTCTCATGGACTCTTTTAGGGTCCATGAGAAAGGAGTTGCAATGGTACATGTCTGGTCTAGTGACTATGTTTTAGAATGGAGAGAACTGAATCAGGAGCCTGGAAACCTGAATTTAGTTCTAGTTCTGACATTGACTGTGTATGAGTCATGTTTAATCACCTATATAATGTGTGTGTGTGGGGGGGGTAAAATCATCTCTAAGATCATATCTAGATCTAACCTTGTAAGATTAGATGGTGTACAAGTCAATAATTTTTAGTCACTACTCCTCTGTCTCCTTTTCAATTATTTATTGTGCTTGATTTCTATCCTTCAGATCAATAGTAATCCTGATAGACCCTTGTAAATGAATTTTAAATCAATTTCAACATTCTTCAAGTTTTCAATTAAGGTACCTGAGAAAATGCTTTAAAAATAGATTTGAGAATAAAAGTGTTCATTAATTTAGGTAAGGCAATTTTCTACAGCTACACAGTGACCAATGTCCAATCAACAGCTACTCATTAGAGGTAAAGAGACAACAAAGGATAGTGAATTGTGTATTGAATTTTAAATCAGGAAAATCTGTGTTCAAATCTCACCTTTGTGACCCTGGGAAAAATCCATTAACCTCTCTGGACCTTAGATTCCACATCTGTAAAATGGAAATAACAGAAGTAGTAGCCTCACAAATTTGTGGTGAGTTTCAAAAGAGATAATATAAGTTAAGTGCTTTGGAGATCTATCAGCTATTACAAAACCTTCAGCACCACTTCCTGAAGAACTCCATACTTGTGCTCTATCTCTAATGCATTCCCTCTGAGCTGAATTTCCAGGAGTGGTGATGCTGATAATTTATATTGATCCATTATCACCTGATTTCCTACTACCTTGATTAAATTTCACAAATATTTAAGAGCTTATTATCTTGAGAACATTTTACTATGCTTGGTATTTTTTTTCTGTTTTCTGTCAAAGGAGAACGTCTTAACAATGCAAATGGCAAAAGAGAAATGGTTATCAGAAAGTTGATGCCCAAGATAAGTGAGGAGATAGTAAGAGGGGCTGAGTTGCTGTCCATGAATTCTAGTCACCTAGAATTCATTCACCTATTAGAGTTCATTTGGCCCAGAAGAACTACATCTTCAAATTCTGGAAAAGCTAACAAATATCTTTGCTGAACCACTGTCAATCACATCTGAAAGATAGTGAAAGACAGGAGAGGTAGCACAAGATTGAAGATAAGAAAATGTTCTGATTTTAAAAAAAAGAACAGGAAAAGCCTACAAACTAGAGGACAATGAGTTTGCTTTAATTCACAATAAAATTCTTGAAAGGATTATTAAAGGGATGATTGGACAACATTTAGAAAGGCAAGCAGCTTTTACAAAGAGCCAGCATGGTTTCATTAAGAACAAGTATATCAGATTACCCTCATTTTCTTTTCTTCCTTCCTTCTTTCCTTTCTTCCTCCCTCCCTCCCTTCCTTCCTTCCTCCCTCTCTCCCTCCTTTTTTTCCTTCCTTTCTTCCTTCCATCCTTCCTCCCTTTTCTTTTTTTAATAGGAATATCAAATTAATAAGTGAAAGGATAGCTACAGATATAATTTACCTGGATTTAACAAAGCTTTTTGTTTAATTTAACATTTTATATTTTTTTCCAAATTGCATATAAAAACTAATTTTGCATTTAAAATTTTTTTGAGTTGCAAATTCTCTCCTTCCCTCTCTCCCCTTCCTCCCTCTCATTGAAAAGGCAAGCAATTTGATACAGGTTATACATATGTAGTCATGCAAAACTCATTTCTACATTAACCATGTTGTGAAAGAAAACACAGACAAAACCCCCAAGAGAGATAAAGAAAATGTATGCTTCAGTATGCATTCAGATTTCATTAGTTCTTTCTCTGAAGATGGATAGCATATTCATAAGTCCTTCAGAATTGATTTCCATCATTATATTGTTGAGAATAGCCAAGTCATTCACAGTTCTTCATCATACGATATTGCCGTAACTATGTACAACATTCTCTTGGTTCTGCTCACTTCACTATGCATCAATTCATGTAAGTCTTTGCAGGTTTTCCTGAAATCAAATGCTTGTCATTTCTTATAACACAATAGTATCTCATTTCAATCGAATGGAATGAAGTTAGTGAAGACTTCTCAGTGCTTAACAAAAGGCTTTTAGTAGATGATTAGGCTTAAGTTTCAGTTTCCCAGAAATCATGTGACTTTTGGGAATATGAAACTTAACCCCCGCCTTGGGTTGCCACAACACAACCCTCCTTGGGTTGCCACATCAGCATCTACATCAGCATAATGTCTAGTGGTTATTCCACTGCTATCTTGTCCTCTGTTCACAGGGCAGACTGTTGAGTTTAGATTGTGAGCCTGCCTCTCAGTCAGTGGGAGTAAAAGTTCAGCAGGAGGGTGGGATCTTGCATTAGGGCTATATAATCTCTATATTTGCCTTCTTTAATTACCTCACTCTCCTGATTACTTATTAGAGAGGAGATGCCCTTTCACATGAAATCGTAATAAAATCTTTCTGCTTTGCTTCTACCTGGAGAAGTCTCTGATTTTTATTTGAGTCGATGGTCTCTGACCCACACACAATCACATAGCACAACTTGTTCAATCACTCCCCAGCTGATGGCATTCCCTCTAATTTCCATTTCTTAATTACCACAAAAAGAACTGCTATAAATAATTTTGTACAAACAGGATCTTTCCCTTTTTTTTTTATCTTTGGGATACAGATTTAGCAGCGTATTGTTGGATCAAAGGATATGCCCTTTGGGCATAGTACTAAATTGCCCTACAGACTGGGCTAAATCAGTATGCAACTTCATCAATGTATCAATTTGTCCTCATCCCCTTCAACATGTATCATTTTTCTTTTCTATCATAGTAGCCCATCTCCTAGGTGTATGGTGATAGCTCACAGTTGTTTTAATTTGCATTTCCCTAATCAATAGTGATTTAGAACATTTTTATGTGGGTATAGATAGCTTTGATTACTTTGTGTAAAAACTGCCTCTTCATATCCTCAGGCCATTTATCAAATAAGAAATGTCTCTTATTTCTATAAATTTGAGTCAGTTCTCTATATTTGGGAAATGAAATCTTTATCAGAGAAATTTGCTATAAAATAGTTTTCATAACTATGATTACTATGTATTTCCCTCCATTCTATTTCCTCCTATTTATCCTATTCTTTCCTTTCACCCAGTCCATTCTGAAAAGTCTTTTGTATCTGACTTTCACGTCTTCCCATTCACCTTCCCTTTTATCAGCCCCTTCCCTCCCTCCTTTTTCTCTTACTTTCCTGTTGGGTGAGATGGTTTTCTAAAACCAACTAGGTATCTATGTTATTGCCTCTTTAAGTCAATTCCAATGAGGCTAAGGTTTACATGCCTCACCCTGCTCTAACATCACCTATCTTCCCCACTAAAGTAAAAGCTTTCACTTTAACAAAGCTTTTGAAAAAATATCTCATACCTTTCTTAAGATGGAGAGGTGTAGAATAGAAGCTAATATAAATGGATGAATTCAGAAGTCATTGAATGGCTGCACTCAAAAGAGTGATTGGTAATGGTTCAGTTGCAGTATAGCAGGAGGTCTTCAGTGAAATATCCCTGGAATGTGTACTTGACCCTGTGCTGTTTACTATTTTTATAATCACTTGGATAAAGGCATGGATGGTATGCTCATCAAATTTGCAGATAACACCAAGTTGGGGGTGATAGCTAACACGTTGGATGAAAGCATCAGGATCCAAATGAATCTTTGGAAGCTAGAATATTTGGCTGAATCTAATAAGATGAAACTAATTAGGGATAAATATAAAGTCTTGAACTTGAATAAAGAAATTGGCTTTTTGACAATAGAGATAGAATTTTATATAATAGACATAACAGCTTTTCTGAGAAGGATCTGGGGATATTGGTAGATGGAAAGTCCCAAATGGGTCAACAATGCGATATGGCTTCCAAAAAAGCTAATACAATCTTTATCTAGGCAGTTGAATCACTCAGTGGATAGAGTGCTGGGCCTGGACTCAGGAAGATCTGAACTTGAATACGACTAAAGATAAGACTACATCGTTATCCTGGGCAAGTCATTTTACCACTGTCTGCCTCACTGAAAAACAGGGCTAATAACAGCATCTCCCTCCCCAGGGTTATTGTAAGAATCAAATAAGTTTCTTTGTAATTCACTTGGCATAGTGCCTGATATATGGTAGGGGGTTTAATAAATATTTGCTTCCTTCTTTCCTTCCTTTCTTCCTGCTTTCCTTCCTTCCTTCCTTTGCCTAAATTAGGAAGGGCATAGCTTCCAGAAATAAAGATCTAATACTTTCATTTGAAATTAAATACTCTGTCCTTTTCAGGTCTCATCTACCATATTTAATTCAGTTATAGGTACAACGGTTTAAGATGGATGGATACACAGATGGAGAATGTTCTGAAGAGAGCAACCAGAATGGTGTAGAAATGGCTGAAGGAACTGGACATACTGAGAATGGAGTAAAGAGGACTCGGGGGCTACAACGGCAGAGCTGAACTAGCTTAAAGGCTATCATATGGGGCAGAGATCTGATTTGTTCTGTTCTGCTTTAGAGGACAGAACAAGAAAAAATGAGGGAAAGTTACAAGAGAGGCTAATTTATGTTATTTCAGGATAAAATTATGAACTAGTAGAGGTGTCCAAAAGTAGAATGTTTCTTCTCAAGGTGACAATTCCCCCACCTTTGGGGTCTTTAGAAAGAGGATGAAAGAACACTGGTTAGTCATATCATAGGCAGAGATTTCTTCACACTGGATCACTACTGAAGACTCTTCCAATTCCACAAGTCTGTGATTCTGTGATACAAAGATTAACTAAGACATATTCTCTTCCCACAGAGTTTGCAATCTGGTAGAGAAAATGAGGCAGCTAAGGGTAGCTAGGTGGCAAAGTGGATAGAGCACTAGGCTTGGGATCAGGGAGATTCATCTCCCTGAGTTCAAATCCAGCCTCAGATACTTCCTAGATGCAAGACCTTGGGCAAGTCACTTAACCCGGTTTTGCCCCAGTTCCTCATCTGTAAAATGAGCTAGGGAAGAAAACAGCAAACCATAGTGATATTTGCCAAGAAAATCCCCCCAAAATGGGGTCATGACAACAACAACAGAGCAAATGAGGCATGAATACACATAATTATCATTCAGATTAGACTATTGGTACATGAATCATGCACTAACAAAATATCAGGAGAAATCTGAATATGCAAAGATTGCTGCACTTTGGAAAAATCAGGGAAGGCTTTAGGGCAGCATTTCAACCCATCTTTAAATGAAAGGATGAATTTCAAAAGTCATATATTGGGGAGTTAGAAGAGTCATAGATTCTAGAGTTGAAAAGAGTCTCTCATTTTAAAATGATTAGATAATTGAAATAATTAGATAATCTAGCCCCTCATTAAAAATGAGGAACTCAGGACTCAAAGAAGAAGAGTCACTCAACAAGGTCACAAAAGTAGAAGAGTTGAAATTTATACTTGCATTGCCGAAGTTTAGATTCAACTCCACATCCAGGGTATTTGTTATGGTTGTGATGTGTTTATTTTGCTTTGTTTTTAATTTGCAGCGCAGTGATTCATATCTAGCAGAAGAGATACTGCCTTTGAGCCCTGGCAAGTGTGGAAGATTTCCTCAGTTTAGGCCACGTTGGTCCTTTTTGTTATTCTCATTTCTTCTCTCACATTATGTGGATCCGGTGACAGTGGTCTCCTCCTGAAAGCCCCTTACTAATTTTATCTGATTGTTCCATATGCCTGGGATTCTTTCCTCATCTCTAGCTTCCCGTGTTTCCTTGAGGTCCTGATTGAAAATCCCACCTTCAACAGGAAACCTTTCCCAATTCCCCTTAATTCTAGCACCTGACTATTGTTTGTTCCCAATTTACCTGGCACTTAACTTGTTGGTAGTTAGTGTTCATCTATTATCTCCAACATTAGACTCAAAAGTCTTCGAAAAGAGGTACTATATTTTTACCTCCCCTTTATATCCATCACTTAGTACAATGCCTGGAACATAGGTGATTAATAAATGTTTATTGATTGACTGACTGATTATTATGTCCCTAAGCAATGCTCTCCCTGTATAGGGACAAAGACATTTTAGTAGATGGCAGAACAAGACTGGGGAACAGGGAGTCTCTATTTGCCTAGAATACAGAGTATGTGAAGGTAAGTATTTAGCTAGGAGAGGACATCCATCATTCATCAAAGGCCAGGGGTAAATGAAGAGTAAGGTTGTGCCATATTCCTGAAAGCCAAAGGGAAAATTCTCTGCTATCCATATCCAGATTCAATACCTTGCCCTGTCCCTAGAATATCCACCTCTGAGCAGTGCCTTGTTGAAGCACTTGGAGTGCACCAAGCTGCTATTCACATAAAGGGAAGAATGAATGGTAATCTGAGGAAGGAAAGGGGTAGGGGTCCACTGCAGTGTTCTCCCCCCTAAATTGGGGGACAAAGACATTGTCATTTCTGCATTTATAAATTCAAATCATGCAGCTCTGTCTTCACTTTTAAAGCTATTACAGTGTCGGGACCCAATAAATGTCACTAGGCAAATCTGATTAAAAAATTAACGCAAGCTGCAGGCAGTTGATTTCTAGCACCCACTTCACTCTTAATTTTGTTTTGCTCCAAAGTATGTCCATGTGAAAACCCTTATTGAATGGAATTCAGGCCAGATAAACATATGGCACTTGGATTTCTTTTAGATGAGGTCATTTAAAACTGAGATTTCTCAGAGAAGGATTTTTTTCCCCCTTCAGACTTTTATAACCCCATCCTCAAAATCTGGTTGTGATGAACTGCAGAAAATGACCAGTCCTTCATCTGAGAATATTTTCAATTCTCTTGTCTGAAATCAGTTCTGGGAAGCTATCCATATCATTTTGGAATAGCAAACAGATTTTTGAGTAGATTTCTGCCAAAAAAAAATTAATGTAACTATGTTAACCTCGATTGTACGATAATTTTGTTCTTTTTAAAGCTTATGTTTCCTGAATAAGAAAATCCAACAGCACAACAGCTCTTCTCCACTTAAACTGAAAGAACATGCTGTTTACATGCCTGCTTCTAGATCATCATCATCATCATTGCCACAATGCAGCTATTAAATATTTCAGTGACCACAGCTCTGCAGTGGGCAGTATATGTTGAACCCTGTTTGATCAAATGCCATTATCCTATCCAGGCTATTTCTGTGCTCCAGCCAATCCCTCACACTAACTTCATATTCTGAATGTGAAAAGTATGAAATCTGTTGAGTGTAAACTGTCTTTTACTTAATGCATTGATAAATCCCCATTCATTTGGGCATCATTTGATCAAAGATACTGAATAGTCCTTTTGGTCTAGCATTTATGTGCAATGATAATCTGATATTAATTATCATTCATTCATTCAACAAGTATTTCTTGAGTTCACCTATGTTCAAAAGGTATGAGTGAAGATATAACAACCCACATGGGGCTTACAATCTGTTGCTCCTGTTTAGTGTTTCAGTCATGTCTGACTCTTCATGACCCCATGGACCATAGCATGCCAGGCCTTTCTATCCTCCACTACCTATCAAATTCTATCCAAGCTCATGATCAGTGTTTTAGTGATGCTGTCTCTCTATCTCATCCTCTGACATTCCCTCCTCCTTATGCCTCCAATCTTGCCCAACATCACTGTCTTTGCCAATGAATCTCATCTTCTCATTATGTAGCCAAAGTAATTAAACTTCAGCTTTGACTTTCCAGTGAAGAGCTTGAATTAATCTCTTTAAGTATTGACTGATTTGATCTTCTTACTGTCCGAGGGACACTCAAAAGTCTTCTCCAATGCCACAGCTTGAAAGCACTGATGCTTCAATGCTCATGCATTGCAACTGGAAAAGTCACAGCTTTGACTATATGGACCTATGCCAGCAAGTTGATGTCTCTCTATAAAAGGTAAGAAAAGAAGTGTAAAAATAACTCTAATGCAAGGCAGAAAGAGCCATAAAAAGGGTAAAATGTGCTATAGGAGATCTGAAGAATGAGAGGTTATAAAGATCAAGAAAACCATCATTCAAATAGTTGAATTGGACCATGAAGGATGGGTCATAACTGGACAGGCAGAATGGAGGTTAAGGTGATAGACACTCCAGCTACCTGCATGACTGTATTCAAATGGGAAACAAGTTTTTAGAAATCCAATTTAGCTGTATAACCTGGGTTCAAATCCAGATACTGACATTTAAAGAGGGGTAATGGTTGGCAAGTCATTTAGCTCCTGTAAAGTTTGATTATCTTACAGTTGGAATTTATAATATTTATACTTCGTAAATACAAATAAGAGCTGTTTTCACATCTGAATTTGGAGTCAGCAAGATCTAGGTTCATGTGACACTTACTAGCTGTCATTTATCTTTTCTAAGTGTGTTTCTTTATTTGTAAAGTGGTAAGACTCTCTGTAGTATGACCTTCAAAAGGCTGTTATAAGGCTCCAATAGGATAATGGATGTAAAGTGCTCTGTAGATCTCCAAGTGTTACGTAAATGTCAGTTTTATCTCATTATGCTCTTCTTGAAGGAGTTCAGTAAGAGATGATCCTGGGACAAGTCACTATCCTTTATATTTAATGTTCTAAAGACTATTACATAGTTGGAAAAAATAACTGCTTTTTTTTGTAGTTGAATAAAGAGGATTAGCTTTTAAACATATCTTAAAAGCATCCTTGCTACAACATCAGCACTGGAAAGGAAAACAGGAAGATTATAGATCTCATTCTCTGGTTGTGATATAATATGATATAGCATATCATAGTATAATATAATATGAAATAATATAATATAATATCACAATAAAAAATAACAATATATGGCACAATATAATATAATGACATGCATGATATAATACAACATAATATAACGATAAATAGTAGCATTTAAATAACACTTTCTGGTTTGCAAAGAGTTTTACAAATATTTGATCTTCACAACAAACCTAGGAGGTAGGTTCTATAATCATCCTCATCATCACTTTCCAGATAAAGAAAATGAGACAGGCATATGTTAAGTGACTTTCCCAGTGCATAGTTAGTAATCTGTTTGTGAATTCAGATTAGAATTGAGGGCTTCCTGACTCCAAGTACCCTGCTTTCTCCACTGTGCCACCTAGTTTCCACTAGGCACATGCCCTATTTTGATCTCCACTAAGCCTCTATATTTTGAAACTCTATGTTGTGGGAGAGTGAATAGTCAGTCTCAATCCTAGGAAAACCTGAGTTCAAGTCTCCTCTTTGATACATACAGAGAGTACAGTCTTGGTTATGTCACACTCTCTCAGTTCTCTACTCAACTCTGTAAGGCTATAAATTGCAGAGAATGTGATGATCTCCTAAGGTAGATCGTTTTCTCAACCAGCAATTCTGTAGATTAATCAAATCATGAGACCAATCCCCAACCCTATTTTGGTGGTTATGAGTGCTTCCTATGGTAGCATCAATTAATAACATTCTTTGGTTTTTATGAATGAATGCTATGTCCAGGAAATTGTGTCAAACAGTTCCATTTGTGGCAATGATTTAATACTAATATAGCTCATTTGTTGAATTCTCCAGGGCATTTTCAGGTCTGTGTTTGTAATGTAGGAATTTGTTGTCTGTCTGTCCATGAAAAATCAAGATGTTATGGTGCATAATTCTATCCACCAGATCTTGTCTGGCCAGATACTTGGAAGGTACTACATTGTTAACACCCACAGTGGCATGTCACATGGTTTCTGTCATTTCTTGTATAATGCATATTGATCACTGTTATTATTAATAATGCTATTACTAATAATTACCGCTAATAACTGACATATAATACTTTTATTATTAGTAATAATGATGCTACTAATAGTATTACTACTAATAAAATACTATATGAATGTCAGATATTAGCCATAATAGTTGTAGTAGCAACATCAGGGAGGTTAATACTACTCGGAATATTTCTCATTTCATTCTTTCCTTGTTCTACTCTATTCCAGTCCCTTTCTCCCTCTCTGCTGCCTCCCTGCCCCCACCCCAAACCACTCTTGAGTTTATAAAAAACTTTAAGAGGCTCCACTTTTGATTACAAAGCTTATCACACAGTAACTGTTTAGGCATGTCACACAGTAATTGGGTCCCACAAACAATGGTCTAGAGCTAACCTGACTTTTAGTGAAGTGTTAACTGTTGAAGCCAAGAAAGGTGTCTACACTCACCATATGGTTTCTGTTTAATGGCAAAGACTCTTTTCACCTATAAAGACCAAGACTATAAAGGCTTGCAAATTACACACAATCCTTGACTTCCCTTTCACAACTTTCATAACCCATTAGGAGTCAAGTCTTGGGATTCTAACTTCATATCTTCTCTTGAATATGCCCCCCCCCATTGGACATTGTCTCCACCCTCATCACCTTGCACATAGATTATTGCAATAGCTTACTGGTTGGTCTCCCTTCCTCAAGTCTCTTCCCACCCCAATCCATCTTCCACTCAGCAAACAAAGTAATCTGCCTAAAGCACATGTGTAACTATGTAATCACTCTACTCAAGGAATGTCAGTGGCTTTAAATTATCTCAGGATAAAACCTAAATGTCTCTATTTGTCTTCTAAAATCTGGCACTTTTCCTTCCTTTCTCATCTTTTCTCACCAAACTTTCCTCCACCTATTTTGTGATCCCATGACGCTGACCTCCTTGCTAGTCCTTGCATAAGACACTCCATCTCTTGACTGCAGGCATTTTCACTGGCTATACTCCATGCCTGGAATTCTGTCCCTCCTCGGCTCTATTTCCTGGTGTTCATCAAGTCCCATCTAAAATCTTACCTACTACAAAAAAATCTCCTCTAGTCCCTCTAACCCCAGTCCCTTCCTCTTAGATTATCTCCAGTTTTAAAAATCTCATTTGTACATAGTTCTTTGCATTTTGCCTCCCCCATTAAACTGTAAACTCAAGGGAAGGTATATTTTGTTTTCCTTCCTTTGTATTTTACACTTATCAGTGCACATTTTACCTTGTTTATGTTGTTGTTAAGTCCTTATTCAAGTGTGTCCAATTCTCTGTGACTCCACCTAGGCTCTTTTTGGCAGAGATACTGAAGTGGTTTTCCATTTCCTTCTCTGTTTCATTTAACAGATGAGAAACTGAAGCAAACAGGGTTAAGTGACACCTAGATTCACACACTCAGTGTCTGAGGCCAAATTTGAACTCAGGAAGATGATTTTTTCTGACTGCGGCCTCTGCTCTTTATGCACAGTCGCATAGAAGGCATTTAATAAATGGTGCTGATGATTTGACTTAAGAAGATGCAGTGAGCTTCCACGATAGGTATAGGCAATAGTTTAGATGTCTGTCGGTCAGAGTTCAGGCTTAGTGTTAGAGATCAGTCTGAAGCCCACTGCCTTTGAGCTGGACTTGACCCAGGTCAGCTTCCCTCCATCTAAACTCAGGTATTATAATGGTTTATGTGAATGTACAGGATTTGTACAATTTCTGGTCGAATGAGTAAGTAAATGCTACAGCCCTGAACCAGCCAGACTTCAGCATTAAAAAGTAAAGAAAAGCATTACAAGAGTGTTCTCTAATGGGATCTCTCAAAGGACAACATGCTCTTAGAGTTATGTCATAAACAAGCAAGCCAGAGTATGAAGTTATAATTTAGTCAGATTACAGAATTATAGCCCCTCACATTTAAGGAGACAGACATTCGAATAAACATCATGAACCTTGGGTAGAGGTCTTATCTGGACCAGATGAGAACCAAGGATAAGAAAAGAACAGTTACATGAGCATGTTAAATTATGAAACAGAGGTAGCCTTGACCAGCTAGGTGGCTCAGTGGATAGAGAACTGGGCCTGAATTCAGGAAGAGTTATGTTCATGAGTTAAAATCTGGCCTTAGACAATTATCAGTTGTATGACACTGGGCAAGTCATTTAACACTACTTACCTCAGTTTCCTCATCTGTAAAATGAGCTGTAGAAGGAAAGGGCAAACCACTATAGTATCTTTGTCAAGAAAACCCCAAATGGAAGCATGCCTGAACAACAAAGCCTTTTAAAAGTATACTTCACAAGTCACAGAGACCCATCATGACAAAGCTTTCTAAATCTATGTTCTAACTTTTTTTTAATTAGGGAAAATTTTTTTCAGCATATGCTTCTAGTATTTCTATATTTATGTATTAATTATATGTGTGTAATATATTATTTATAGTTCAGAACATATACAGAAAATAAATTTTAGAAAGATGAGATAAAGTTTAAAAAGCATAAGAAATTTTATTTCATCTTATTTTACTCATTAATGATACGAGAAACCTGCCACTACCTGAGGCCAGGAGGAGCGTGGGGCTGCTAACTTCCCTTGGCAGCTGATACTGGGTGCAAGCTGGGCCACGTGAGTAGTCAGGCAGTCAGTGAACAGCTGTTCTCCTTGCCTCAGTTATAATATTTTCTTTTTTCTCTCTTTGGGATATGTGTGCATGGCTTTGGAGACCACTAGGCCAGCGGTGTCAGACTCAAGTTTAGAAACATACAGAAGGATACTGTCAGGCAGCCAGTAAACTTAGTTTTTAAATGTAACGTTATCTATATTTTATTGTATTTTTATGTATTTTGTCAAATATTTCCCAATCATGTTTTCATCTGATCCAGGTCCACTTAGAAGTGCCATAGCCCCATCTAGAAGTCTGACACATCTGCTCCAGACAACTGCAATATCTTGGGCTTCATTAATAACTTTGATAATGTAGTTGGATTCTTGAACATCCTTTTCGTTACAGACTAGTGGTGCTCAAACTTTTTGATCTCAAGACCTCTTTATGATCTTAAAAATTATTGAAGACTCCCTCCCCCAAATAGCTTTTGTTTAAGTAAGTTATATCTATCCATATATTTACTGTAGTAGAGATTAAAATGTCTGGTTTTACTATGAAAATAACTTTGACTCCATAGAAAGCCATTCAAAGGTCTTAGGGACCCTTAGAAGTCTGGAAACTGCTGCTGTCGATAAAATATCAATTTCCCCAGTCTATGTAAACTAAATCTTGGATTGAGGTTAATCTACAAGAGGGTCAATGGAAAGAGAGACATCATATTTATTTAGTACCTTATGATAGATGAGGGAGTCATCATAGCTATGTCCAAGTCTCTAAGGAATGTCTTGTGGAGGAAGAATGAGACTTACTCTGACCCCAGACAACTGAATTGGAAGCAGTGGGGTGGACAATGTCAGAGAAAAACATAATTATTAGAGGTGTCAAAAAGTGAAGTGGATGACCTTAGGGTGCTGGTGGATTCATCCTCCCTCTTGAAGCAGAGACCAAATGACCACTTCTTGGATGTTTTACAGTCATATGTTACCTATAAAGTTGTAGTCTTATTTTTGTCTGAGTTGGATTAGATGGCTGCTGGGGTTCCTTTACAACTCTCACATTCTGTGATTCTGACTCCTATTTTTCTGTCACCATCAACCCATCTTTAAAATGACTTAAAGGGTGGGAAGGAGAAGGAAGGGAAAAAAAGAAATTTGCATACTAACATGTATATCTGGAAGGAATTGCAAGTTATATATGGTAGATTTTCAGTTTCATGTGCAACCATCTTTTTTTTTTTATCGTGCTGTGTTATGGAAATGCTTGTTTTGTTCCATGACTTGGAAATAAAATAAATTTTAAAGAGAGGAAAAGTAGGTAGAGTTCAGACTATGAAGACCTTCCAATAGAGGAGTTTACGTTGGATCCTAAAGGCGATAATAGGGAACCATGGAAATTTGTTAAATATAAGGGTAACATGGTCATGCCTTCATTTTAGGAAATCATTTTGGAAGCTGTGTGGAGGATGTATTGGAGTGGAATAGGTCTTGAGATGGGGAGAACAACTGGAAAGCCATTACAATAGTTGAGACAAAATCAGGGTTCAAACTAAGGTAGGGGGAAGAAGAGGATATAACTACAAGACAGCATGGAGAAAGAAATAAGATTAATCAATCTCCAAGCATTTTCTAAAGTGCTGAGTAACTAATATGGTAATCTATTTTGCATAATTGAACATGCATAAGCTGTATAAATTGCTTTTTCTCTTAGGGAGGGGAAGATGAGGGAAGGAGAGGGAACATTTGGAACTCAATTTTTTAAAAGAATATTAAAAAATTATTTTTACATGTAACTGGGGAAAATAAAATATATTTTTTAAAAGTGACCTAAAGACATCTAGTGGTTTCTTGTTGCCACCATCCTTCCTCTCAAATTGGATTCCTTGACCTCTCTGCACTACTGCCCCCAATATCTTTAATTTACTTTGTATATCTTCTGTATTTGTCAGTTTTTTAAAGCTCTTTTCCCCAAAACTAACCCCAGGAGAAGAAGCCCCCATGTTTGCAGATGGGAGTCTTCTCTGACCCTATCAATGAATCCTCCCTGGATGGGTCATATACTGAACTATTACAGCTAGGGATTGGTTTTGAATATCATTTAAGTGCCAGGACATTGATACAATTGCTTGTTTCATCTTCCTGGAGGTCTCAAAGTCTTCAGCCCCTGAAGGATTTTTCTTGCCTTTTATCCATTCTCTCAGTGTAAGTGGGTTTAATTGGAGAATTCCCAACTACTGGTTATGGCTGGCTCTACCCTTCAGTGGAATTTGATTTTTCCATGTGTTGTCCTAGACTGGCATCTTGTCCCCATCTGTTCTGGAGACTATATGGTTAACGGCCATGAAATCTAGACCACCATGATCATTCTTCAGGAGCCTGACCTCGCAGGATGGGATAGTACTTAGCCCTATCAGTAATTCTTCCTCTGTTTCCAGAATTCCTTTATCTCTTAGTTTATTGGTAGAGTTGGAATCTTGGATACAACTCAGAACAAATGCTCTGACACAACTCCCCTATTTGCTTATCTACTGGCTGTCACTGAGTCTTGATTCATTATAATACACCCTTCCTGACACTCTTCAATCACTGCTATACTTTCACTCATTTTTCCCAACTTGCTGATTGAGGAGGGAGAGTTTCTCTCCTTCTCCCTTGCCATTTCTGATTTTCCTCTTCTCTCTCACTCATTAAATTTCTTCTTCTTTAAGGCTCATTAAATCCATATCTACCTTTCAATCAAAATTCTGGTAGCTGTTGTTTATCAGCCTCTATCGTACTCCCTTTCTTTCCTCAATGAGTTCAATGGCCTAGCTCACAGTCTTTCCTCCTCATCTCTAATCCTCATACTGAGGAACTTCAACATACATAGCAATAGTTTTTCAAATATCCTCAACTTGTTTGTTTGCTATGACCTCCTCCAACAACCCATCTTAGCTACACATAGAAATGGTCTTGCCATGACCAGCAAATGCTCAGTTTTCATGGTTTCTCTTATCTGATCACAATCTGGTATCATTGCGCATCTTCCCTTCCATGGAACCCTAGACCCTATTCTTCAGCCTCACTGTGACCTCCAATACCTCTGTCCCTTAATTCTTTCCCAAGACATCACCCCTTCAATGACTACAGTGCCTATGGGGAGGAGACTCCCTTCTCCATTTTGACCTCTTAGTGATCCAGTTCAACTCTATACTTTTGTCTTCTCTTGATTCTCTTGCCCTCTTATCCTATTGTGTTTTCGCCCTGCTAAGTATCATCTCTGAATTACTCCTTCCATTTACTACCTTTGTTCCTACTCAAATGTGACTGATTGAAGCTGGAAAAAAAAGTGACAAAATCTTGCTTACTGGATCCACTACAAATTTTTGTTAGGTTGTCTCAATTGGGTCCTCACTGCAGCAAGACAGTAATTTTGCACCTCCCCAATTAACTTACCAGAGTAGTTTTTCTAAACATTTTCATCCCTCCTCAAATTTTCCATATCTTCCCTCTTGCTACATTCTGTGCTGAGAACATTGCCTCATATTTGGCTGGGGAAAAACACGAGACCATTTGCTGAGATCTTTCTCTTCTCCCCTTTTCCTTAACTTACATCTTCCAGATGCCTTCTGTCACTCTCTCCATTTTCACATCTGTCTTACATAATGAGGCAACTCTCATCTTTGTGAAGACAGATCCCTCTATGTGCACAAATGATCCCCTTTCATTCTGTCTTTTCCAGAAGATTATCCACTCTGTCATCTTCACTCTTTCACTTATGTTCATTTCTTTCTGTCTACTGGTTGCTTCCCTATTGCCTCCAAACATGCTCATTTATTCCCCAACCTCAAAAAACCCTGCTTGATCTATCCATTCCCGCTAGCTATAATCCCTTCTCTTCTCCCTTTCATGGTTAAACTTGAAATGATTGTCTATAATTCCTACCTCCACCTCCTTTCTTCTCACTCTTCTTAACTCTCTCTAGTCTATTTGTTGACCACATTGTCCAACCCAAACTGCTCTCTCCAAAATTACTGAGCTCTTAATTGTCAAACTGAATGATCTGTTTCAATCCTCTTCCTTCTTGACCTCTCACTAGCTCACCCTTTTCTCCTAGATATCCTCCTCTCTCTAGATTCCTGTATCACTTCTCTATTCTTGTCCTCTGCCTCCCTCCACCTGACCACTCTTTCTTAGTCTCCATTGCTTGCTCTTCATCCAAGGTCACACCCACCTTCTCTTCTCCTTCTGTATAATTTTACTTGATGATCTCATCAGCTCCCATGGATTCAATTATCATCTTTACACAGATAGTTTGAGCTATCCTAACTATCCTATAGTTTGAGAACTATCCTAACTAGCCCTAACCTCTTTGCTGACCTGATGTTGAACTATATGTCCTGACATCTTGAGCTCAGTTTGTACCAAGCAGAACTCATCTTACTATCAGTGTACTCCTTGGTAAATCATTTAATTTTCTCATGACTCAGTTTCCTCATCTGTAAACTGAGGGGGTTAGGCTAGGTAGCCTGTGAGGTCCCAGCTCTAAGTCTATGATTCTATGAAAGGTCAAAGTGGATTAATTATTGAGAAAGACAAGGGGTTAATGAGAAGGAGGTTGTCTTTTATGGGGCAATCAACACATAAGGAATATCTTAGGCTGAATTCTATGGCATTTTTTTTTTACCTATAATTGCTGTCCTGTCTACAGCTTATAGAAAACTCTCCCAACAAAGTAAATTGATAGCCCTTCCAATATGAGGCAGCTAGATATAGTTTTCATCTTCAGAAATTGTCACACCTCTGACATAATAGCTTTTGTGTACTCAGGAAGACTGAATTGTGAATGCTTTACTGAGGAAGAGGGAAGAATTGATAGGGGAGAGAAAAAAAGAAAACCATTTCTCTTTTTACAAAATTGATATCTTTTGTCTTTATATCACCTTCCTTTACACATACATATCCATCTTTCTCTATTTTGTCTGTATTATTATTTTTTACTGTTCAATTTTTTATGAGTACCTGCAAAGACTTCTTACTCAAATAGTTTTCCTCTGAATCAGAAAGAATAAGGGTGTAGCAGCAAGCACCCCAGCATTCACGAGGGGAAGGGGCTGCTACCACAAGTTCTTAGATCTGTATTCATAAAAGGAAAGGCAACTTCTGAGCAGTTAACAATAACTTTAATGAAGTATATGTATCATTCCTTTAACCAGGTACATATATGATTCAGTTAGTTCAGGGAGTCAGCACCCTGAATTTCAAAGAAAATACAGAGAAATCAAAAGATCAGCAGACATGGCTGCATTCAACAGATAATTGGGCCTCAACTTCCTGATCATAGTTACCAGAGAGGGAAACGTGACATCTGGGTTTTCAAAGTCGAGGGGTTCCTTAGCAGCTTCCCAGAGTCCTCATCTGGCCAAACAAGCACTTCCAGTCAGTAAGCCCCATAGTAATCAACAGACATGGCTTCCTCTGTCTGACCATACTTCAACAGAAAGGTACAATTGCCTGACCCTATCAGAAAGGGAAATACGACATCTAGGTTCTCAAAACCAGGGGGCTCCTTAGCAGATTCCCAGAGTCCTCAGCTGACACTCAAAACTTCTTGCGAAAACTAAGCCCCAAAGTAAAACCTCACCCTCAGAGTATTTATACTTTTTTAGAGTCAGATGACATCCCAACTCTTGAGAACCAGTGCCTCATTAACAAAAGCTGAGGATGTTCTTACAAATCTTCCCTAATCAAACTCCCCTTATTGGGCAGGCCCATTAATGGGTGGGGAAGATCTTTAATCACATTAACAATACAAATACATATACTATTTCTATATATCTATATCTATATCTATATCTATCTATCTATCTATCTATCTATATATATATATATATATATATATATATATATATATATATATATATATATATATATATATATACTATATCTAGACATATACTGTTTCTACAAACTCTTGTTTCTGTACTTTACTCCTTATAAAGGGTCTTGATTGATAAGGGCAAGGTTCAATCAGGTACTTGATTATTCTAAACCAAAAACAACAGAAGATTCTATTTGGATTGCCATGACAAGGGGGAAAAAGATGAAACTAGTTCTGGAAAATTAACTAACACCAGTCCTGACTGTATATACAATGTGAGGGCTGGCATTTCTAAAATTATAGTCCTTAAGAAAGAGATATCTAAATCCCAGGATTTAGGCAATGGAAATGATGGCCAAAGGACAACTAAACCCTTGATTTTCACAACCTAAGATAGAGGATTGGTTGTAGATTTTTCATAGAAAATGTAGGCAACTGGTTTGTTTCCTAGGAAGTAGATTAGGTATCTTTCATCCTCAGTAAGGCTCAGTAAGTGCTCTGGGGAGTTCTCATTTCCTTGCGAAACCCCAGGTTCAGGATTCCTTGACCAATAGATGCTCTTCTTCTCATTACCGTGAAAAGCCAGTTAATTATTCCACACAAACACAAATGGCTTCTGGCTAACAAAAATGTCCCTTAGTTAGAGGCAAGATAATCCTCCCATGGCAAGTGTGGGAAAAAATAATAATAAAAACATGTTGTTCACTCTAGCTGTTCTGTTTAAGCTGATTAACCAGATGGGTCCCAGATGAAATCCACTGCATAAATGAACAGCGGTGGGAAGATCTGACAACCCTGGAGACCAAAAGTCGTTCACTTTACCACCGGGTATTTGATTTAATAAGTGTGAGCTCAGAATGTGATTAGACAGCCTGGTCAACTTTCATTCTAAAATGTTTATTCCCAATTTACTTTTTCAGTGCGCAGATAGGTTTTTGAATTGTTGAGCCAACTTAAAAGAACACACAATGGGGAGAAAGAGTTTAACAGGCTGCTCTAAGTTGATAGCGTTATTCTTTTGGGGGCTGCATGCTTCACTGCTCATATATAATGAAAACTGCTTGTCAGAGTTTCTTCTCCTGGTAGTTATGTAGACACCTTCTGTTTCCCTTCTTTCAGCTCCAACTTTGATTAAGCAAAGGGAGACTTTTTATTTTTTCTTATGTGGGAAGTATTCACAGGAAGTTTCTAAATTGATGAGCATTTCCTATGTGAATTCTCTTCTCAGACTATACCCATCTCCAAATAAAAATATTTGAGGAAAAAGAAGTCAATCAATTCAGGTCTCCTCCAGGCTACAAGAGGAAAGGACTGCCCACCCTGGGACCCTGCTCTTCTAACTGGCAGTTGTCTCAACTGCCTACTACATTGAGGTCTTCGCTCCCCACTCTCATCTCCTCCCCCTCCTCCCACCTTTCCAGATCTGGAACAATAATTAAATTAAATTTTTCATTGCTCCTGGTTAAGGTGTGTTAATCTTCTCCCCTAAACATCTGAGGACCTAATTACTTTACAAACCAAAATTTTCCTCTGTGGCCCACACTCCACTGTCTGCATTGTCTTACCCTATTAGAATGTCTACATTTTTAGAAGACAGGGACTCTTTTCACTTTTAAATTTGAATTGTCCACACTTAGCATACAGCTAGTGCTTAATGTGGTTGTTAAGATATTTTTCAGGCCCTCTTCCTGACACTAAGTTTTCTTAGCAGAGATATGGGAGTCATTTGCCATTTCTTTCTCCAGTTTATTTTACAGATGAGGAAACTGAGGCAAACAGGGTGAAGTGACTTGCCCAGGGTCACACAGCTAGGAAATGTCTGAGGTCAGATTTGAACTTAGAAAGTTAAATCTTCCTGACTTCAGGCCGGGTACTCTATTCGCTGTAGCTGCCCCAAATGCTGTTCAACTCCAGCCTTACACATTTTATTAGCCGTGTGATCTTTAACTGTTTGCCTCAGTTTCTTCAATTGTAAAATGGGGATAATAATAGCACCTACCTCCCAGAGTTCTGTAAACCAAATGAAATAATACTTCTAAAGCATTTACCACAGTGCCTAACACATAATGAATGTTACACAAATGTTAGCTATTGTTAATAAATGATTTTTACATTAATTCATTTACTCATTCATTTATTCGTTCATAATGGGAAACCTTTTGCATATGTTAAGTTTAAGGCGATCCTTAATGATTCTCCTGTGGTTCAAGTATTTTCCAATTAGGAAAGGTAATTCTTCTAATTCATAATAAAAGGACTTCAGATAAGCTTAATATAGTCCCTCACTCAACTTTGGCGGCTGTTTGACTCACACTGGTCATTATATTTGTGTAGCAAATAGAAGGGTTATTCCACTTTTTCGTTTTCCATGAAAGCCCTGTGTCTGACCCTTTTAGACTGTTCAGGAACTCTGGTGTTTGGGAAAAATGCTTCCTCTGTGTTATAGAACAGAACTACGACATTGCATATTCACTGAGATATAGTCCTTTAAATATTCATGGCTTTTTCCCTCTCAAGAGGCACTGCCTCTAAGTCATCACTCTTCTTAATGCAAAAGTCTGAGCATGAATTGCTTGCTTAAAAAAAAAATCTTCTGCTGCTTACAAAATAAATTACATGCTTTCTAAATTGTCAATTAAGACTCTATACCAGAAGTTTTTAAAAAGTGAGGACTAGGCAGTCCCTGAAATCTTTTCAAGGTGAGGGGAGTTGGGGGGGAGTTGGGATAGCTAGATAGTTGAAGTGGATAGAACACAGGGCTTGGGAACATCATCATCCTCATGAGTTCAAATCTGGCCTCAGACACTTTAGAGCTGTGTAACCCTGGGCAAGGCACTTAACCCTATTCCTCAACTATATAACGAACTGGAAAAGAAAATGGCAAACCACTCCAGTGTCTCTGCAAAGAAAATCTCTGAATGGAGTGACAACTGGAAATGACTAAACAAACACAACGGGTCAAAACTATTTTCATAATGGTATTGACATTTTAATTTTTATGCAATAAACTTTGATAGCTATAACCCACATAAACAAAAATTCTTTGTGAGGTCCTCTATAACTTTTAAGGCTCTTGAGAGTATATTGATAATTTTTAAGGGTGTGGAAGATTCCTGAGGCTGAAAAGTTTGAGAATGACCGATCTACACAATCTGCCTCCAACCTACTTTTGCAGCCTTGATTCATTGTATTCCTCACTACGCAGTTAACGTTTGAGCTAAACTGGATTACCGGTGTTTCCTCAGTGTTATTTTGTCTTCTACCTCCATGCACTTCCATAGGCTGTGCCTTATATCTTAGATACTCTCCCCCTTCACACCCACATCAATTATCATGTCATCCCTTTCTCTCAGGTGAAAATGAGACAACCCTCTCCAAATCCCTTATTGTATTTCAAGACTTTTCCTAATTTATCTGTATCACATTCTACCTTGCATCATATTTGCTTGTATATATCTTTAATTCCCTCATTTAGATTGGAAACTCCATGGGGGCCAGGTCTGTGTTACCATTTATCTTTGCTCCAGCACCTAGACAATTTGCTAAATAAATATTTATTGAATTGGAGTAAAAAAGGACTTCTTGCAAGATATCCAAAAAATAAGCTTATTAGATGATTAAGAGAAAACTCAGGGTGGGGTTGTTAAGGTCAGGGAACCATACTGTTGAAGCTTGGCATGCTCGGGACCCCAAAATACCAATACCCCAGGTTCTAATCCAAGCCTTCTTTCCACCAAAGTAAAACAAAGTTTAAGATTCACTATATTGGGTTGACTCTTAAGAAGCCTCATCTTTTGTAGCACTTGTATTGACAAGCAGACCAGACAGAATCTGAGCTAAAGAGCATTTTCATGGAAGTAAGATGGAACTTATATACAGAAAGATTGTGGGAGGGATCTAGGGTGGCAAAGTAGTCTGGGGTGATGGGAGGAGGGTTTTAGGGAGAACCTTGAGGAGGAATCTAAGGAAGATCTTTCTAGAACTGGGGTGACTAAAGGTCAGAACCCAGAGAGTGGGATTTTGACATGATCAGAGGTGGGAAGTTTCTTCCTGAAACTTGCCTGGAGGCAATCAGGAGATAACAGATAATGGTGATTGTTGTCCTTCATTCTGGAAGGGGACCAAAGTGACATCACTATGATAAAGTCAAGTTTCATTGTGTCCCACTGTGGCTGATCAGACCAATAAGAGCTTGGGAATGCTCTACCATTGGTTGGGCACAGATAGTCCATGTGAACATTTGGGGTGGATACTCTAAATATGTGCATCCTGCATTTCCTCTGAGCTACTTCAATTCTGCTTTGTTCATAGAGCATAGCACCTTTTCTGATGTGGGCACACCATGCTGTGCCAGTGTCTCCCATGTCACACAACGAATTCCAAAGTTCTTGAGAGAGACCTTGACAGTATCCTTGTATCACTTCTTCTGACCATCATATGAACGTCTGCGCCATGTGAGTTCTCCATAAAATAGTCTTTTTGGCAAGTATACATTTTGTATTCGAACAATGGAGCGAGCCCATTGGAGTCACACTCTCTGAAGCATAGTTTGAATGCTTGGCACTTTAGTTTGAGTAAGGACCTCAGTGTCTGGCACATTAGCCTGCCAGGTGATCTTCAGAATCTTCCTAAGACAATTCTGCCAGGCCTAGAGGCCTGAGGGCTACCCGAGTCTTCCCTTACCTCTATCCCGAGGTCTTCGGTTGGCCAAACCAGATGCTCGTATGAGAGAAAGGACGTTCCAGAGTCGAACAAGGGTTGAGCTTTATTTCAGGGTCTAGTTACAAGTGCAGGGGAATACTTCCTTAGGAGGGAACGAAGAATCTCCCAAGGAGGCAAAGATCTTACAATAAGAGATTGGAAGTAGAAGTATAAGCGGGGAGAGAGGGGGAGGGGAGAGAGGAGAGAGGAAAAGCAGAGCCTTGTTGTCCTCACACGTGGCCCCTCCACCCAAGAGAGCTTTCAGGCTTTCCTGATCCTACCTAAACTCTCCAGCAGCATAGTTTGCATCTGAATACCATGCTGTAGGTGTGCCCAGATCCGGGACAATCTCGAGGGCGGGGAGAGCTCTCTCCCATCACGTTTCTCACGGGAAGAGGCAGAAATACACGAGATAGCTCGGTTCACCTCGATTCCCAGCCGTTTCCTGGGGGGTCTCGTGAGAACTCTAAGATTTAGAAGTTCCCACCTTTACCCGCCCGAGACTGTCCACATGGAATTGAGCTTCCAACCCTAGCACAATTCAAATGGAAGCGATTCAGTTTCCTGGCATGGTGCTGGTGGACCGTCCATGTTTCACAGGCATACAGCAATAAGGTAAGCACAACAGCTCTGTAGACCTTCGGCTTGGTAATCAGGCAATCTGGAAGCAGCAGTCAATGGAGGGTCAGGCTAGGTTAAGGGTAACAGATTTGGCTGTGAAAACCCAGATTAAGAGGGAAGATTCAAGAAGAATTCAGGGAGGTTCCCCAAGTCTGTACTCCATCAGGGTTTGGGTCTGTTTTCAGTTGTATTTTAGTATTTTTAAGGACCTACCATGGGCCAAGTGCTTGAGAGAGTTCCTACTCTTAAGGGGTTACAACACATATCAGGAAATGGAGGCCTGGGAAGGGAACTTGGAGCCATAGGACAGTAGCTCCAGAAGCTCTATTCAAGATCCCAGGTTTTGGTAGTTTGGTATTTTGGCCACCACGGACCCAAATTGTTTGAGACAACATCATCATAGGGTACAGGAGTTAGAGCTGGGTGGGACCTTTGCAATCCAGTTTAACCCCTTTGTTAAACAGATGAGGAAACTTGGAACAAAAGAAAATGTCACCATGAACAATGCATATATACTTAGGGAAATATTTATTGATGAAATCTAACTTCTTAAGGAGAAAAAACCTGTGTCAAGTTATGCATTCTAATACCAGTCCTCTACTGTTCTGACATTTTCTGATCAATCAGAAAATCAACAGGCATTTACTAAAGACCTGCTATTTGTCAGGAATTGTGATAAATACTGAGGATACAAAGATAACCAAAGAAACTTGTCCGTAATCAGGATTTACATCAATGGGAAGAAATAGGAAGTTAGAACAGAGGTTGATGATATGGCCCCTTGGTGGGTATTTGTCAAAAGCTATATAATAATGGTAATAATGATGATGAGGCAATGGTATAGGGAAGGAGGATGAAGAGGAGGAGGGAAGAGGAAGAGGAAAAAGAAGGGAAGGATAAAGAAGAGGGAAAGAGGAAGAAGGATGAAGAGGAAGACAGTGAGAATGGGCATAGATGAACAGAATTCAAAGAGGCAGATAGGCTTTGGAAGAAAAACAATGACAGCAAAAACCAAAAAAAAACCAAATCAAACCAAACAACAAGAAAGAAGGAAAGAAAGAAGGAAAGAAAGAAAGAAAGAAAGAAGAAAGACAAAAGAAAGAAAGAAAGAAAGAAAGAAAGAAAGAAAAAAAAGAAAGAAAGAAAGAAAGAAAGGAAGAAAGAGGGAAAGAAAGAAGGAAGGAAGGAAAGAAAGAAGGAAAGAAAGAAAGAAAAGAGCAAACTACTAAGTTGATGCACTAGTTTTCTAGTAAAAATAGGTATAAGAACTGGAAGAAAATCCAAACCCTAATACCGTTTTGGTATAGGTAGATTTTCCCTTGGTCATAGTGACTCCTTTATTTATTTATTTTTAATCAAAAAGAGTTGTTTTTCACAACTAACATGTAGGTTTTATTTATTTAATGCTCTGCAGGTGGTTGAGGCTAAGTTAGGCCTGCTCAACCAAGTTTCAGCTGACTCTGTGCCAGGATCAAGATACTGCTTTAACTGTTTCAGAAATATCCTGCACCCCAGGACACTAATTTAAAAGCTCTTCTGTGTTTTTAAAAGAATTTTCAAGGTTTGGTTCTCTTGTGTCTTTAACTACTACACTGCTACCTATTTGTATAAATGTGGGGCATGCTCTGAATTTAATCTCCCTTTTCCTGTTCCCACAGGCAAAGTTGGGGCTCTAGATCAAACTGTCTCTTCTTCTTTCAGAATTCTACTAGCCCTGAAAAGATGGTGCTATCTTTCTAAGCACATAGCTCACAACAGTTCACCAGTACACTTCACTGCATAATTTTTTCATGTTTATATATAAATTTTTATTTTCAGTTCCAAATTCTCCTACTCCCTCTAACCCTTTCCCCATTCATTAAAAAGGCAAAATGATAATAATAGACTTTTATATAAGGATATTTACTAAGAAAGTATGGTAAAAAAAATAGGATTGGCAAAAAATTTCACCTCAAAAGTTTGTAATGTACTGTTTACTCCATAGCAAAGTAGGCTTAGTCTAGAAATGTGCCAAAGGGATAACTTTTAGCCCCTGGTGGTTGGAAATCCTTTTCTTGCCTTTAAGGGGATTCTCCTGAAGTTCCTATTAGCCTGGTTCTAGACGTCATGGTCTTCTTCAAAAGTGTAGGTTGAATATACCAAGCTTTCTGCTAAGGTAAGTAGAGTCTTCAAGCTGCCTTTCCTCAATGTGTCTACTTTTTCCTCAATTCCCAATGAAAACATTGCCCAAATTGTTCCTAGGATGGTAGTAGAAACAGAATACCCCAGTGGGGAGATCCAAATCCTTCAGTCTTTCAAAGATCACATGATCCTCCTCTGGGAGTCCAAGATCTCTACATCATCACCAAAGTCATGGCCCTTCTCTTCCTCCCAAGCAATTCCTTCCTAGAGCCTTAACTAGAATAGCTCTCTCAAACTGAAACTGACTCAGATATGCCATAGCACATTGCCAAATCAACCTATGTTAACAGACTTCCTGTCAAACTGAAATGAAATGTCTTTATTGGTTGATTGATTCAAAGAAGTATGGTACCCAGGCTTTGTTCATACCTAGTACCTAATAATGCCTAGTATTTAATATAATGCTTGAAGGTTTGCAATGTTACCTTATTTGATTATCTTCAAGATAGATATGATTATTATATATTCATTATTATTGCTATGTGCTAGGCCTTGTGTTTTATATTTTTATCTCATTTAATCTTCATGATAAACGGGAGGTAGGTGATATAATCATCTCCATTTTACAAATGAGGAAACTAAGGCAATCAGAAATTAAGTGACTTGCCCACGGTGACACAGTTAATGTCTAAGGCAGTATTTGAACATTGGTCTTCTTGACTCCAGGCCTGGCACTGTGCCTCGTAACGACCTGGCACTTTACATCCCAATTTTATAATAAGGAAATCAAAGTTGAAAGAAATTAAGTGATCCACCAGTGGTCACATAGTTTGTAAGTGTTTGAGGTAGGATATGAGTCCAAAGACTCCAAGTCTAGCATTTCATTCACTGACCCACCTTGCTGACAGATTGAGTCAAGATGCACTCTCACCTAACAAAGGCCACAGGTCTGACACTACTTCCTTTCCCTATGAAACCTGATTGACCCCAGTTTCCCTGATGCAGTTTCCTAAATTTGGGGCATAATAGGTCCCAGCCTTGTGGTTCCAGCTTCTCAGACTTGGTGGTTGCCTAAGACCATGCAATTTGCTATATCCCAATGGATGACTGAATGACCAGATGTACTTATAGATGGACATAAATGGAAACTTAGCCAGAAAAGCTAAACGCCCTGCTATCCTTGCCTATCCTTGATATGTTAGGGCAAAGTAAAGTTCTATTAAATCTTGTGTCTTTATTGTACTAAGATCATTCTGGCATTGGAGGCACATCTACAGAAGCCTAACATCTTGTACACCATTCTAAATGGGATGGAATGATTCATTTGATTAACTCAGTGAGCCCCCTATCCCCTCTTCCCTGTAAGTAAGTAGTATGTTTGGAAAGAAAAGAAAATAGTACAACTTCTGTTTTAAGTTCCTTGGGCCATGTGAGGTTATAAAGGGAGTCACAAGGCAGGGTTAGGGAAGGGCATCTTTTCAAAACCTCAAAGTAGTCAAAATTTTATGATCTCTAT
Source organism: Notamacropus eugenii (assembly GCF_028372415.1). Classification (NCBI taxonomy): domain Eukaryota; kingdom Metazoa; phylum Chordata; class Mammalia; order Diprotodontia; family Macropodidae; genus Notamacropus; species Notamacropus eugenii. The sequence continues at coordinate 115,447,850 of NC_092878.1, read as the reverse complement.
TGTAAATGTGGAATCCAAAGTTAACAGTATGGAAACAGTGCACATCATCAAGAAGGTCTTTCAGACTATATCCATCCATTGTTTTTAGTGTTTTCTGTAAAAGAGTAGCCTTTAGAAATCTGAGTGACTTCACTCTCCCCATTCAGGTACTGATTCATATTCTCTCTGAGCTGACTATGACCTTTTCCTTTAGGAAAGATAGCTCCTAATATCTTTTCTCAATTTTAGCCAAATAAAATTTTATTCTTTCTCATTAGAAGTCCTGACAGTGAACGTAATTAGGCTCATGGTATGCTAGTCATTTATTCTACAGACATTTTTAAAGTGCTTCTTTTAGCCTGGGGCATTGTGCTAGGTATTAAGGATGATTTAAAAAAAAAAAACTTAGACAAGAGAAGATTCTCATTGTCATGGAACTCACAGAAATGTAAATAAATCATAATGCATGTTGCATAAGTTATATTAGAAACAACAAAATAAAATGAAAGGTGAGTCCATGAGAAGGGGCTCATTACTGACTAGGGGAATTAGCCAAAGCTTCATGGAAGAGCTGATATTTGAGTTGGATTTTTAAAGACTCAATAGGAATTCAAAAGGAGAGGGCAAAGCATAAACAGGAGATGTAGGGCCTATCGGAGAAAGAGAATAGGATGGTGTGGTTGGAGCATGGAGAGCCTTGAAGGGAATGGAAAAGAGTAGAAGGCAGAGGATTGCTATTATTACTAAGGGTTTTGAATGCTAGACAAGAGTTTTAACTCTTTTCTGGAGGAAAGAGTGAGCTACTGAGGATTTTTTAAACAAAGAACCAACACGTCCAGATGTACATAAGAAACACTTATGTATACATAAGAAGGATTATTTTGAGAGTGGCATAAAGGGTAGATTGGAGATTTAGAGAGCAGAGGAAAGAAGATGTGTTAGAAGATTTCTGGTCATAACCAGTGGAGCCGTGTACAGAAAATCAGTCTCTGTTGAAGGCTGTGTCTCTGGTAGAGACAAGAAGACAGTAAATCCAATGGGACAGCCGGACGGTATGACTACTACACGTCAGTGGACTGATAGCTTCAAAGGCATAAATTGTTGCCCCTCCTCCCAGGCATGTTTCCTCTATGTGTTCCTTCTTCACATGGATGGTGTATGTATTATGTAGAAAAATGCGCCCCAGGTTAATGGGGGAAATATGTTATTGCTACTTTTCTTACTAGGACATTCTATTAAATTCCTTTGCTTTGAACTAATTGTGTCCTCTGGGTGACTATTAAAGGAAAACACATTGGTGGGAGGGCTCATTAACTCTGGTTTTATTGGACATGCCACTCCCCCAGAGTACCTTGAACCTCAAGTAACCTTCTCAGGGAGAGCTACCCTGTGGGGGGAAGGGTGCCCCCAGATGCTACATAAGAAAACTGTAAGATATTGTCTTCCTTGGTATTTTATAGTCTACTTGGGGAATGCAGTTTAATGCAAAGGAAACATATAGAAAATATATAATCCAGAAGACCAAATAATGAAGTGCTAGGTGGCCTATAAATATCCAGGAGAACCAACTCCTTTAAGAACCAAGCTTAATATACAGGAAACACATACAAAATGCATAACTTAGAAGACCATGTAATGAACTGCTGGGTGACCTATAGAATGTGTCCTGCAAGTGATAGAGGAAATCTGTAAAGAAGAAATTAACTTGGAATTGGAGTAGTCAGGGAAGGCTTTATGTGAAGGTCATGGGACTCAGATAAACCTTGAAGTCTGAACAAGATTTACATAAATGGAGAGGAAAAGGTATTGGGATATATCTTAAACTGAGCAAAGCTTTGGAAATGGAAACTAGAATGATCAAAATCATGTGCTTTACATCTTACCAAATTCATTCCTCATAACAGCCCCATGAGAGAGAGCAAGTATTATTGATCCTATTTTACAGATAAAGCAACTGAGGTTCAAGAATGTTAAGTAAATTGGGAGGTGGCACAGTGGTTAAAGTGCTGGGTCTGGAGTCAAGTAAGTTCCAATCTGGCCTTAGACCTCACTATGGCAACCATTATTTGCCCCAGTTTTCTCATCTGTGAAATGGGGATAGCAATAGTATTTGCCTTCCAGGGTTATCACAAGAATCAAATGACATGATAATTGTAAAGTGCTTGGCACAATAACTGTCCTAATATCACAGGCTAATAATTATTATTAGTTAATCAATTAAATTTAATAATTAATTATAATAGTTAGTATTACTATTACAAAGCTAGTAAGCATTAGAACTGTAATCAAACCCAGATTTCCTGATTCAAAGTCCTATATGCTCCCACTATAACATTCTACCTCTTTATCACAGTTTTGTGTTGGGGAATCTCACTTCCAGAGTAGAGCAGTGACATAATGGTAGTTATTTTAAGGATACTTCCTCATCACAAGCCTATGAAGTAGATTGCGTGATCATTATCAACTCCATTTCACAGAAAAGGTAACTCAGATTCAGTGACTAAATAATCCAGCTATGGTGACATACTTAATGTGGTCGAGCCAGAACTCAAAATCAGTATACTAAATTTAATGTACATTTTATGATTCTCAGCATTATTGACAATAAAAATCCTAGTTCTTTTATTGTAAGTATTACTATTTCTTCATGAACTCTTCTTCTGAACTGAAGGTTGCTGCCAACTCAGTTTTAGTTTATGAAGTAAGACCTACCAGTAAATGCCAATTCAGGAAGAAAGTTATTCTCATCATAGGAGATTCCTCCCTTCAACACATATCTTTTTAGCCTCTATTGTGTGTCATGTATGGAGAATACAAAGACAAAAATGAGACAGTCTCTACCTTCTTTGACATGACATTCTGATCTTGCTTCCAGTATGATCTTTGTCTTTTTTGGAATAAGTTAAAGATTTATATTTGACTGTGTGACAACCCCTTGTAGAAATAAGGCAGTTTGAATGAGTCATTGACTATTTCACATTGGTAATTGATATATTTAAAGATGAGTGCATTTGAATAACTTATTAAAAAGCTGGGTGATGGGGGGAGGAACTGGTAATGAAAAATAACTTCAGTTAAAGAGATGGTAATAGCAGATGAGCCCTGAAGTTTTTCCTCATTGATTTTCTTATTACCTATCAGTAGAAGGCACATGAACTTGTTTGTTTTCCAACATCCTAAGTATCATGCATTATTTTGAGGAGAAGTGGACAGAATCAGGTTGAATGAGGGATGCATTTGTTTGTCTAAGATGTCTTAATGTGTTCTTACATAATGTCAGGAAGTTCTTGGGGATTTGGGAGAGGAGACATAGGGGGAGAATGATCAATGGACCAGTGGTTTTTTCACTTTTGCTACAGAAATTCTATCCATTAATACAGACTGCTCTTTCATCGGTAATTTAATTTTGGGGGATATGCATAGTTTGGTTGCCCTTTGGGCATAGTTACAAAGTACTCTCCAGAATTATTGGGTCAGTTCACAACTCTACCAACAATGCATTAGTGTATAATTTTCCCACATATTCTCCAGCATTTATCATTTTCCTTTTTTGTCATATCAGTTAATCTGATAGGTGTGAGGTGGTACTTCAGAGTTGTTTTAATTTGCATTTCTCTAATCAAAAGAAATTTAGAACACTTCTTCATATGCCTATAGATAGTTTTGATTTCTTCCTTTGAAAACTGTCTGTTTATATCCTTTGAGCATTTATCAACTGGGGAATAATGAGTTGTATTCTTATAAATTTGACTCAGTTCTCTATATATTTGAAAAATGAAGACCTTATCAGAGACACTTGCTGTAAAGATTGCTTGCCAATTTTCTATTTTCCTTCTAATCTTGACTGCATTGGTTTTGTTTGTACAAAAACTTTTCAATTTAATATAATTAAGATGATCTGTTTTACATTTTGTAAAGCTCTCTACCTTTCATTTGGCTGTGATTTCTTCCCCTGTTCAGAGATATGACAGGTACCCTATTTATTGATCTTCTAATTTGCTTATGTGTGAATTATGCCAAAGATTTGTCATATCTAACTTTTCTAATATTCTATTTACCTCAGTTTCTTTCTTGTTTTTTTATTGGATTTATAGAGTTCTGAGAGGGGACAGTTAAGGTCTCCCACAACTATAGTCTTGTTTTTCCTTCCTGTAACTCACTTAACTTCTCCTTTAAGAATCTGGATGCTATAAGAGTTGGTGCATATGTGTTTAGTATTGATATTGCTTCACTGTATGGTACCCTTATAACGACATGTAGTTTCCTTCCTTATCTCTTTTAATTAGATCTATTTTTTTTTTGCTTTGTCTGAGATCAAAATTGTTATCCCTCTTTTTTTTCTTACTTCAGCTTAAGTTAAGCCCCATAAACTTCAGCCCTTACCTTTACTCTGTGTATCTCTCTGCTTCAAAAGTGTTTCTTGTAAATAACATATTGTAAGATTCTGGTTTTTGATCTACTCAACTATCAGCTTCAGTTTTATAAAAGAGTTCATCCCGTTCTCATTCACAGTTGATTACTATGTATTTCCCTCCATCCTATTCTTCCACTTGTTTGTCCTCTCTATCCTTTCATCTTTTCCTTCCTCACCAGTATTTTGCTTCTCTCTACCACCTCCCCTGATCTGTCCTCTCTTCTGTCTGTTCCCACTCCCACCTCTCTCCTACCCCCTTTACTTGACTTCCTCCCCTCCTACTTCCCTTTTGGTTACGATAAATTCCTATATTCAACTGATTGTGTATATGATTCCTTGTTTGAGCCAATGTTGATGACAGTAAGGTTCAAGCAGTGCCTATTGCCCACCCTCCCATCTTTCCCTCCACTTTAATAGGTACGTGAAGTACTATACCCCATTCTACCTCTCCCTTCCTTCTGTACCCATTATACTCCTCTTTTTCATTCCTTAATTTTTGTTATGTTATTCACTCAAATTCACCTTATACCTCTACCTTCTGTCTATGTGCATTCCTTCTAGCTGAACTACGAGTGATACAATTTTCAAGAATTACAAGTATCATCTTCCCATGTAGGGATGTAAAATAGTTTACCTCTATTGATCTTATGTTTTTCTCTTTTCACTTTTTACCTATTTATGCTTGTGTCTTGATTTTGGACAAATATTTGGTTTCTCTTTCTGAAAGCTTGAAATCCTATCTCATCAAACAGTCATATCCTTTTAAAATCTAGTGCAGTGTGCAAAAGTGAACACAATACCCTAACTTGCCTAATTGTCGTACCAATGTGATACCCACAGCAGCCACTATGGATATGCATGTGTATTTCCAGGGTAAATTCCCAAAATATGCACTCTTGTCCTCAAAGATGGAACCAAAATATTTATTCAGATACAAGAAAGTCAATTCCACCAAGGTAACAAGGAAATCTATACACATTATCAATAAAGGGAGCATGGCCATCCCCAAGGCTTCACTCCATCAGGCCTCCCCACAAACAAGCTCCCTTAGGCAATCTCACTCCCTCTCTCTCTCATGCTAACTGCTCTGTTCTGCTCCGCCTGCTTTCTCTTTCAGTTCCACCTCACTCTTTCCCACCTCTACCTCACCCCTTCTTCCTGCTCCACCAGTTCAGCAATGTCTTCCCACCATCAGCTTCATGTGACTCAAGCTGTGGGCTGGACCAGAGCTCAAAGCAGGTCACATGGGCCCATGAAGGGGCAGGAAAGATCTTCACATCCCCTTAACATTATACCAATCAGCATGAAATACATGGAGTACAGTTGTACTACAATCTCCCTGGCTCTTGAGCACATTCCTATATTAAGACAACCCAAAATTGCATTAGCTCTTTTCTCTACTTTATCACATTATTGATTGAGAAAAAATTTCTGTTCCACCAAAACCTTTATATCTTTTACATATTAAATACAATCTAGCCATATAACCTTCTACTTGCATTCATGTACTTCATTCTTTTAAATCTAAGTTTAGGATTTCACCTTTATCCCTTTTAAATTTCTTCTCACTACCATCTGTCCATTATTCAATTCTATTTTCTTCAAATCCTTTCAGGTCCTAACTTTGTCACCTAATTTAGATGTAGTTGGTGGCTGGTGGTAGGGTGCTGACCTCAGGAAGTTTGAATCTGGCCTTAGAAACATACTAGCTATGTGAACCTGAGCAAGTCACTTAACCTCTGTTTCCCTTTTCTTAAATATAAAATGAGGTTAATAACAGCACCTACCTCACAATGTTGTTCTAATAACTAAATGAAATATTATTTGTGAAAAGTGCTTAACACAATGCCTAGCACCTAGAAGGTGCTGTGTAAATGTTTATTTCATTCCCTTCTCCTAATTAGTTATATTTCTCATATTTATGTCATCTGCAAATATGTTAAGAGTTCTATCCATGCTTTCATCCAAGTCACTGACTGAAAAGGTGAATGATACAAGCAAATGATAGGTTGCTGGCAAACATCTAGCAATTGATCAACATTTTTTAAGTTCCTGCTATGTGCCAGGAATTGAGCCAAGTGCTGACAAGACAGAACCCATATTCCTGCATCTTATCCAAAAACATACGTTGAGAAACTCTGTGAAATGCTTTTTTAATGTTCAAGAATGTTATGTCTCCAGCATTCCCCAGATTTATCAGGAGACTAGATTGATCTCCCCTTACATATGGTACCAAAACAACTCTATCATTAAAAGTTAATATAGCATGGTCTGTTCTTGATGAAATTATGCTGACCTCAAGTGATCATTATTTCCTTTTTTAAATGCTCAAAAACTCTGTTCCACTAAAACTATTTTCTAGAATTTCGTCTAACATTTAAGATAAGTATTGATGACTGTGTATGAAGAGTAAAATTAATGGGTTACCTAAGGAAACTCCTTAACAAATCATGATTTGCTTCTGAGAACTAATTGGTATTAGTTATCTGTCTGGCCTCTATTCCTTGGCAGTTCCAGAAATGGGAAAACAACAAAGATGATTAAAAAAACAAACCACAGTTTAGAGTTGGGTAGATACATTACTTTCCCTTCTCCAGTAATCAGTGAATAGACTATACAGTTCTGACTAGAGATGATCACAACAGGTAACCATGGTACTTTACTGTTTTCTCTGGGGATATTCAATATAGACCAAGCATCATCAAACCTGGGAAAAGAAAGGTAGACAAGCTCCCACTGAGGGAGGAAACAATTAGCATCAAATAGGAATAGCACAGTAAGACTTATAGAATAATTAAAATATCTTGTCATTGGGCTTTGGAGGTGGCCCAACAGCAGCAGCAGCAGTTTTAGGAGCTCTCACCCCAGAGATAGCAAGAAGGTCACATAATTGGTTATAAAAAAGATTACAGGGAACCCTTTACTGGCACTGGGTAAAACTGGTGGTCATTGGCAACTCCATTGTCCAAAAGTAATTTTGAGTCTCAGTTCCAGGGCAAAGAGGAGCACGAGTACTTGTGGCTATGGGAACAGAGTCTCTTCTTAAGTAAAGACCAAAGCACAGACCATGAGAACAATAACCACACATCTTCCAGTGTAATACCACCTAGGAAGTACCCAGAACTAACTCTGAAAACAGCATGAAAAAGTCTAAAGCCTGGCACTGAACTTTTCCACCCAGATGTTAGCAGAGCCCAACTTTAACAGGAAGTTCAAAGTAAAGAAATAGCCTAGAAAAAATGAACAAACAGCAAAAACAAAACCAAAAAAAACTTGTCCATAAAAAACTACAGTGGTTTAAGAGAAGACAAAAAAAAAAAATGTGAAAACAGTTAGAAGTAAAGACTCAAAGAAAAATGCTAACTTGACAGAAGACCAATAAAAATTCCTGCAAGAGCTAAAGATAGACATAAGAATTGCACAGGAAAAATTGGGCAGAGAAGTGAGAGTGATGCAAGAAAATTATGAAAAGAGAATTAAAAGGTTGGTAAAAGAGACAAAAAAAATACAAAAGAAAATACTTTGAAAAACAGAATTGGTATAATGGTAAAATGGTTTTAAAAAATCACTGAAAAAAATTACTTAAAAAGCAGAATTGGACAGATGGTAATGGAGGTATAAAAACTCCCTGAAGAAAATAATTCCTTTAAAATTAGAATTGGGCAAACTGAAGCAGACTCCATAAGACTTCAAGAAATGATTTTTAAAAAAAGTCAAAAGAATGAAAAATGAGAAGAAAATGTGAAATATTTCATTAGAAAAAAATTGACCTGGAAAACAGATCAAGGATAGATAATTTAAGAATCATTGAACTACTTGAGAGTCATGATTTTAAAAAAAAGAGCCTGAACAGCATATTTCAAGAAATTATCAAGGGAAACTGCCTTGATATCTTAGACACAGAAAGTAAAATAGAAATTAAAAGAATCTACCAAATACTTCCTGAATGAGTTCCCAAAGTAAAATCTTTTAGAAATATTATAATCAAAATCAAAATCCCCTAGATCAAGGAGAAAATATTGGAAACAGCAAGAAAGAAACAATTCAAATATTGTGGAGCCACAGGATCATACAAGATTTATCAGCTTCCACCTAAAAAGAGTGTAGGGCTTGGAATATGATATTCCAGAAAGCAAGGGTTCTAGGATTACAACCAAGAATAACCTATCCAGTAAAATTGAGTCTAATACTTTCAGGAAAAAATGCATATTTAATAAAATAGAGAGCTTCTAAGTATTCTTGATAGAAAATTTAGCATTAAAACTGAAGACTCAAGATAATCATAACAAGATAAACATGAAAGAATAATCATAAAAAAATCCATAAAGTTAAACTGTTTACATTCCTATATGGGAAGATGACACATGTAATTTCTAAGAACTTTATAATTATTAGGACAGATAGAAGGAATTACATAGACAAAGGGCACAGGTATGAGTTGATTATGTTGAGATGATCTAAAAAAAATCATGGGATGAGAAAGAGGGAAACACTGTGGAAAAAAGGAGAAGTAGAATAAGGAAATTTTTTTCATACACAAACAGTGCATAGGTAAGAGCTTTTATAGTCAAGAAAAATGAAAAGGTGTAGGGGGAAAATGGCAGGCAATGCCTGAATGTTACTCTCATCAGAATTGGTTCAAAGAAAGAAATACACACACATACACACACACACACACACACAAATGGATATAGAAATTTATATTCCCACCAGGGAAATAAGAGGAGAGGGGGATAAGAGGAGAGAACATAAAAGGGGAGCAGATTATAGAAGGAGGCAATGGTCAAAAGCAAAACTGCCTTTGAGGAGAAACAGGATGAAAAGAGAGAGAGAAGATTTAAAAGAAGAAAATAGGATAGAGAGAAATAAGTTGTAATCATAATGGTGAATGCAAATGGGATAAGCTAAGAGATGAAATGGAATCAGATAGCAGAATGGATTGGAATCCCAAGAGTCATGGTGAAAAAATATGTTATCCACTTCCAGAGAGAAAACTGATAAACTCTGAGGGCAAATTGAATTGTAATCTCTCTCTCTCTCTCTCTCTCTCTCTCTCTCTCTCTCTCTCTCTCTCTCTCTCTTTCCCTCTCTCTGTGTCTCTTTCTGTCTCTCCCTTCCTTTTTGCTTTGTTTTGCAATAAAGTCATTATGAAAATATCTTTTGCATTGTTTAACATGTATAATTAATTTCATATTGTTGCCTTTTTAAAGGGTGGAGGAGGAGTGTGTGGGGAAAAGGGACTCTGAAATTCAAAATTAAAAAAAATAATGTTAAAAATAAATAAATAATACATATATTTAAAAAAATAAAATAAAACACCTCATTTCCAAAGGTATTTAATCCCTTTCTCAATGTTTTATTTTCTCTGATTTGCACAACACTCATTTGCAAAAGTAATAGAAAATTAATTTTGTTAGTATGGGCTCTGGCTATGCATTTAAAGCCTTGTTACATTAAATGGAAGCCATTTAAATAGGCCATTTTGCATCTTTAATGTAAAAGCCACTGGATTTGTTTCCTTTTCAAGTGTCTCCACAGGAGTTTTCTGACTGTATTTTATTGACTATGAGTTGTTATTTTGCTATAACCAGTGTATATGGTATTCCTGCTATAAACCACATAAGATATAGAACAAAACCAACCATTTTCAGCTGCATAGTTGTTTCTTAGAGAACAGAGGTGAACATCTTTTTTAAAATCGAGACAAAGTTCACATGTATATGTCCATACATATTTAGTGCCATAGGAATATTATTTAGTCTTCTGTGTCTATTCTAATTTATTCTAAATACAACAGTTCATTTAGTTAGTATCTAACAGGAATCTTGTGTTTCTTAACATAATCAGTTCTGGATGCAAGTAACCAAATATTTTGAAACATGGCTATCCATATTTGGAAATGATAAGAAAAAAATTATAGTTAAACATGTGATGTGAAAAGTACTTAGTTCTTCTAAACCAAACCTAAAAGCAAAGTTATACAAATATTATTTGGCATTCTCTGCCATATGAATCTGAACTCACGATAAATCTTATTTTCTATGATACTTCACGATTTGAGGTCAGAGGACTATTCTATCTATTCTCTTCCTTCTAAATTTGTGACCTTGTACAAGTCAGTTTCTCTGGCTGACTTCTCATAATGAAATGAGTGGATTAGACTTCAGGAATGGGGGACTAGGTCCTTGAGTGCGGCCCTTTGGCTGGATCCAAACTTCACAGGCCAAATCCCCTTAATAAAAGGGTTTGTTCTGTAAAATTTGGACTCAATCAAAAGGCCCCACCCAAGGACCTAGAAGGCCACATGTGGGCTCAAGGTCACAGATTCCCCACCCTGAAGATGATCTCTGACATACCTTAACCTCTAATACCAAGATTCTATGGTCATGATCCTTAAAGTGTTTATACATTGTTTTCAGATTAATTCTCAGTTTATCTACTGCAGCTAAAACTGTTGACCACCCTGTTGTCTGGACATTCTTTCCTTTCTGTATTTCCATGACGTTAATCTCCTACGTCTCCTTATACCTGTCTGATTGTTCTTTTTTCAGGTTCTATTGTTTCATCCACAGCATGCCTCCAGTGCTGGGTGTTTCTTAAAATTCCTGGACTCTCTTCCCCTCTTCCTCTGTATTCTCTCTCTTGGTAATCTTAGCAATAATCATAATTTTAATCATTACAATGCAGATGAGTCTTTCATCCATATATTCAACCCCAATCTCTCTCCTGGGATCTAGTCCTGTATCATCAATTGCCTATTAGACATCTCAAACTAAACATACCTCCTGCTTGGCTCCAAACCTTCCCTCACACCACCCAAACCACCTTCCTCCAAACCACCCAAACTATCTTGTACAGTACTTAACTACTTTGTATGTATGTAGGTGTGTATGGGTATCAGAAACACACACACACACACACACACATACACACACACACACATACACATCTCTTTGCAATGGTAGCTATAACAGTCACAGTGCCTAGGTCATTGCCCAGTTGTTTCAGCTGTATCCAACTCTTTGTGCATCTTTCTGAGTTGGGGCCCAGCACTCCACCCAAAGAGCCCCTTTCTGCTTGAATCCTTTCCCAATCTTTCTGGCTGCTAGTGCTTTCCTTTGAATAACTCTGTATTTATTCAATGTATCCTGTATAGGCTTATATGGATGTACATATTGCTTCACCCAATAAAATATCAGCTTCTCAAGGGCAGAGATGACTTCATTTGTCTTGGCATCCTCAAAACGATGGGGTTAGGAGAGATATAGGAACTCCAAAAACTAGAGTTGCCAGACAGGGTTGTCTGGAATGAATTCACAGACTCAAGCATTCTTAAAGTCAAGGTGACAAAGCTTTATTGTTATGTTTTTCAGTGGGTGAGAGTTCTTAGGGAACCTGCAACCTTAGAGAGGTACAATTAAAATTTATACAGGATAAACTATACTAATATATGTGCCAAATATGCTAACTAGGTGATTCAGAGTGGGATTAGAGAATGGTTAAGGAGTGGTCAGTTCTTAAAGAGACATGCATTTTTAGTCTCTACTGTGCAGGTATTTTACCCAGAGTTCATTGAGAAACAGTCCAAGGGGTGGTTACCTGGAGGTGTTGTTTGAGGCTGCAACATCACTAAGTCAACTGAAGGTCAAGGCTGCTTGAGGAATACCCCAGCTGCTCCCATCAATGTCTTGTGTTGACAAGATAAACATAGGGAGTATACATATGTCGAAGTCTAGGGTGCATATAATGAGGTAGGGAGATGGTATTAGTCCAGTAAGTAGTAAATATCTTTATGAGCCAGTTCACAGCCAGTTCTAACTAATAAATTGTATAGGTGCGGCTGGCTACTGTATCAGGAAGAAAGATAGGTGTTTTGCTAGGGCAGGCTGTCCTAGAGCTGGGGAGAAACTGCCAGGGATAGTGTTTTGAGACTAGGGAGAAATGTGATTTTGGAATTCAGGTTCAAACACAGGCACTCAAGCACCGCATCGAAAGTACCTGACCCATTTGTTCAGTCATTTTAGCCATATCCAATTCTTTGTGACTCCATTTGAGGTTTTATTGGCAAAGATCCTGGAGTGATTTGTCACTTCCTTCTCCAGCTTATTATACAGATGAGGAGACTGAGGCAAACAGGGTTAAGTGACTTACCCAGGGTCATGCAGCTAATAAGTGTCTTTGAATTTGAATTCAGGAAGATGATCCTTCCTGATTCCAAGCTCAAAGCTCTGTCTACTGTGCCACCTAGTTCTCCATTAGAAGGTTCTTAAGAAATGCTTGTTGATTTTTTGATCGATTTCCACATAATGAAGCTCCTACTTAAGCAGGGTGTTCCTAAAAATAGATAAGTAAATAAATAAATTCTCTTCTACTTGATCAGCATTTCCACTTGGTGACTAAGCTTATAAATGATTTGCCTAATCATTAGTGCAATAACTTGTTTTGTCCTTGATTTTTTTTTCCTTTTCTTGGCTGGTAAAACAAGGCCTGCTGCAGGTTCTTAGATCTGTATTTCTAAAATGAAAGCGACTTTTGAGGGGTCAACAATCACTTCAATCAAGCACATGTATCATTCACTTAGTTCAGTGAAAAAAGTCAGCACCCTGAACTTCAGAGAAATTCAAATCAACAGACAGGGCTTCCACTGCCGGACAGTAAGCAATACATATGTCACAGATCAACAGACAGATAACTGTCTGACCATACATACATAATTACCAGAGAGAAGCACCAACATCTGGGTTTTCAAAGGCAGCTGGCTCCTTAGTGGCTGCCCAGAGTCTCCTCTGGCCAAACACTTCCAAATAGTAAGCTCCAAAACAAAACCTCACCTCAGAGTACATATACACTTTTCAGAATCAGAGGGCATCACAACCCCTGAGAACCAGTGCCTCATTAACAAAAGGTGTGGGCCTTCCTACAAATCTACCCTAATCAAATTTCCTTTAATGGGAAGGCTCATTAATGGGTGGGAAGATCTTTAATCTCATTAGCATTACATTGGCAAAGTGAAAATTTCTAAAATAACCTTTTTTTTCCCTGAGATCACCTAGTTCAATGGCAAATCAATGTAGCAAATTGTTAGAATTGTTCAAGCTATTTGCCATCTCCTTAAACATTTTTCATTCTCACTTCAGTATCTGCTGAATAGGATCTTAATTTACTAAGTAAAATATCATCATTTTAAGTATTTTTATAATAACACCAAATGATGGCTTTGAGATTTTTCCTATTATCTGAATTTATAAAATAAAATTATTTAATTTATCAATGTAATCTTAAGACTAGACAAAAATGGATACATATATATTCTAACATAATGATATTATATAACAACTATTACTGTATCATTTATATCATCCATCTATTATCTATAACTAGGTATCAATTCATGTAAATAACTAATCCCATGAAGTTGTTACATGTATCTGCATTCACATTATTCAAAGAGATTATTTCTTTTTTTTTCTGTATCTTTCTGTATCTTTGATATACCACATATACATAAAGATTGGCATCTTAATTTACTATACATGTATATGTGTGTGTGTCTGTCTATACATATTGTTGTTTGTCCTTCATTTCAAAGAAAACCAATGACAACATGGAGAGATGTCTTAACTTGCACATGAAATGGATTTAAGTGAGGCAGAGCTTCACAAAGTGCTTAGCCTCACTCTCCTCTAGAGTCAGAGAAGTTCAGTGACAAGACAAAACCCAGGATGCAGTGCATGACCTTGGCATCTTCAGTGTCTAAGTTCTAAGCACTCCACAGAGCCTGCTCCATCTGCATTTATGGTCATTAGAACAAATTGTTTCATGTACTCACTCCACTAAGAGAAGTCTTCACATTCTTGGGATAGACATCCTCCTGCCCCAATGATGGATTTGAGGCCTGTGAGTTATTCTTATATAGATATAGAGATAGATATACATATACACACAAATATGTGTGTATACATAAATATACACACATATATGCATAAATCCACTCCAATACTACTCTAGTTTTCTGACCTTATTGCCTTACTATTCTTGATTTGATTATAATTCTGAATTGTGAACTTGATTTTGGTTTTTGGTTTAATTTGATTAGTTTTGGTTCTGACTCTGACTGTGTTTAAGACCTAAATAAATGTGTCCTTCTTTTCACTCTTTGTTTTAAACCAGTTCCTTATGTTGACCCTTTCCCTTTTCCTGTAATCTATTTCCTGACTTCTGCCTGAAAGATTTCCAACCCAGATTCCATTTCCTGTTCTAATTCTTGACAATATTCCTGGAAGAATTTTTACTGAGAAAGATAGTAGATGCAGTAAAGTATTTTAAAGGTAAATTATACAACTCTTGCATTTGAGGCTATCTATATAAGAGGCACTGACTTAAGTGTGGGCACCTCCCAAAATTGTCACATGTATTCAATTACACAGAATCAGAATAGTTGTTTTTTTTAAGCAAAAAAAGCTTTTGTGAATGACTCTCTTTACTTTCTGAAATTTTCTGACTCATCTGAGCAAGCTGTAAGACAAAGAGAAAACCTAGCTTTCTCCTTTTGCATAAATATTGGATATAAATAATAATAGGTATTTATATAGTACGTTAGAATTTTTAAAGCCTTTTACATTCCTGATCTTCACAACAACGCTGTGAAATAGGTCTTATAATTACCTTCATATTACAGCTAAAAGACCTGAGTCTGACAAAGGTTAAGTGACTTACCGAGGGTCACAGGGTTAGTGTCTGCAGCAGGATTTGAACTAGGGTTTCCATTACTCCAAGTGCTGTGCTCTCTCCATTACAGAATGCTGCTTTTCCACCCAGAGTCCTGCTTTTCTCATTTATGGCTGGGCACACTCTTCAGCACAGATTCTCTGGGGCTGATTTGGATTAAATGCTTATTTCTTATGCATAATCATTTCCATTTTGAAATTCTCCAGACCACCTATGTATTAGGTTTAGAGGAAAGGCAGGAAATAGGCTCCATGTGAAGGATTGTTACCTACTTTTGTGTTAATGGGGGAGAGAAGGCTAAAAAGAGGAAGTGAGAACTTCTTGAAGTCATCCTAACTATACAGAATTTGCATTTTCCTCCTGCCCCACACTGCTTCGGCCACATTTCTGGATATTGGCAGCATTTTAGTTAGAAAGAGAGGCACAGAAAATTGTCAGGAGTTTGTATCGCTGCCTTTGTTTCCAATGAATTTGTAAAGTCTTGCATGAAAGAGATTCCCATAGAATCACAGATTATCAGAATTAGAAGGGATCTTAAAGGTCATCTCATTAAACACAGAGTTGAATAGGAGTCCTCTTTGGAGATGGTCCATTTCATTTAAAGATAGTTGGAATTGGTAAGAAGCTTTCCCTTAAGTCAAAATTTGCCTTATTGCTGGTCTGCCCTCCAAGGTCAAGAGGACAAAAAACTAGTGTAATCCCTTCCACATGGCAACCCTCCAATTACTTGAAGACAGTTATTGTGTACCACCAAAATGCTATCTTTCCATGCTAAACATAACAATTTCCTTTGACCAATTCTCAAACAGCAAGGGTTCCTAATCTGAGTTCCATTGACCTCCACACAGTCTAAGAAGAGATAAGCCTATAAACTCGAATGGGAAAAATGCATCTTTATTTCATTATATTTGATTTCTTTTGAATTTTATTTATACAATCGAAAATGTTCTGAGGAGACTGTAGCTTTCATCAAACTGCCAATGAGGTGTATGATCTGAAGGCTTTGGGTGTCCTGTCATTATGCTTCATTTTAAATGCTCTAATTTTCATGGTAGACCTCCTCTAGACATATTCCAGATTGCCAATGTCCCTTCTAAAATGGGATAGCCAGGACTGAATAGAATACACCTGGGCGGACTGTAGCTAAATGGGCAACAGATAGAGCATTGGTCCTGAAGTCAGAAAAGACCTGCTTTCAAATTCATCCTTAGACACTTACTGACTGTGACCCTGAGCAAGTCACTTAATCTCTATTTGCATCAATGTTCTCATCTACAGAATGAGGACAGTAATAGCGCTTACCTTCCAGAGTTCCTGTAAGAACTAAATAAGAATTGTAAAGTGCTTAGCACAATGCCTGGCCTACATAGCAAGTGAATAATAATAATGATGAAAATTACAATTATGATTAGTATTTCTATAGCTAGACTGGAATCCCCTTTAATCTGATTGCTATGCTACTTGACATGCCATTAAAGACTTCTCCTTAGGATCACATTGATTCATTAATCACTTCTTTTTGGATATGATCATTTCATATTAACCAAATGGTCAAACAACATAGATAACTGACCAAAAAGGAGAAGAAGGAGTCAGCAAACTGGCCAAAGATCCAAATCCTACTTCAGGATTCTGTTGTTGTATGGCCCATGAGTAAGGATGATTTTTTTTAACACTTTAAAATAAATTTTTATTATATTTTTAAAAAACAAATTTGGTTTCCAAATCCTAATTTGCCAATCCCAATCTGGAACACTGAACAGAAATTAACAGATTATTCTCATCAAGTCAATACATCTCACTGGCATGTAGACCTTAGAGAGGTAAAGAGAAGAATTAATACCCATCCCTCTTTGGAACATATGTAGTGAATTAGTTGATTCATAGGCATAGTTTTTATTTTCCCATGGATGTGAGCATGAAATTTATATTGTATGCAGACATCTAAATGCTTAATGTGGATCCTACCCTGTTCTTTTCTCTGTTATCTGACTTAGCAGTTTCATATGGGGGAGTTTCCATTTTCTTCCTCATTTTTCATTTAAATCCTTGATGATTAGATCCATGAGACTCCAGGAATGAATCAATATCCAGCCTCTCATTAGAAATACTCTGTGCCTGGTCAAGAGCATGTTAAGCATTCCTACATCTTCATCCCTGATCCAAAAATCCTAATCTTTTCAACAACATACTATTGAGGCACTCCACTTCACATAAACTTATTTCTCTCCTAAAATTCCCATTTTCAATGTTCCTCATTAATGAAAACAATGGTCTTAAGGTTTTCAATTTCCTAACTTAGACTTCGTCCTCTTTAGAGACTGCTTCTTATTTCTTCTAAATTGGTTCCAGTATTATCATTTGTATTCATATAAACCACCAGAAAAGTTCAGAAACCTGTATTTATATTTTGAATTTCAAACCTAATTCAGGTAAATTTTACAGATTAGAATGACATTTGTGTACTCAAACACAATTAAAATGGAAAACTATTAAATGTCTATTATTTGTCAAGCACTGTTCTTGGCACTGGATATACTAGTAAAAAGAATGAAAAAAATCCCCCTTCAGAATAGGCTGATATTCAGGGTGGGAGAATATATGATACAAGTACATGTATGTAATATAAATATTAAAGAAGTTAGTGATTATATACATACATCTACATACACAGATGTGTGTATATATATATATACACATGTATATATGTACATATATACACATATGTTTGTAAATATAGGCATATGTATAACTGTTAACTTAATATTTATATTGCATATACATGATATACAAATATGTACGTGTAGGTATGTATATGTGCATGTATGTGCGTATTAAGCAGATGGTTGCACAGTGGTTAGAACACAAGGGACTGCTGTCAGGAAGACCCATTTTCCTAAATTCAAAATTGGTCTCAGACGCTTCCTAGCTGTGTGACCAGCTAGGGGTGGGCGAATCACTTAACCCTGTTTGCCTTAGTTTTGTCATCTATAAAATGAGCTGGAGAAGGAAATGGCAAACCACTGCAGTATCTCTGCCAAGAAAACCCCAAATAGGGTCATGAAAAGTTAGTCACGATTGAACAACTATAATACCAAGAAACAGAAAGTGATGCTTGTGCTGAGATTCATAGGGAACTAGGGATCTGAAGCCGAAGAAATGAGGAGACAATGTATTTCAGGCATGGGAACTGCTTGTTCCAAGGCAAAGAGCTGGGGAACAAAGGGCTGTGTGTGAGGAAGGACAAGGTGGCCCATCTAGCTGAATTGTTAAGTGTTGGAGAAGGAGTGACGTAAAGAAGATTGTAAAGGAAGACTGGAGTCAGGTCGTGACTAACTATAAATGCCAAACAGGAGCTAATAAATCCAGATCATTGGAAAGAAAAACTTCGTTCCTTGGTGTCTCTTGTAAATAGAATAAAACCACATTAATAAACAATGAAAACTTTAAATTAGAGGAGAAAAACTTTAAAAACCATTAAATGTTTCATAGGCTTGAAGTTTTCAGAACATCATAGGCTCATGGTACATGTGACGTATAACACCAATTAAGCAAGAAAACACTTGACAAGCAGATCCAGAGTTGGTGGGAACATAAAAACTGGAAGGGGCATTGGAGGCCATGTTGGGCCAATTCTCTTGTTATTTTATTGATGAGGACATGAAAACTGAAGCAACCTTTTTTTAAGTCACACAGGTAGAAGAATTTGAATTCATAAACACAGGCTGCAAATCTAGTTGCTTTTCCCACTGTATCATGGTTCTAAGAGAACTGGACC
Source organism: Notamacropus eugenii (assembly GCF_028372415.1). NCBI lineage: Eukaryota > Metazoa > Chordata > Mammalia > Diprotodontia > Macropodidae > Notamacropus > Notamacropus eugenii. Next base: position 115,428,951 of record NC_092878.1, on the reverse strand, counting down.
AGTTGATGTCTAAGGCAGGTTCTTAACCTGGGGAATCTGTGACTTTACTTCTAAGGAAACGAATGAATTAATACGTATGTATGTATGTATATGTGTGTATACATACATATATGCACTTTCATACATATATACACATATGTGTATGTGTGTATATATACATTATCTATACTATATAGCATATACTACATGTATATATAAATTTGGGATAATTGTATTTCATTATAATTGGTTTCCTTTGTAATCTTAAGGATTTTATTATCATCAGAAGGAGTTTGCTTGCAATCTCAAGACTTTTATTACTCTTAGAAGGGGTTCATAGCTGTCACCAGATTGCCAAAACAGTCCATAACACAAAACCAGGAAAGAACCTCAACTCTGAATTATTAAAAAGGGATATTTTTGGAGGCAGCTAGGTAGTGTGATGGATAGTACTGGCTCTAGAATAAGGAAGACATGAATTCAAATATGACCTCAGATGTTAACTAGCAATTTGACCCTGAGCCTTAACCACTTAACCTCTACCAAGTTCAATTCCCTTTTTGGTAAAATGAGGATAATAATAACATCTGCAATCCCAGGCTTGTTATAAAGTTAACATGAGATAATTCATGAAAAGTGATTAGCAAACCTTATAAATGGTTGATAAAAGCTGCTGCTGCTACTGCTGTTACTGCTGTGTTGGTTGTCCATGGTCCACTTCTCTCATGTGAATTTAGATATGAAGAGAAATAATTTCTCAGATAACATCTGAAAATTATATCCGTTATGTATTTTTCCAGTTTGTCTATTATAATTGTTGCTATTGGGTTTTGGGAGTTGATCAGAAAAATCATTATTTTCTCTTAAATGCTCTTATAACCCAAGGATCTGTGATTTCACAGATGTGGGCAAATTACAAACTATCTCTGCTTTGGTTAATGGTCTTTGTGAGCTATTGTGGCTGAAAAATTCATTTCTCTGTAATTGACCTTCTTTTGATAAGTCTGTTCAGATGGACCAGCTGGTATCCTCTGGAGTCAGGCACGTATACTTCCTCCTCTAGGCTTCTTTACAAAAACTGTCCACTTTGATGAAACCTGGAGTTCACCTTTGCATTCAATCATAGCTTTGGGAAGGTGTAATCTGTTCAGGTCATGGGAAGGTAGAACTTCATTGGAGATTTCTCTGAATATATGATTCTAGAGCATTTCCTGCATTTTTATTTTATGGATCAAAGAGCACATTTCTCATTTTAAAATGGAAGCAGATAGATTTTCTTTATAGGTAAATTTTCTAAAGACTTATCTTTTCAATAAAAGACATAATTAAAAACCTTCACACATAAGTAAATAATTTTATTGATTTATTTTGGAATGGGAAAGTTTTGTAAATTTGGATCATTTTCCTAAGCAGTCATCATGTCTGAAAGGGAACACTGATTTAAAAGAAATGTGAGTTGGTATCACAAAAAAGGAAGAGGTCTAAGCCAAGCAATATATTTTGACTACTTGAATTTATACCCAAATTACATGTGAGAAGATATGCCATTTAGCCTGGGAAAATAAAATTCTCAATTTCTGAGGTAAGTGCAGAAACCACTTATAATACTTCATGGTATCTAACTAAATTCAGATCTAATAAAAACAAAAACAACAGAATAGATGTGGTTATAGGAACTGGAGTTAGAGGAATGAGAAATTGTAAGAATGCATGGGAGTCCCAGGACAAAAAGGTATGGATGACTTGAAACAGTTAACAGTAATGAGAAGAGTATATACTTAATATAAAATTGAGATATTGTACTATAATCAATTAGAATTTGTATCTGGACTTAAGGAATGGTTTAATGTTAAGAAAATAATCATATCAATAAGAAGTCCCATAAAAGAAGAAATTATCAATAAGTTTAGAAAAACCTTTAGTAAAATAAAACACAAAATCCCCTTCTTTGAAACAACTTAAAGTAGAAGAATAGAAAGTTTTCTTTAACATGATAAAAATATTTCTTATGTCAAGGATGAGTATCACATGTAAAAGAAAAAGATTAAAGGCTTTCCTACTATGAACGGGGGCAAAATAGGGTTGTAATACAATTGCTATATTTTTACATCGTTTTAGAAAGGTGAGCTATAATAATAAGGCAAGCAAACTAAGCATTGACCAAAAGCAGTTTAAATGTCACTATTTTAAAATTTTAATGCAAAAATTTCAGTTGCCTTTTTAGGTTCCTAGTTCTAGAGTAGAAAGGAAGCTGAAAGGCCCATCCAATTCAAGTTTCTCATTTGACAGATGAGGAAACTGAGACCTGGAAAGTTTAAGTGGCTTGCTAAAAGTTATACAATTAACACACATATATATATACATATGCATGCATATATACATATATAATATGCAGTCATGTATGTATATATATGTGTGTGTTTATGTATATGTATGTATATATGTATATATGGAGAAGATAGAAGGGGAATTTTGAAAAAAAAAAGAGAGGAGAATTTGAATGATTTTATAAATAGTAAATTATAAGAACTTAATATTCACTATATTTTTAAATGGATTAATTAAGTAGAATAAATAATCTAGGATTATAGTAAATAGCCATTGGGGAAAAGAGCTATTATTTTATAAAAACTGTGGGAAAGTTGAATAGCAGTATGAGAAATAGAATTAGATTATTAATATAACAGATGTATAACCAGAAGAGATATTAGAAGTTACCTAGTTCAGTCACTTCACTCGACAGAGGAAAAATTCAAGGCCTGGAAGGCCTGAGTGTCTCTATCCAGATCTTAGATCATGTGCTATCAAAAACTCCAACTGCATCACAATGTCAATATATTTTAAATAATAAAACATTAGGAAAAAGAACATTTATTTGGACTGATCAGGAGAGGAACATTTTTATCTCTTGAACAAATGGAAATTACCAGATATAATTATATAAAAATAAGCACACTGTTTCAAAAACAGAGCTTCTAAAATAAGAGAAAAAAACAGATTAGGGAATATATTTGTGTTAAAAGTATCTGATAAAAATCTGGCCTACAAAGTCTATAATGAATCGGTATGAGTACAAGTGATGTATGAGTACAAATCCATCCTTCCTGTGGAAATAACATTCAATGAATATGAACATGTTGTTCTTCTTTTCCAACAAATAGTTCTCAGAGGAAGGATAAATTATGAATAACCTCTTCAAAATGGTTCAATAACCGATAACTGGAAAAATACAAATGAAAAGACCTCTGAGAAAGGATATTTTTAAGACCAGAGCTACATATTTTGACTGTAGGAACTCCCAGTGAGCAAAGTCTTTCTCAATGTACATTGTGTCCTGTTTGCCAATTTTTAATCTTAGGCAGTTGCTTGGGAACATTGAGAGGTTATCTGGCTTGTCTTGGATCATACAACCATGTGTGTCAAAGGTGTAACTTGCACCCAGATCTTTCTCATCCTAAGGTCATGTGTCTACTACACTGTGTTGCATCTCGATATGATCTTAACTTAGACCCATTACATTAGCAAAGGTTGTTATAAATAATAAAAGTCACTTTTGGCAAAGCTTTGGGAAAACAGGCATCCAATTATATTGAGGGTGGAGTTCTAAAAATATTTTAATATTTTTGGAAAGCAATATGGCAACATATTATAAAAGTTATACAACTAGCCATACATTTTGGCCCAGCAATTCCTCTGCCAGAACTATATGCTCTGAGAATATTATGAAAAAAGACTGATAGCTATCTCTACAAAACTATTCATAACAACTTTAATAACGTAAGTATTGCTTCTCTAGGCATCTCTGAGCTGCTCTCCTCTTTCTGGTCTTTCCCTCACTCCTTTTACCTCAACCCTCAGAAATCTAGCCCAGGAATTACTGCTATCTTTTTTGCTTCTGGGACTATTCTATGACTTGCTGTCTCAAAAACTTGGCCACAATCTACACATTCAAAGATAAGGACTTGACTGAATAAATTGTGGTTTGTGAGTATAATGGATTAGCATTATAGCATACACACAGCAAGAAACAGAGAAGTATCATGAGTGGTGAAGGGTACAGAACATATGTTCATAACATCAAAGTACTTATCAACAACTAGGTCAACTATGATGATGATAAGGCTGATGCTTTTGGTAAAAATAACGATAAATAAAAAATTAATAAATAATTCTGGTAACATTTATTTTTTAATCTTAGGAGAAAAAAGACTAGGTATTGATATGGAGTTATAAAGCATTTTAAAAATTAGTTTGTCTAATTTAATTCAATTTTATTTTTACAAAGCCTACATATTTTGGAGTTCACTTTTATATATAAGCTTATTTCTTGCATTGGATAGCTTGTTATAATGGATAGAATGCTGGACTTGGAGACTGGAGGACCTGCATTTAAATCCCATCTCTATATAATCATCAGCACTATTAGTCCATACCTTAACCTCCCTTAGTCTCAATTTCTTCACCTGTAAAATGAATATAATGATATCCTGTCTCTTTCTATGTTGGTTGAGAGTCTTAAATATGATAATATATACAAAATGCTTTATAAACGTTAAAGTGTTATATAAAAGAGCTATGATTTATCGGTTGTTGCTTATTTATTCTTTGTTGTTGATGGGTGCTAAATTTAGAATTTTAAAATTACGAGAAAAAATAGAATTGACACATAATCTATCTTCAAGGGTTTTTGTTCCTCACACATGACACTTGTATCCCGACTCTGGACGTCTTCACTGACTGGTCTCCATGCCTGGAATACTCTCCCTTATCTTTGCCTCCTGATTTTCCAGGCTTCTTTCAAGCCCCACCTTCTTTGGGAAACTTTTTTCCCAAGCCCTTAATACTAGAGCCTTTTCTCTGTTGTTTTTCTGCAATGCATTCTGTATATAACTTGTTTGTACATAATTTTCACAAGTTGTGCTTTTCTTTGCATCCATAGCACTTAGCACAGTGTCTGGAACATAGTAGGTGCTTCCTAAATGCTTCTTGGCTTGCCTTGTCTTATATCCTCTCTTGGTGATTTCAAGTGTAATCAGAATTACAGACATGAGTAAAAAGTAAAGATTTAGATATACAACTTCTAAGTAACACTTTAAAAAAAAAGTCATATTAAAAGCCTATCTTTATTAATGAAGTTATCATTATGTTGGTCCTTCACTATACTCCTAAAAGATCATAGATTGAGAGTTGGAATGGACCTTCAAAGGTTATGTAATATAACCCCCTCATTATATTGATGAGGAAACAGAAATGTAAAAAAAGAAAGACATTTGTCCAAGATCAGATGGATGCTAAGTCGTAGAGCTGGGGTTTGAACCTAAGTATTTCTTTTGCATTAATTTATTTATTTTCAGTTTTCAATATCCACTTCCATAACTTTTAAAATTTCTCTCCCTCCTTCCCCTCCCCACTCCCCAAGAAGGAATGCAATCTGATATAGAACCTAAGTATTTTTTTAAATCTAAATCAAGCCCTTTTTCCATTATTCTTTACTGCTTCTTCAATAATAGTCTCCCCCCCCCCAGCCCCCATTGCTGACAAGAACTCTTGGTAGCAAAGGTGATAACTGGATTCTTGAAGATTATTCTTGTAGAGTGTAACCTGATAGATTCTATCAAGTAAGAAAAGCTTTTAGGGTCAACCTGGCAAAAAGACAACATGCTCATTGCCTGAGTACCACCCTAACCTCCTCACCAGAAAATCAGCAACTAATTAATGAATTCATTTTTGGCTGAGACCGCTCATTATTTTAAAAATCCACTAATGTCTGATCTCTTAAGGATTGCAATTTTCCTCAGTACAGGAGGCACCCACACTGATGAAATGATTCTAGAAGAATTGAAGTTGCCATTATTAAAGAGCTAAGTGACCTTGGGCAAATGACATCACTCCCAAACCTCAGTTTTCTTATCTTCAAAATGAAGAGTGTTGCATGAGATGACTTCTTATTTCAGTTCCATCTCTAATCTCTGATTCTGGAGAGGCAGCCTAATTTGTCTGCAGTAACCTCTGAATTTCACATTGTATTTTCCAATAATATCTCATAATAAGATAGAGGTAAAATAGTGGTGCCAACATGAATGCTTTTTGAAGTTTATTCTGTAGGTATTTAAAAAAACTAGTATGGTCTCTGGGTAAGATTGAAGGAGAATCAGAGAAAATGGAGGGGGAAGGGATAGTAATATGCTTCTTGGAGTTGTCTATAAAACTCTTAAATAATCAATCAACAGCCATTTATTAAAAGCCCATTTTGTGCCAGGAGCTAGAGTTAGAATGGGAAGCAAGCAGTCAAGCGACTGACTATTTGATTGATCTACATGACTGCAAACAGCCTTTCTTTTCCCCTGAATTAATCTTGACTGATTTTAATTTTCACTGTATCTACATAGTGGAAAAGTCATGTAAGCCTAGACAGTGTTGCCCCATGTCTTAAAATCATTCACATTTAACTTAATACATTTCATCAAGCATTAATTATGCGTAAAGTAAATGAGGAAATGTGGTGGAGAGGTTGTTTTACCACAGTGATTGCTAATTGTGGTTCTGTGGTTTATGAATGCCAATATATCTGGGTGGGGAGGGAAAGCTATTAAGTTCCTTTGTTTCCTGGAGGGGATAAATGGGTATTAATCATATGAAATTAAAAATCCAATAAAAAGATTTTCAAATCAATAGCCATGAGAATCAATGAATGGGATCAGGATATTAGTGACACTTGAAACAATTATGTTTTTTTATGATTTGGGGAGCTTTTGCCTAGTGTTTAAACCTTAAAGGTATGATATTATTTATAGAAGTTCAGAAAGTACCTTTAGAATTGATGAAAGTGATGGATGATTATTAAAAAAGCCAAACAAGAAATGATTTGCTACCTGTCATCCAGTCAGCAAAATTCTTGAGTAAGCAGTGCTTCTAGACACTTATAAGACAATGATCAATATTTATCGTGATGACCTTCAGACCCTTCAATATATTGGTATCAATTCTTCATAAACATGGAAAATATTAAATCATTATAAGTACAGCTATAATTTGAAATGTACTTATGACATTTACATTTTTAAAGAGTGATACTTTATGTGTCTAGAATGCATGATTAGACAAAATATTCCATTTCTTAGCTGTATAATAGGAGAGCAGAGCTGGAGGAAATATTGGAAGCCATCTAGTCTAGACTCCTTCCTGTGGCAGGTGAAAGATGAAATGACAACAAAGGTTTGAGCTTCTGAGCATATCGATTTATTAAGCAATGCACGCCAATTGCCTGCCAAATCAGAACCAGATCTCCTCAGTTTAGGGCTGGACCTCAAATACAGGGAAAGACAGATTTTTATACATTGAAAACAATCAAATAAGGCCAATTAATTAAAAGAAAGCAATTGACCAGGATACAAAATTAGGTAATCTGATTTCTAATTTGAGAAAAGATTTTCAAGTCGGGCGGAGGAGAGCAAATAAGTGTAATTCTCTGAAATCAGAAAAAGAGGTGTCCTACCCCTCCCAAGTATCTAGGTTCAATCAAAGGAAACTGGAAACAGTAACTAATTGACCAGCATGGGACCAGTCTTCAGATAAGACATAAGGGTTGCTTGAGATGTACAATTATGAGAAAATTCCTTGCATCAGTACTTAGATCTGACTGGGTTTCTAGTTAGCATAAACTAGGTCCTTAGGTAAGAGCCTCTAAGCAACAGGTAGAGGTCATCCAGCTTCCCAGTCATGCAGGGATTGGTTCAACTAATGCCACAAAGTTTTCTCAAAATTCCCACAATTGAATAGTCTTCCCACAAGACAAAAATTGGACTAGACCCATAATTGAATTGAAAGGGAACTGAGTTAGCTTCAGAACTGAGTCATAAGATGGAGTCAGTGTGGTTCACTCACTCATCATAAAGGTAGATTCTTTCTACATCATTTTTTGACAGATGGTCTTCTAACCTTTGCTTAAACATTGCCACTGATACTGGTCAAGATCATTTTCAGATAGCTCTAATTATTAAGCTTAAATTGAGTGAAAATCTGTCTCTTTCACTCATTACTTATAATTCCATCTTTAGATTTTCACTGAATAAGTCTAATCCCCATCAGTCAGAAAGCTTTTAAATATTGGTAAATGACTATCATGATTTTTTCTGTCTTTTTTCTTTTCCAGACAAGTGATCACAGTTTCTTTAATTATTCACCATTTAATGGGCAGTAAGAAGCAGCACCAATCCAGAGAGGGCCTGTACCCTGCATATTGTTAGAGGATCATGTACTCACCTTTGAAGGAGTATTTATTTTGAGATAAAGCTACCAATCCTCAGTGCTCTCTTGGTTCATGCACTCTGTGATTCCTGAAGCGGGGGTAGGAGGCTACTTTAAAGGTGCATCTGATAGGATTAACCATTAAGTGGGGAAGAGTGATCCACTCAATGTACATTAAAAAGGGAGTAACTCTGCCTCCTGGCCCTCTCTTCCTTAGACTTAAAATTAAAGGTCTAACAAGTAGCTCACCCTCTCTCATCCTCTCATGAGGAGTGGGTACAGGCTATTCTCTCAGCCTTCCAGAAATGGTAAACTGCTTGCAAATGACAGCACATATGAAGACCTCGATGATCCTGAGCCAGAACCTTGAAGTCCAAGAAACTTTTTCTTTTTTTCTATTCCTTCTCTGATTCTTGGTGGCTGAATAATAATCCTAAAATGAAGGTTTCTTAGGCTAGCTAGAGACAATCTTGTGAGATTGAGAGGTATAGAGATCTTGGTTTTCTCAATCAGAGCTTTTGGGCATCAGGGGGAATTTCTGCATCAGAGAGAATGACTGCTGAAAAGAGTCAAAGGGCCATTCTTGACCTGGTTAGCCAGAAGACATAGGCCAAAATAGAATTATTTGGAGTGCAAAGGCAAGGTGAAAAGTAAAATGCCTAGTAGAGCCAGCTACATCTTGTCTCAATGCTTCAAAAATCAACCACCTAAAAATGAAAAACAATAGTTATTATATCCTTTTTAAAGTCTTTGTTATTTCTTTTTGAGGGAGGAAAGTAAGGCAGTTGGGATTAAGTGACTTGCCCAAAGTCACACAGCTAGTAAGTGTCAAGTGTCTGAGGCCCAATTTGAACTCAGGTCCTCCTGACTCCAGGGCCAGTACTCTGTTCACTGTACCACCCATCTGTCCCTAGTCTTTGTTATTTTAAAATTTATTTAATTTTTTTGTTCCATTTTAGGCACGGAACTGTCTCTCTCCCTCCCCACTCTGCACTAGATAAGGTCACCAATACACACACACATATATATATACAAATATATACACATTCACACACATATACTATATACATATATACATGCATATATGTGTATATGTGTATAGGTATGTGCATAAAAACATACTAAGCATACTTCCATTTATCAGTTTTGTTTCTGGAGATGGATAGCATCTTCTATGACAGGTTGTTTGTAAGCAATTTGAATATAATCCTCAGAATAGCTTAATCGTACACAGTTATTCTTCAAATAATATTGCTGTTACTGTATACAATGTTTTCTTGTTTTTGCTTACTTCACTCTTCATTATTTCATGAAAGTCTTTCCATGTTTTTCTAAAATCAACCTGCTCATCATTTCTTGCAGCACAGTAGTATTCCATCACAATTATATACTACGACATGTTTAGTTATTACCTTTAATCCTGTGTTATTACAGTAGTTATAAATTACAATGACCTGCTTAAATCTTTGCTACTGATCATCTATGAGTCTCTTGTTTTAGGATTTCTTATGTGTGGAAGAAATTAATAGTTACCCTATGTCTGATGTAGTAAGTTGAGTATGCTTCTGCTTCTTCACTTTGGGGAAAACCTAGACATGAGCAAAACCTAAATGTCACCTGATTCTCCCTAGCTTCTAGGCTGGACAAGCCAGAGGCAATGAACAAAGGAGGGTCTCCCCTCTTTTTTGAATCTAGGCTGTTAATGGATCCAGAATTGAGAGGAATCTCTTAATAGAGTGGGAGTGTTACTAGACCCAGTAGCTGTTCTGTGAGTATTACCACACATACATGAAATAGTTTACTGCCAAAATAAGGCAACAAGAACCAAATACTGCATTTCGAATATGATCTGACCAGCACAAGGAACAAGAAGACTGTCACCTTCCTTAATCTGTAAACTGTCAACGGGGCTTATAATTTCATTCATTTTGTGAGAAGCTAGATCACCCTAGTATTTGAAATAGATCTGGCAGTTAACTAAGATCACTAAATTTACCATTCACAAGGGCCTTGTTAAGCTACATTGTGCCTGCGCAATTAATTTTTTAACTTAAACTCAGGATTTTACATCACCCCTATTAAATTCTATTTTTAATTTATTTTTCTTAGTTTGATCTAATCATTTCAGTTTAATATTTTTTTTTATTCTTGATTCTGTCATCTATTATATCAACTATTTCTCCTAACTTTGTCATCCACAAAAGTGATCATCACATCTCTGCCACCATCAAAGTTATTAATAAACACCAGCAACAAAGCTAAAGCAGATGCATAGACAGAGCCTTCTGGGTGAAATTAAATCTAGTTAATACCATCATGGACCTGCATCCAGGTTTACATCAATTCAGTGATCAATGTTTGTTCAAACAGCTAGGAAGTAACAAAATTATGTCATTCAGTCACCATTTCTCCAACTTGTTCACAAGGATATCGTGAGATGTTAAAAATGTCTTGCTGAAATCAAGACACACTGTGGTTACAGACATATTCCTCTTTTCATAAGTTTGCTTAAGCTATCAAAGGAAATGAAGTTAGGGTGGCAAAACTTATGTGTAAACCCATCATGGTTCCCCATTATCACTCTATTTTTTTTCATTGTTCCCAAGTAACCTACTTAATAATAAATACAGCCTAGAATTACATTAGAATTTGAAGCTACATTATGATTTTGTAGTTTCTGACATTCATTTATTTCTACCTACCTTAATTATTTTGAAAATTGGGATGTTTAGCTAACTCTATTTCGGTTACTTTTCCTTTTCTCTATGATTCTTCAGAGAATACCAACAGTGGTTCTGAGATCCCATTCATATGTTCACTGGCATCTGGTAAAAAAAATACTACTTGTCTCTAGAGACTTGAACTCCTTTAAAGAAACTACAGTATTTTCTTAACATTTTTTCCATCTTTGGTTTTTCTGATTATTTACCTTCTTGTAAATCATTTCACTTTTTTTTCAGTTTAGAGATCACTCTCCTTCATAGAAAACATGAGCTGACCACTTGATTTATTGCTTTCTAGTTTATATATGATAACCTTACCACATCTTTTCCTAGCCTTTCTCACAATCTTAACTTTATCCATCTTTATGCTTTGAAGACAAAGCCTCTTTTATAGTATTTAAAATTTTCATTTTAGCTTTTACTGTGATATTGTATCTTGTATCTTCATGTAACTTTCTGTTTTCTTTTTGGGTTATAAATTTCTTTCTTTTCATATTTTATACACTTTTTAAAGCTGAATTCATCAGAAATCTTCTTTAGTAGCCAAACGGATACCTCTCCATTTTCTTCCTAATAATTGTATCATTAGTTATCCTTCCTAGAACTACAGTTGCTTTTGATCTTTTGTCTTCCAGTTTCAAGCCTGACCATGATATTCTCTTACTCAAGAATTTCCAGTGACTCCCTTTCGATTCTAGAATTAAGAACAGTTTTTAAAACCTTAATCTTAGTCTGTCCCATCTTCTCTAGTATATTTCTCCCTCTATCATGCCAATTATTTTTGTTTATACTAATTTTCAATCTCTTCCTATATACTATCTGCTTCCTGGCTTCCTGGAAACATTTCCCTGTGATATCCATTCTTGAAAAGACCTCCCTTGATCCACCAATTGGTACCAACTATTGTATTTACATCTATCCTCCCTGTCATGGCTAAAGAGCCTTTAGAAAGCCATCTACAATAGGTAGGAAGCTTTCTCCTCTCTCATTCTATTCTAAATATTCTTCCGTTTGAATTTTGAACTCATTGTTCATCGTGAACTTCTCTTTCCAAAGTTATCAATGTTCTCTTAATCATCAAATCTAATGACTTTCTCAGTCTTCTTCAGCCTTTGTCACCCTCTTCTCCTATATACTTCCTGCTCTCTATGTTTTCATGGCACTGCTCTATCCTGGTTCTTCTACCAGCTGTCTGCTGACTTCTCAGTCTCCTTTGCTAGTTCTTTACCCAGGTCATGCCCATTAATTGTGTGTGTCCCCTGAGGCTCTGACCAAATTTCCCTTCTCCCTTTTTACTATCTTGATGATCTTGCTAGCTTAGCAAGGGACTTAGCAAGGGACTTAGCACAGGACTTGGCACATAATACTTAATGTTTATTTATCGATTAATTATTGCCCTAATGCAGATGACCCTCAGATCTATTTATCCATATCTCTCTTGCCTCCTGACCTCTAATTTTACATCATTAACTGTCTTTTAGACATCTTGAACTGGATTTCTTTTAGACATCTCAAACTTAACATTTCAAACTAGATTTAATTATCTTTTTACCCATATGTTCTCTACTTCTGAACTTCCTTCTTACTGACAATGCATCTTTCTGGCATCACCATCTTCACAGTAACTCAGGCTTATGACATTGCAGCATCTTTGATTCCTCAGTCTCATGCACCCCACACAGCCAACCTATCACCAAGTATTGACTTTTCTACCTTCACAACATCTCTTCTATACAGTCCTTCCTCTACATTTCATTTGTAAACCAACCCTGAATCTCACTTCCCATTACTAGCTCTTATCACCTTAGATTATTGCAACAGTTTCATGGTTGGTCTACCTGCCTTAAAGCTCTCTAATCCATAGATCCCCTAAATATGGCCTAAGGTGCCTTTCTTTCCACAGCTCTTCCAACATTGCCTTTGCCGCTCCTTTGTTATCTTTGCCAATTTGCTGCAGCAGTTAAAATCTGTTAGTTTTATTTGATTTCTTTTTCCTAATCAGTGATTCAGAGCATTTTTTTAAATATAGCTACTAATCGTATGCAATTCTTTTGAAAACTTTTCACATCCTTTAACCATCTATCTACTGGGGAATGTTATTCCATAGCAGTCTCTGCCTGCTTCCTTATAAGTTATTGTGGAGTCAACAACAAAACAATGTATCTTTCCCCCCACTCAGGTTCATGACAAGGTTTACTTGTACCTACTAAGTACCCATACATCTTTATTGTTATCTAGAGCATGATGTGATCTTTCTCAGAAAGTACAGCATTATCCTCTATAAGAAGAGTCTCAGAGAAAATGTATTGTATTTCTTGGCCAGCTAAGCAAAGAGGCTTAATGGATGGAGTGATGGGCACGGAGTCAGAATAACCTGGGTTCAAATTCAACTTTAGACATCTTCTAGCTGTATGATTCTGGACAGTCACTTAACCTCTGCTTGCCTTAATCCACTTGAGGAGGAAGTAGGAAACTGTTACAGTGACTTTGCCAAGAAAACTCTTTAGACATTATGGGATGGCAGAGTCAAGCATGACTGAATGACTGAGCAACAACAAGTCAAAGAATTAAGATAAATGTTTCAAAAATAAATATACAAAATAAACAAGAAATAATCTCTCCTCATGAAAATAAATGAGCACAGCTAAGGATAAATTGTAATATAGAAGATGAAAATTAAAGTTATCATCGAATTAATTTGAGAAAGAAATTCTTCCCTCTCATTTACTTATATTTGTTATTTCTTTTTCATGAGTTCTGATTTTTTAAAGATATCATTCAATGTATTTCAAACTGTCCAAGGATGGAGAGCATTATTTCAATTTGCAATTTAGATCAAGAAATTAAGTTACTTTTGAAATCATTTACCAAAGACTAGACTTGACAGTACATGGTCATTGTCAAATTGAATTGCATCTGAAGTATTTAGTCAAATCTACTCCTCTAGGGACCATGTTAATGGGACTTAAATGTCATAGTGCTGATAACTAATCTTTATATATTTCTTTGATGTTTATAAATCATGTATTTCCTTGAAAATTCTGACATGGGTATCACAAATTATATTGAACCCTATTTTAGAGAAATTAAGATTCAGAGAGTTACTTCTCTATAGTCACAGGGTCAGTAAGAGTCAGAAGGGGGATTTGAACCCAGGTCTTCCATATTCAAAGTCTAATGGCTTCTACCCTGTGGAATAACTATAGGTGAATTGTAGAGATTTAAATATGTATCCTGAAGTGGTCCCCTTATTTGAATTTTCCCTTCATATTTCCACTGGGTTGGAACCAATTACCGTGTTTTACATAATCAGAATTTCAAACAGTACAAATTCAAATAAATAGAACCATTTTAGGTGATTCATTATTTGTACTAGCCAGGACCTGGTTAGAATCAACTCATGGTCAAAACAGTCTACACAATTAGATAATTCACAACTGAATAGAGAGTTTTCAAGAGAAGACATATAAGCTATTTATAGTCATATTAAAAATTCCCAAATTATTGTTACCTAAAGAAAAGTAAATTAAAATGGTCCTGAGATTCCACTTCATATCCATCAGATCAGTGAAGTTGAAAAAATATCAGAGAGGCTACGATAAAATCAGCAAGTTTGGAGTTGTAAATTGATTTAAACAATCTATAAAGCAATTTGAAACTGTGCCCCAGAGGTTATTAATCTCTACTTGTCCTTGTCCCGACAATATCCATAAGAGGCTTATTTCCCAAAGAGATCAGAGAAAGAGGAAAATGTCATAACATACAAAGAATATTCACAACTCCTTGTAGTGGCATAGAGGGAAAATTAAAGGGAGGTACCTATTGACTAGGGGATGTGTGAACAAATTATGATATGTGAATATAATGTAAACTGTGTAAGAAATGATGAAGGAAATTATTTCAGAAAAGTTTGAGAAGGCTTGTATAAACTGATTCAGAGTGAAGTGAGAATCAGGAGAACAATTTCTACAATAATAACTACATTGCAAAGTCAGCCACAACAACCACATTGTTAAATAATAATTTTGAGAAACTTAGGACTCTCATCAACACAATTATCTGTCATAATTCTAGGGAATTAAGGATAAAGCATAGTTTCCATCCTTTGACAAAGAGGTTATGAACTAAATATACAGAATCACACACAATTTTTTAGACATAGATAATGTGGGAACTTGTTTTGTTCTTCTTTACATATTTTAAGTAGTTTTTTTTTTTTAGTAGAAGGAGGTGGGAGGAAAAGAAAACAAATGTTTGTTAATTTAAAAACTAAAATATAATTGGAAAAAAGAATATTTAATTTGACAAACATCAGTTATCTATTATGCGAAAGGTTCTGCCAGGTTCTAAGAAAAAAAGTAAGTAGATTAAAAAAAGCCTGACCCCACATTCATTGAACTTGCATTTTACTATGTATATTTCATGTACTATGCTTGCAATTACTATATACTACACTATATATACTATAGTATGTGTACTTGCTACAGTGAATAGATATCCTATATATTTACTTTACCTATTTACTATAGGTCATAGTGTGTCAACAGATAAACAAATACAACATAATTTGAGGGGAAGAATTAACAATTAAGAAATCCCAAGGAGGGCTTCTTGTAAGGAGAGATAGCTGAGTTGCGCTGAGAAGAAAAGTAAGGATTCTTAGAGAAAGACAAAGAAGTAGTGTATCCCAGGTATAGGGAAATGTATCATGTGAGAACACAGAGGCAGAATATATTATGCCTAAGTTGGGGACTAAGAAACGAGGTGATACACTGGATAGAACCCTAGACCTGGAGTTAGGAAGTTAACTTCCACAGATACTTACTAGATATGTAACCCTAGGCAAGTCATTTAATCGCTGTTTACCTCGGTTTCCCCATATCTAAAATGGGAATAATCGTAGCACCTACCTCCCAGGTTGTTGTAAGGATCAAATGAGGTAATAATTGTAAAGTATTTAGCACAGTGCTTGGCACATAGAAATATGTGATAGTATTAAATAATATATAGCATAATATATATCTATAATATATGCAGTGACCGTATGATGGTGCTAAATATAATAAATATGATAGCACTAAATATAATAGTACTAAATAACGTATAACATTATATGCATTATATATTATAACATATAATATATAAAACATAGCACTATATAATGATAACTATAGTTCTTATCAGCTGGAATATAAAATGTGTGAATTGTCTACAGTAGGCAGGTGACAGATTGCCTTGCACTTTTAACTCCAACTTCAGGAGTTTGGAATTTAATTAAGGGGCAAGAGGGAGCCTCTAAAGATTATTGAATGGGGAAGTAGCATGGTGATGTCTGCGCTTCAGTCATATTGATCTGACATCTATGTGGAGAATGGATTGGAAAGGAAACTAACTGTAAGTAAAGATACAGTTTAGGAAGCTCTTAGGTACGATAAATGGGAGTTGATGAGGACCTGAATGTTGATTTTGTGAGTGGAGAGGAAAAGAAACAGATGTGAAGCTTGTTGTCCATGTAATGTCAATCCCAACCTGGCAATTGACTGAATATGGAAAAAGAAAGAAATGTGAAAGGTTGAAAATGACCCTATGGTTAAGAATTTGTGAGACTCAAAAGATATTGTTGTTTTTGACAGAAAAGAAGAAGTTTGGAGGAGGGTTGGGGTCACAAAGAAGAGTTAAAAGCATAGGGTACTTTCCTCTTAAATACATAATAGTGCCCAAGAATCCACAAACTTGAAAAAGTATCTAGGAAGATCAATAAAGTATAAACTCTATCTGACTCATAGAATGTAAGGTCCATGAAAGAAAGAATTATTTCATTTTTGTCTCTGTATTTCCAGTGACTAGCGAAGTGTATGATGTACAACAAAAAAATAAATGTTTGTTGATTATTTTATTAAGTGTCCAGGGTGTCCCAAAAGTCTTAGTGTCGCTGTAAACGATCAAAGCTATTAAAATTTAAAATCGGCACTAAGATTTTTGGGGTGCCCTCTATTCCTGATCTGTGTGCTAATTAGAGGTTCATTTTTCACTGTAGGAGTTCAACATTTTAAGCTGAACCAAGGTATGATTTAAGAAGGAAGGGAAATTTCCTATAGGAAGAAAATGGAATGAGACAGTACTAACAAAGGGGGATGAAAAACTCCAGTTTGTACCTACAGGACTGGAAAGTTTAAGTTCTCACTATATCTCTACAAATTTTTAGCACAACTGCACTTATCTTCCTCTCAGGAATATTTTGGTTCATCATTGTCATGGGGAGCAGTTTTCTGTTTCTTCCAGAAGAACAAATAATTTAACATCCATCATAAACCTTCTAAAACATAAGTTACTCTTTGTAGGGTCTCTCACAACATCAATTTTCCTCAGAATAAAGGTTTCACTTTTGATGTGTACGAACAGAGCCCATTAGCTCTAATATCACATGGTTCCTTTGGAGACTATTTAAATTCACATTGTGTGTCCACAGTAAAAACAACAGTAAAACTGACGGGTTCTGCTCATGCCCCTCAGCCAAAGTGAAGTCTGTCCAGAAGGGAATAAAAGTACACCCCCACCAGGCCTAGTTGGTGCAGCTTGCTTTGAAAATGATTTAAAATGGTTATTAAAATAGAAATCACACCTTAGTTAAAATTGTGGTTACTATCATAAAGCTGTATTTGAGGTTTATAGTTTAGTCATAAAAAAAATGCATTACTGGTCATATTCTGGAATATTAAAGCTAAAACCAGAACCTGGAGAGTGAGGCGGGGTGGTGTAACTAATTAATTCACTTTTACTCTTAGACAAAGGCTCAGATACAGAGAAATTGGGATGAGCTAAATTGTTCATTTCATTTTATTTGGAACTAGACTTTGTGATTTCATTGGGAAAGTGAGGCCTGAATCCTCACTGTATTTTGGAGAGTTGTCTGGGGAGGACTCAGGGATGAAGTGACTTGTCCAGGATCTCATAGCCAATATGTGTCACAGGTGCTACATGAACCCAGGTCTTACTGAATAGGCTGGCCCTCTATCCATCACACTATTTGGTATTTCGAGTTTGTGTGGTGTTCGTTTAATGGGTTTTGCACCATATATTTCAAGAATTTATTCACCAGCTTAAAAAAATAGACATATTCCTCACAACATATGAAGATTTTATGTTTAAATAAAAAAGCAAACTTGAAACACTCAGTATTTAATATTTTGTAACAGCCATTATTTTATAAGGTTGTTTATGACTCTTTCCTAAAGGTTAAACTAATTATTAATACATCCTGAAAGAGGCATTGACTCTAAAATAACTAGGGGGAGGGTTTTTCCTTTTTTGCCAAATTTACTTGCTTTGTAAACAGAACTCTCTATTATTGTGATATTTTACACACTAATTGTAGCATATTCCCTAGGGGATGGAGGGGATAGAGAAATTGTTGTTTCAACCTTGGCACAAAGTACAATGAAATGTGCCGATCACACTGGCATTCTCAGCAAAGCAACACACACATAGTTCTGAGTCTTGGATTTGAATGTACCATTACCCAATACTTTAGGGATTAAAGAAAATTCTAGAGCCCAAGGCATCTGAGAGGTTTAGACATTTTAATTTGAAGGAGACTCAATACATGTAAAGAACTACTTTTATTCTGTAACCGATAAGAAAAATTTTAAGTGATTTTTTAAAATCTCTCCAAGTCTGGTTCTTTTTGAGAATATCCTAGTAACAGTCAAATTAAAAGATAATTCATTAGTGGACTGGAAACAGGGCAAGAAAGACAAACAGTAAGTGATTTAATGGAAGCTGATATGCCAACATATTCATTAGACAATGAGGAGGTAAACAAAGTCTGTGAAAACCTTGAGAATATCTTATAAACCAAGGCTATGGAGCATCTATATCTGTTTTTATATAGGTTAAACTACATACTCAGCAAAGTCAGTGAAAAGGTGTTTGTATGAGAAAGTAGCAAAAAGAATGGAAAATCGAGTTCAGTATTAAGAAATGAAAGAAGGCAAAGTTATTTTAGATTAACAAGGTCTCATATATGCAGAGAGAGAGAGGGAGAGAGAGAGAGAGAGAGAGAGAGAGAGAGAGAGAGAGAGAGAGAGAGAGAGAGAGAGAGAGAGAGAGACAGAGAGACAGAGAGACAGAGAGAGACAGAGAGAGAGAGAGAGAGACAGAGAGAGAGACAGAGAGAGACAGAGAGAGAGAGAGAGAGACAGAGACAGAGAGACAGAGAGAGACAGAGAGAGAGAGAGAGAGAGAGAGAGACAGAGAGAGACAGAGAGAGAGAGAGAGAGAGAGAGAGAGAGAGAGAGAGAGAGAGAGAGAGAGAGAGAGACAATGTTTTCTTTATGAACCAAGTCAAGGCACTGGACATAGTGAACACTAAGCAATTTAGTAGTCAGGAAGCAGGTGTACTACATTTCAGAATCTACCATCTATGTGTAGAAAGATCAACAACTTAAACCAAACATCAAAATCAATGGCAAGTAGGTAGAAGGAATAAAGAAGAGAAGACATTGTGAGTCATCCCAATGGTTCAATCTATTTAAACAAGCTGTGAAATATCCCCCAAAATGAGAAATAGTCAATCTAAAGTCTGTAATAAAGTTAATTATTGTCATTTCTTAGAGAACTTTCATTGAATTACTATAACTGGGAAGCAAAAAAAGCATAAAAACTGCCTCATATAGCAAATGTGACCTTTAAGATTTCTTCTGCCTCTCAATCTAAACTTCTAAAGACCTGTGACACGGGATCTCAGTGGAGAAAGAAGGACAATTACATATTATATTACCTCAAAAAAAAAAGATTAAGAAAAATAACCTTGTAGTGACATCAGTGTGAGATCAAACTAGATCAGATTTTTCTAGTAAAAGTAATGATAATTATTAATAATAAGAAGTAACATTTATATGGAATTTTATTTTATGAAGTACATTACAAATACTATCTTATCCCCTCCCCATGATAACCCTGAGAAAGTCTATAGTTAAAAGACCATTCATTAGTGGACTGGAAAGTTGGAAAGAGAGAGAAAAGCAGTCATATACAGTTAAACACAAGTTGATATGTCAGCATATCCTAGGGACAATGATAAAACAAATAAATTCTCTGAAAAGATCTTACCTGCCAAGTCCACAGAATATCTATGTACCTGGGAGGCTCTAGGTACTATTATTATCACACACAACATTTTACAGATGAGGAAACTGAGGTAAACAGAGGCTAAGTGGCTTCCTCAGGGCTACTCAGCTAATCAGTGTCTGAGGCAGGATTCAAACTCAGGTCTTCCTGATCCCAGTCTGAGACCTTATCCACTGGACCATTTAGGTGCCTGTAAGTTTCCACAATTATCTATGAAACTGGAAGATGTGCATTGGAACGGATTTACCAAAGTACTTGTAGAGATTTGTTTTTATATTAAAATAATTGAATACATTTTTGGAAAATTAGTTCTTTGGTATTACATATTTTATTTAAAGAAAGAGAAATCACTGTAAGTGGCTAAGTGCCATGGAATATATTCAGGTTCTGCTTCTGACTCATGCCAGCAGTGGGGACTCACTGACAAGGTACTTAATCTCTCAGTGTCCCAGGTAAGATTAAGGTTAGGTTGGATTTGATTCAAATGATTCTTCTACTTGTAGGAGTCTTCCATCGCCATGAAATTCTTTTCTGATTCTTCATGTTGGCATGGAGGTAATCGACCCTGGGTTATTAAAGTCTATGCCAGCAGAGCGTAAGCTCTCAAGGAACTCGTTCTAAATGAAAACACACTGAAACGAAGGAAGTTGATGCTCAATGAAAGCATGACGAGTCATTTTGGGAGGGAATTTCCAAACTCCATACAGATGTTACTTCATACAGATGAAGTCCTATTTGAACTATAACAAACAAATATATAGAAGGTTTATGCAAATAAACCAACCTTTCCTTCTCCTTCCACCTCCAATAACAAAATAATAATGACCAGGATACAAATGAGGGGGGAATAAATATAAAATAATAAATCTATATGACTAATTATCTTAATCATCCTGGTGACCTCCCACAATGCCTTATACTGTGGCAAATACAATGTAGTTGATAAATCAATTCTTGCTGATGAAACTGGGAGATTTTAGCAATAGGATTCAAACCACATTGCCTTGATTGCAAACAGTAAGGACAAATATATTCGTCAATTTCTAATACAATAGGGAAATATCTAGAACTTGAAGATACATGATTTAGAAAATACTACAGAGTCCTGGACATGCTAGTAATGAAAATGAAAGAATATGACAGTGCTGGAAAATCAAACAAAAATCCCAGTGTTTTCGTAATTCTAGAGTCCTTTGGAAATAATTGTAATTTTCTCCAGAAGTAGAATAACAATATTTGAAGACATTGTGATTTAGATATAAAATAATGCTTTAGTATTTCAATTTATTCATTAAAAAGGGAAGATTTTGTAAGTCAGCAAAAGATAAGAAAATTATATATAATGGAAGTGAAAACATAAAAAAGGAAACTACTTCAAGGTAAATTATTAGACTATGATTATGGTATACTTTTTAGTGCTAGCAAAATAAATAAATAAACAAAACCAAACAAAAAAACTGGAAGCAAATTGGCTGCCCATCAATTAGGGAATGAATCTGACTTTTATAAATACAATGGTATACTATTGCACCATAAGAAACTAGGAATGGGAGCTATTAATAAAGACAGGAAGGCTTGTATGAACTGACTTAAAGTGAAGGAAACAAAATATTAACAACATATAAGAGTAAAATTATGTAAAGGAAAATGGTGAAAGGCCAGACTTTGAGCAATAGGTGAGGGATTTCCATTACAATTTTCCTTCTTCTCTCACAGGCACAAAAAAGCCACAAAAGATTAAATGGAATGACTAGTCTTGGATCAGGAGAAAGATGATGAACATGTATTTTCTTTTTCTTTGTTGGGAAATAAAGGAATGGGATGTTTATGTGTTTGTAAAAGTATCGGATATTTCATATGGTATCAGACATGATTGCTGTGCTGATTGATTTTGCAAAATTATTTACGTGTGACTAGAAAGAGTTCTGTTTTAGGAGAAGTATATTGTGAAAAATTACTGTGGGGGAAAAACTGAAGACAGAGAGAGGGAGGGAGGGAGACAGAGAGACAGAGAGAAAGACAGAGAGAGAGAGAGAGAGAGAGAGAGAGAGAGAGAGAGAGAGAGAGAGAGAGAGAGAGAGAGAGAGAGAAGGTTGGTGTAAAGTAAGTGGGAATTCCTCCATAAAATTTTGGAAAGGATGAATGCAAACTTAAAAATCTCAGAATTCAAATCAAAGAATTGGGGACTACTCTTGAAATTTAAAAGAAATATTTTAAGATAAATTACTATTTTACTTCGGTAATTGTATAGAATACATTGCCCCAAGAGTCAATGCAGTCTAGGATAAAAATTTAAACAGATTTAAAAGTGATTGCAATGCACTCACATATAAATGATCCATAATCGTCTATTAAGGTAAGATCAGGATTTTGGGACCATACAAAATTATGAAGCCAACTGGCTCTATGACTTCAACCATTATAGTATTTTTTGAATGTGTCTTCTTATATTTTAACAAATATAATTTAGCTACTTATAGTAAATATTTTCAGTTCTCATTCATGGAGATCGAGTCTATGGTGTTTGGACAAATAACCAAACACATACAGAAATGTCTGAAGCCTAGGAAGTTGAAGCCTGTTTACTTTGGTCACCTTCTAAGCCTTCAAAAAATGTGTCATTTTTCTTTTCCTCACCATGTTTGCAATTCCACTTCACCTACTTAGAGAGCAATAGATGAGGCATTTCCATTACAATCTTCTCTCACAGACAAAAGACAGCCATAATTGGTGGTTCATTCATATAGCTTATTTAAACACATTATTTTCTTTGCTTTGGTGAAAATAAAAGTCACAGATCACACAATTTAAAAAAGAAAAGCTTAAAACTCATGAGAAATGAGGGTGAGTTAGTATTAAAATATCACACAATTTTGGGTAATGCATTTTTTAAAAATGAAGGCACATTGCAATGGAGACTTCTAGTATTGATTTCCTATGCTATTGGTTGTGTGATTCTAAACTTTTTACTGTGTAGTAAATAGAGTAATACTATGATGTTTGGACAAATCTCCAAACAAAAACATTCCAAAGTGTCCACAAGTTTAGAAAATTGGAGGTCATTATTTTTTTTTGCCACTTTTCCAGCCTTCAGGAAATATATGACTCAGTTCAAATCAACAAGTATTCATTAATTACCTACTGTTGTTAGTTTCTGTGCTAGCCACTGGGCATGGAGATAAAGGCAAAAATCTACTCTGCCTTCAACATGCGAATTTGTGTCAATCCTAAAATCCTGAAAGGGTTGATTTAATTTGGACGATTCTTCTATTTGTAGGGGTCTTCCATCTCCATGAAATTCTTTTCTGATTCTTGGCATGGAAGTAATCTACCCTAGGTTATTAAAGTCTATGCCAAGAGAATATAAGCTCTCAGGAAGCTTATTCTAAATGAAGACACACAAAAAGAAGGAATTTATTTGACAATAAATGAAAGGATGGCTCAAGCATTCTGCTTAGAGAGACAGAAAACAATTGGCAAAAATGGGTCTTATTATATGCAGAGGTAGCAAAAAAATAATATTTCATGGAATATTGGTCATTATATTTAGCAGTACTAATGATAGATATTTACAAATAAACCAACATGAAAATAGTTGAATTTCATGGACTCATTTCAATTGCTGAGGATAAAGTATGAGAGATGCTACAGATAACTCGATAAACCCCTTCAAATTAAATCATCTTGTAGTCTGATACTGGATTACTTCAATTTAAAGGTAGAGAAGAGTGGGAATGGGGAGAAACATATGGAAAAAATAGTTTAGATTCAGAGGTTTCTAAAGTGGATGATACCACCCTCACGGGTACACTAGAACAATCAGAGTGGTGTTGGTGATAGTAGCTTCGGGAGCAATTAAGGGACATTGAATAAAAATAAGGGGGCTATAGAAGCACAAGAAAAGAAGAGAAGAAAATTTTGAATAACTGTCCATACAAGGTTAATCTGTTATATAACAGTTAAAGTCATATATTATTCTCCAAATAAACACACAAAATGCAAATTAGAACTGATCAGTGGTCAAGTCTGCTGACAGATCTTAACAACCCAAGTGCTGGCAGGCAAGAATATCATGCATTGTCAGGAAGTCAAGCATGCATCAGCAGGAATATGTGCATGTAATGACTTATTAACAGTATGATACTACACAATTACATGATACAATACCATGTCATCAAAATTTCAATGCAGAAAAAACCCCACAAATTTTCAATAAATTATGAAATTAAAGATGTGTAACTTAAAAATAGTTTATATTGTTTTGAGATGATGCAAATTTCAAACAAAAACCATTAATGGGTTAAAACAAGTAGATATCTAAGGGTGTATTAGGTAATTTTTTTTTAAATTTCAGTCAAGTAAGTTTAGGAACCTCTGATTTAGAAGAAAAGAAATAGAGAGGGCAAAGGCAGAGATAATATAGCAACCTCATTTTTCTTTATCATGAACAATTTCTTCAGTGGGACCCAGTATAAGTCGCTTAATGTCTATTTGCTCAATTTCCCACAGCTATGAAATAGGGATAATAACACCTATCTTGCACAGTTATTGTGAGGAGTATCAGAAGAAATTTTTGTAAAATGTGCTTAGCACAGTACCTACCACATAACAGGCATTATATCAATGTTTATTTCCTTCCTCAAAGGATATTTAAAGAGAAAACAGAAGAACCAGAAACAGAAGGAAGGCAAAAAGATTATATCTCTTTGTTCTATATCTCATGTATAACATAGATTCATAAATTAACAATGGGAAGGGACCTTAGAGACCATAAAGTCCAACCCCCTATTTAGTAGATGAGGACTGTGAAATATGGAGAGATTAAAGAATTTTCCAAATATACTCTTCTTAAATGTCTGAGGCTCAATTCGAACTCAGATTCCCTTGACTTCAAGTCACATGTTCTATTTCCCCTAGGATCAAATATTAAATCCTACTTGCTTTTTAAGGTCCTCTATAATGTCATCCCTTCCTGCCTTTCCAGTTTTCCTATACCTCTCATCTCCCAATATACTCTGAGACCCAGTGACACTGATCTCCTTGCTGCTCTGTTCATTTGACACATCTCCTAAAGTGTCAAATCCTAATCCTAATCAGAGGATTGTCCCTGGCTGTCCTCCAGGCTCTCTCCCTCCTCATTTCCTCCATATCCTACCTTTCTGATCTTCCTTCAAGTCTCAGCTAAAGTCTCACCTTGTATAAGAAGACTTTCCTAGTCTTCCTTAATCCTAGTCCCTTCTCTCTGAGATTAGCTCCATTTTATCATATTTATATATAGCTGTTTGTATTTTTTCTTTTTCACTAACAGTCACTGTCTGAAGAGTAGGAATTTTTTTCCTCCCAATCCCTTTTTTTTGTTACCTCTGAACTTAATATATTGCCTAGAATTTAATAAATGCATGTTTATTGCTTACTAAGACTATAGTAGCTAGGTGACACAGTAGATAGACTGATGGTGCTGGAGACAGGAAGATCTGTGTTCAAATTTAAAAGCAGACACTTTCCAACTGTGTGACCTTGGGCAAGTCACTCATCCTCTGTTTGTCTTAGTCCACTGGAGAAGGATACTTGTATATCTTTCTGTATCTTTGTATAACATATACAGATACTCCTGTATCTTTGCCAAAAAAAACCCCACAGACAGTATGGTCCATGGGGTTGAAAAGAATGAGACACAACTGGACAACAAATGTCCCTCCATCCCGTTTTTCCTCCCCTTTTCAGATACTTTTGTGTGTTTGTCTTCCCCCTCTCCCCCATTAAATTGTAAGCTCCTTGAGGGTGAGTCTTGTCTCCTCTTTTGTGTATTTGTATACCCAGAATTTAAGCACAACTTCAGCCACCGAATTAGAAATAGACATTAAGTAGACATTAGCAAGTTCTTAATAAATGCTTATTGATTGCCTTGTCTGACCACCATGTAACCTTTCTAATGACTGTTGTAGTGTTTGTCCTTCATTCTTGAAGAGGGCCATGACGTCAGGATGATGACATGACTTGCACTTGACTTTGATTTTAGTGAGGGAGGGCTGTGCAAGGTGACCAGCCTCACTTTCACCTCCTGAGCCATCAGGATCCAGTGGCCTGATATGCATCAGGATGACTGGAGATGGCCCAGATGCAATGGGAAACCCTGGCCCTTTTAGGCTAAGGTCTTTTCAGGTTCTCTTTTTGAGTGAGGTAAGGCCCATTAAGAGAATAGACCTCTTTAGGAAGTGAGTCAAGGGATGTCTTCTTTAATAACAAAACAAAACGCATAAAAACAGCAAAGAGGAACTCCTTTAAAGTCATGAATGTTCTACTTTGTTTTAGTGTCTCTTAATAGTCAACACAGTGCAACTGTTGATTGTTTGATTGATACGGTAGCTTGTATAGACAAGGCATAAATTTCCACTGCATTTCAATGATTATAAAACAACAATACAAATCCTAAAGTTCAGAATGTTTTTTCTTAGCTTTGGGTTGTTATTTTTCCTCCCCTTTGGCCTCATAGCATCTGTTGATGCCTTTGTTTATTACTATGGGATTAGCAGTCCATTCTTCCATCTCTTGGGACTGGAAACTTGTTCCAAAATCTATTGGACATTGCTTTCAATTTGGCTGTTCTAATAGAAATTCTTACTCCCCAGAAGTCTAGGTTTCTATGCCAGCTCTGATTCAGTGAAGACTATGAGATTGCTGCCACATCTATCACCTCTTGATATGTTTTTTTGGCCTCTGACAAAAGTAGATGATCTGTCTTGGTTTCACCTGTACTCTCTGGCTCATCATTGAGTTGTGACATGTTCCCCAATGCCAACTCACTGAACATATTTAATTCCTGCCACCTCTGGACTTAAATACCTAAGTTGTTAAAATATTGAATTCCTATTTAACATGTGTTTTGGTTGTTTAAGACCCCATTGCCTGAACTTTTACAGCTACTTAATATTATTTTAGTGTAGATTTCAAAAGCAAAGAGAATAATTTAAGTCAAATCCTTTTCCAAATAAGACTTGGCTTACCTCCTGGAAATCTAACTAAGTGATCACTAAAACTAAAGACTTCCAAGTGACCACTTAAAAAAAATGAATCTGAATAGGAGTTTGATTAAATCCTTTATAGGGATCAAGGCAGCAAATGTATTTACAAAAGAAGCTAGTGACCTTGCCAAAGTCTCTGACTTTTAAAAAGCAAAAGTAATATTATAAAAATAGATTAAAAGTCATAATGGTAAAAAAAATAATAACCAATAGCTAGTAATTTTCTGTTTTCCACATTAGCTTTCTAATATTAGCTTATTACCATTCACATATAGCCATAAATGTCTGACATTAAGTCACTGCTCAAACATGAAAATATGTTCCTTAATTGCATGCCATTGCTTCCAAAGGATGGTGCCTGGCTTAAACCACCAAAAACTGTATGGTTAAAAATGTTTCCATGAGCAGTTATAAGGGACTAGAGGTGGAATGATTTACATAAATATATGTGAATATATACTTATATGTAGATGAGAGAGAGTATGAGAGTGGATTGGTGAAATATTACAAGGGCAAAAGTTAAGAAGGTTATAGAGGAAGTAGATTGAAGGATTGGAATGGCAATCACAACAAGGAAATTGAGTAGGTTTTGTGTACAAAAAGAGGTGATTTAATGAATGAATATAAAAGGTACTTGGTAAAGACTTAATATTATGTATTAGGCACTTTTTTAAGCAGTAGAAATACAAATCCAAGCAAGCAAGATGGTATCTGTCCTTAAGGAGTTGTTTCCAATGAGGGAGACAACTCATACAGAAGAATCATGACCAGGGAGGACTGTCAGTGGATTGAGCCAGGTACAGGTAGAAGCAAGTCCAGTTATGGAGAGCTTTAAATGCCAAGATACGGAATTCGTATTTTATCCTAGAGGCCCCTGGAGTTGTCACCGGAGATTTTTTGAGCAAGCAATATGAGCAAACCTATGACTTGAAAATATCATTTTGTCAGCTGTGTGAAAGTTAGTTTAGAGTCCTGAAAATGGGTGATTTGAGTTAAAGTGCCATTATAATTGAATTGAACACATTAAAAAGACACTTCAAAAATATTTGGTTTTGCCTTTGACGCATTTAAGCTGCTAAAATCAATCCCAAGTAAAATGATTTTGAGGTAGAAAATGATGAGGTGAAGAAACTAGTTTAATCCCTATATTTTACAAACCTCTCTCCCATCTGGCAATTATTAGTAGAGAGATACAGGCTCATTTAGAACAGATTCAGCCAAGGCAACCAAAACCTCTTCTCTTACAGCCCTTCAAAAGATGAAACTTGTCAGCACCTAGCATATACATTTACCTCCTTCTGAGTCAACCACTTTTTTTCCCCTTTAACTACTGCTTTCAATTAAGAAATATGTATTTTAAATTATTTCAAACATATTTCCTTTGAATTCATTTCAGCAAAAATGTGTACCTCCTAGTTTTATTCTTTTAGAACTCTAAACAATGTTTTGTAATTTTAACCCTTTTCAAAAGTTGAGAAATATGAAAATGGGAATGGAGAGGAGGTACACATTTGATCGTTTTAAAATGTGAATAGTTTGGCTATATATGAAAATAGTAAAATGACAATATTGAGAATAATGTCCATGATAAAGTGAAACAAAACAAAACAAGGCTAAGAATATTGACTACTGTGTTTGTATTCCAGACTTGCCACTTATTCTCTTTATGTGAGCTTAAGCAGATCACTTTACCTCTCTGTGCCTCAGTTTAGTCAAGTATGAAATGAAGGGACTTCTAAAATCCCTTCCCAGCCTACAAATTCTCCAGTTCTCTGAGGATGTTTTCTAGCCTGTGCAAATAGATTTGGGGCTTGTGTTGTATGTAAGTGGTGCTGAACATCTGCCAAATGCATGGAAGATTTCCACCCACAAACACCCTCACTTCCAGACCTGTTGTTCCAAGCATCTGCAGCTACTTTCTTCTGCTTAACACTTCCCTCTGTAGGCTTCTTACACCTGGCTGGGTTCCCTTCCTCCTCAAGGGCTCCCTTCAGTTCCCCTTTCCAGATACCATGCAGAGTCTTGGCATTTTCTGGTGGACTATTCTTACCAGAGGAAACATTCAGGAACATGATGAGTTATTTGGATACGTTTGCTTTCTTCTTTCCAGCCTGCATGGATACAAATTGAAGAAGGGCAGTTTTTGTACATATTTTGGGGAAATCTGATTGCTATGGGAGAACAGATCAGCTCCCTGAGATCCTCACACAGGCAAGCCAGTAGGGATATCCTTGACTGTGATGGCTGCTTTGGAGCTGTTGTCCTGTCTGAACAGCAGCTAGCCCAGTACAATCAAGTGATCTTTATTGCCTGGGCTAACAAGGCCCCACAGACGGCTGATATTATTATTATTCTAATTATTATTGCCAAGGTTATTAGCTTTCAAGTGAATTAGATTGCCATTAGTAACACACAATCAAGTGAACCTTATCCTGAAACTCTCCCTGCTCAGGATCTCATGGCATCTTTCTATCCTCTGTTTCTTTTGAATCTGAATTGCGGGTTATTTGGAAAGCCTGATGAGATGGTTGAATCACCATATTTAAGATCCTAGCCCAGCAACAAGGAAGGTGTCAGCCCTAGAATCCAGCAATAGCTTGCTGTTTTCACATAGGGAGCTCTTGATGGAGATTAGTTGAGCTCATAGAGCTGGAGGTTTCTCATTTGCCCATGAGTCTGTCAGTTTTTCTGAGGATCCTGGAGGCATCCTGTCCTGAGATGTAGTTCCCTTTAGGGACTAAAACATCCAGAATCAGAAGTTTTATAGAACAGATCCCACAGAGAGACAGAGGGACAGTGCTCTTGGCATCTGGTTTCAGTTAGCACCATGTTTTGTTGCATGAGCAATAGTAGCAATTGGCATTTATGTTATGTAGCACTTCAAAGTATTCAAAGCCTTTGATGTGCATCATCTCACTGAAGTTCCGCAATAATCTTGAGAGGCGATAACTAGAGACAGAGAGCCTTAGCAAGGTAGAGTGACTTAGGAACATCGTATGGGAGATGTAGAATTAGAAGGGAATTCTGAGACCAGCTAGCCCATCCCCCTCATTTTCTGCATGAAGAAATTGGAAGTGACTTTCTCAGGGCCGTACAGGAAGTAAACCTCAAAAATGGAGTTTGGCTGCTCTGGTGGCTGCTCACAAACCATACTACTGAGGAGACTGAGGCTTGAAGATGCCTTGAGCTCAAGATCTCTGAGCTGTAGGATGCTAAGCTGGTCAGATGTTCCCACTGAGTCTGGCATCAACATGGCAAGGGGGAGTGAAGTGGCCCAGGTCAAAAACAGAGCAGGTCAAAGTTCCTGTATCAATCAGCAATGGAATCAGCTAGTGAATGGCCTCTGTACTTTCAGTCTTAGAAAGACAGGGAGGGCTATATTAGAGGGGGGAGAGGTGAGGGGAAGAAAGGAAGAGGGAAAAAGGCAGAAAGAACAGAGAAAGGGAGCAGAGGAGAGAGAGAGAGAGAGAGAGAGAGAGAGAGAGAGAGAGAGAGAGAGAGAGAGAGAGTTTGAACTCATCTTCTAACTCCAAAATCACTGCCCAAATTGGAGATTAAAAATATCGGTTGAACATGATCATGAGACTGCTGTCTTATTGAGACTTTCTGCCTTTGTGATCCTAGGCAAGTCATTCATTTAATTTCTCTGAATCTTATTTTTCTTATTTTTAAAATGAAGGATCTTAACAAGATAGCATCTAGGTGGTGCCTAGAGAGAGTGGTGAGCCTGAAATCAGGATCAATTGAGTCAAGATATTAGCTCTATAACCTTGGACAAGTTACTTTACCTCTGTCAGCCTCATTTTTGTTAACTGTAAAGTGATGATCATGTTAGCACCTGCTTCCTACAGTTGTCATGAGGACCAAATGGAATAATATTTATAAATCTCTTAGAATAGTGCCTAACACATAGTAGGTACTTGGTAAATATCTCTCCATTCCCTTCCCTTCCCTTCCCTTCCCTTCCCTTCCCTTCCCTTCCCTTCCCTTCCCTTCCCTTCCCTCCAAGGTCCCTTCCAGGTATAGCTCTATGATCCTTTAACACAACTTGTTACACAGAGTTAAATATGTCATCAGTCAAAAAATATAATGGAATGAAACTCAGTGTGATGAAAAGTCTGATACAATATCGTCTTGATCCAAGGGCAGCACATGTCATGGATCTGCTACATTTGCTCTGTGTATTAGAATAACCATGCTGTCTAACTGCATGCTGAGTTTTCCACTTGTGTGAGTTTTAAATGAATCCATTTCTGTAGTTTGGCTTTAGCTTAGAATGGTATTGCCAGCTTCAGCCCTTTTGGACTTCTTCAGTGGAGAAGGTAACTTGGAATCCAACGAATGGGGTGCTAGTAATGTTTGTTGTAGCTTTGATCCAAATCCCTGATTTATGATGTCTTGCTACTTGCCCGGATCCCTTTAGTGGCTCACAGAATCACAGAACTTCTAAACTGGAAGGGGCCATGTAGAGAGGATCGGGTTCAAAACATGTACAGAAATCTTTCCTGCAACATCCCAGCAAGTGATGGTGTAGTCTGTCTCAGGAGAGGAGACTCATTCCCTCCTATGGCGGTGCATTCTACTTTTAGAAATCTTCATGCATAAGAAAATGTTTCTCCCCTCTGGGAACCAAAGTCTGCTTCTTTGAAACCTCCCTTTCTAGATCTACACTCAAGTTCCCAGCAAACCCTCTTCCAATGACAGACTTTGAATATGACTCAGCTTTCTTGTCTTCATAAGTTTTCTTTCTTCCAAGTTAAATAATAACCTTACAAAATGTGTTGCTTAGAAACAAACACAGTACTCTAGTTTGGAGCTGACCCAGAAACAGAAAGAAGGCAGCAGAGCTATCATCTTTCTTCCTCTGGATGCTACAATATATTTTAATGTAACCAAAGAACACATTTGCTTTGGGGACTGCTAAGTCACAATTTAACTCATAGCGAGCTTGTAACAAATGAAACTAGACCTTATTTATATAAATGGTAGCAAAATCCACACTGTCCCCTTCTTAAATTTGTGCCACTTACAAGCCTATCACATCATAAATCTAGAGCTGGTAGGGACCTCAGGCATCCAATCATCTCATTTTACAGATCAAGAAACAGTCTCAGGAAGTTCTCTTACTCAAGGTCATTATATAGTAAAAAACTAGAGGCTGGATTTCAACACTGGTCCTCTGAATTCAGAGCCAAGAATCTTTTCATTGCACCACACTGCCTGCTAAGCTGATTCTCTGAATGTGTTTATTAGCTTATTGTTGTTTTTGGATCAGAACCCCATCAGCCACTATGTAGGGTAACACTCACTGCTTCTTGGCATCCTTCAATATCATAATTGGATATGAGTTCACTCAAGTCAATAAAACACAGCACAGTACCAAGCATAGAATCATGGCACTTGCCCATTCTTCCACTCTGAACTGGTTCTGAATTTACCTAATTACTATCATTTCAGGACAGCTAGGTGGCTTAGTGGATAGAATGCTTGACCTGGAGTCAGGAAGACCTGAGTTCAAATCTGATCTCAGACACTTAATAGCTGTGTGACTCTGGGCAAGTCACTTAACCCTGTTCTCCTCAGTTTTTGCATCTGTAAAATGAGCTGGAGAAATAAGTGGTAAAACCACTCTAGGATCTTTGCCAAGAAAGCCCTGAATGGGGTCATAGAGTTGAAGATGACTGAAAACGACGACAGGATTTAAAGAATCTATCTCCATCTTGTCAAAAATGTAGCAAGAAAAGTTGTCAAATATTTAAATTAAATCCTGGTTGTAAGTGTATAGCATTCCTCCAATTGTTCAATCTAATAACAACGTCAGAAGAGGACATGAAGCTGTTCTGATAATACCCACCCACTTTCCTTTCAGTGAAACTTTGTGATCATTGTTTCCTTTTCTGAATTTTCACACATGATCCCTTTACCAATACCATCTAGAATTTTTCCAGTGATCAATGTCAAACCCATTGGCCTAGAGCTTGCAACCCTTTTTGGGTGGGGAGAAAGGGGATAAGCATTATTATTAGGGGCAGCCAAGTGCCCCAATGGGTCAAGTTCTGGACCTGCACTATACATGATATCCCATTCCAAAATCTTCATAGTAGAGCTTTTTATGGTACTAAGGAATCAGAAACGAGATACTCATTGATTGAGCAAAGATAAACAATTTGGATTAAATGAATATAATAAAATATGATTGCAGTGTAAGAAATGACAAATATGAAGACTGAAGAGAAATACGGGAATATGTATTGATGAAGGATGAGGTAAGCAGAATCAGGAAACAATGATTACAATAACAAGTCCAATTATTATGACTAATCATGGACCTGGAAAAGAGATTAGGAAGTGTTCTTCCCTTCTTTCATTGGAGATGTGGAAGAATATGGGTACAGAATGTTTCCTTATATATGGTCAGATATGTTTAATACATTTGTTTTCCTTTAATTGTTTCCTCTCTGTCTTCCAAGGGAAAGTTCACAGATATGGGATGAGAGTATACACATCAAAATGTCTGTGATATAAATAGGAAGCTTAACTTTGCTAAAGCTTAAAACAAAAGGAATGTGTACAAGTTATTTTGCTTTTGTTGGAAGAAGGACATGAACTATGTGCTATATCACCCTTCTCTCCAAAATCTTCCATGACTCCTGACTGCCTGCCAAATATATGACAAACTTTTCATTCTTACATTCAAAGCTCTTCATAATTCTAACCTACTTGTCCTGATTATATGCACACCTTCATTTTCTTATATTCTTATATTCCCATTGAACTGATCTCTTCTTGATTTCCCATTCTCACCCTGCCTTCATACTTCTTTGAAGTATCCCATGTGTTTGGAATGAACTCTTATGTTATTCCATTTCTGACTATAATTCTTACTTCCTTCAAAGTCCAATCTATCTCCTCCATGGAGTCTTCTCTAATTTCCACAAGTGCAAATGGTCACTCACTTCTCAAATTTTTCATACTCTTTTGCCTTGGGCATTCTCTCCTTTGCAAATACTTTACTCTCTTTTGTGTCAAAATCATTGGTGTATTTGTCTCTCCCCCCATAGTCATCAAGCTTCTTAGGGGCAAGGTGTTTGTATCATCCCTCATAAGTTCTTACAAAAAGAAGGACCTTCATGAGTATTAGAGTTGAGAAGCTAATATATTAATTCATGTAGCTTCAGGGATAATCCTTAGAATTAGGCAGAAGGAAATATTGCAATGAGAATAGTCACATTTCTCTGCAGTTGAATTTTGACATTGGGCTTAGAGATAACTCATGTTAACATAACCCAGGGGTTCCCAATGTTTGTAAGATGAGTAGATGTTGTACTCATTCCCAGAAGCCTTGTGAAAGGGGAGTGAAAGGGAGAACTCACAGACCGTGAGTCTGAATGTGCCTAATGCTAAGCATGAAAGCTGTAGCTGGGCATCTGTTAACTGGGGTGAGAGAGTTAAGAGTTTAATGTCCCAAAGGAGGACGGGGATGGGGATGAGGATGGAAGAGGATAGGGAGGGACATCAGAGATCATCCTATGTCTAGTCATTCTTCTGTTCCATAAACTAACTCCAGAGGCTCCTTGTTACCTCTAGGATCAACTATAAATTCTATTTACTACCTAAAGGGAGGGAAAGAAAAAGAAATATTAAGAGCTTACTATGTTCCAGACACTGTGTTAAGCACTTTGCAAATATTATCTCATTTGAAAACAAATACATTATTGTCCTTCATTCACACTGCAATCAAGACAAATTTGTTTTTTATTACTCTCTTTTGGAATGGCTACTGAGTTGTGTTTGAATATTTTCTCTTGACACCTGTCCCAGTGACCCCTTCCTCTGATAGCCTAGTTCCTCCCAGATCCTCCATTTTAAGAAAAAGCCCCAGGCTAGTCATGTCTTCATTTTTTCAGGCACTATTCCTGACTCTCTGGAATTTCTCCACCATGCTCCTGCATGAGTATCTTCTCCCCTTTCAGTTTCCTTTTATGTAATATCTATCCATCAATAGAATGTGAGCTCCTTGAGGGTAGGGACTGTTTTTGTTTCTGCTTATATTCATATTTTTGTATTTGTGATATTTGTGTCCTCAGTGCTTAGCATGGTGCCTGACACATAATAAAGGCTTAAAAAATGTTTGTTGATTTCACTTGAGTCTTACATAATTTTGTCAAAGATAAAAGTGAAGAAACGAAAGATTATATGAAAGTAGCCAAAGGGGCCAAGATTAAATGGGCCCCTTCATTTTTCATCTACGCCTTTGTACTGACTGTCACTCATGAGCAGAATGCTTTCTCTTCTCATCTCCACCTCTTGGAATCCCTACTTGCTTCAAGGCTCAACTTTATTGATAGAGTTTACATGAAGCCTTTCTTGATCCTGCCTCAGGCACTAGTGACTTCCCCTCAAAATTATTTTAAATTATCTATATATCTACATTATCTTCCCTGGCTAGAGTATAACCTTCAGGGCTTAGTACAAGCTGTAACGCATAGTAAGTGCTTAATAAATGATTAATTGATATTATTCCAACCAACAAGATGAGAAAAGTTGCCCCTCAGGTAAAAAAAAAAAATGAAATGCAGTAATTGCTTCTAGCCTTGACATTCTCCTTTCCCAGTTTGAAATTCTAAAGAACTTAAGGGAAGGGAGCATGGCAAGAATTGATGCCACAAACTTGATCTTGGCTTGACCATCGAATAGAGATTGATTATGACTGCCCAGCTGGATATACTTACCCTTATGGAACAAATAAAAAAATGCCAAAGATGCCCACATAAAGGACAAATTCACTTAGTTTATAAAAGTTATGTTCCTACCAATGTAGGACAATCACACACCCTTTTTATGAATTTGCAAACATTTTCACCAGCCTACTCTTGCCAGTCTCACACCTGCCCTCTCCTACTGCTAACTTTAGGCTACAAGAACACAAGCATATGTTTGCAACCTCAGACAACAACCAAAAGCTGACTATCTCTTGGATCCTCTACCTCACTCATGCAGGCAAAATGCCCACTTGGCCGACCTTGAGGTCAACTTGTGAAATATACTATTTAAAGTATCTCTCATGGAGAGTTTTTAATACACTATTTTGAGCTTCTGGAATGACTGCTGAGATGCACTTTCATTTTTGTGTTGGGTCTTGCAGCAGTTTTTCAAAGACATAAATGAAAAGGAAATGAAAGATAACATGGAAGCAGCAGAAGACGACAAGATAATATCAAGGCAAGCATAAAAGAGATGTATTATGTCTATATTTAAGGGAAGAAGAGAAATAGAAAGATTGAAAGAAGACTGAAGAAAGAGAAAAGGGCAAAAAAACTAAGCAGAAGACAGAAATGAAAAGTCTTGACCCATTATAATAATTCATAGTGGTATCACACATGGTAGATTACTGTCCTTCTGTTGTCTTGGAATAAGTTTTTATGTATTTTTTTTGTACCCTAGATCAAGGGAGCCTACAAAACACTGAATATACATATGTGTGTATGTATACATATGTGTATATATATACATATGTATATATATATACATAAAATGTGTGTGTGTATACATAAGCATGTGTGCATACACAAATACCTGTATTTCCTGTTCAGAGATCTTAGGGTTTTTTTTTGTTGTTGTTGGTTGATTTTTTTAAAAGAAAGGAATCAGAAAATATGCATGATATATTTATTCATAATGATGAGAGATATCAATGGGAACTTTGATGTTAAACCACTTGGCAAAATAACTTTGGAGAAAATTTTCCTGTTAGAGTTTCTGCTTCTCTCAAACCTTGACTAGTTCTGAACTATGGCAATGGAGAATTGGAATATAAGATGAAAACAGACTCCTCTGGGCAAATCTATTGCACATGACCAATAGGAAGCACTTTCTTTCGGTCTTAATTATACTTTAGTTCCCCAGAGGCTATTGATCTTCAAAACTTTCCTTTTTGAAATTCATTGAAAAACAGAAATTTGGCAATAAGAGGCATTTTTCATCGAACAAAATAGACCTCACCAAGTTAGTATCCTAAAATTCATTCATTTTACTAGGAGGAAAATCCCAAAGATCTTTTGTTTGCTCTATTAATACATAATTTAAACAATAGGTTTGATTATTTACTTTTCCAGCCAATCACTGAAAGATGGAGTGTATTAGAAAAGTTAGAGGGTGGATTTGCACAGTGATAGTATCAAGTGAAAGCTGGTAATCTGACATTATAAGAAGAGAACAACTATACAAAGGACAAGCACTGCAAAAAAGGGGGGGGGGGCACCATTTAAAGCTTTTTACAACCTTGTCCCTTCTTGTCTTTCTAGTCTTATAAGTTACTTCCCTTCATGCACTCTCTGGTCCAGTCATAGTAACTTACCTGCTAGTCTTCACACACAATGCTCTATCTGCCATCTTAGTGTTGTTGCATTGGTTGTCCTGTATGCCTAAAGTACTTTTTCTGCTCCTCCCCTTTGCCTCTGAATTATAGGTTCAAGATCCAGCTCAAATAACACCTTAGGCAGAGGACTTTTTCCCAATCTCCCCTCCTCCCCCGACCTATGGTTGTGCCTTGACTTATAAGGTTGCTTTCTATCTACTCTGTATATACCTTGTGTGTATATACCTATTTACATACATACTATCTATAAAGCAGAGCAATGGATAGAGAACTCACCAGGAAGATGGCATAATCCTCTCTTTGATACATATTGACTTTTGTGACTTCAACCAAGTTATTCATTCTCTCGGTGAACTAGACTAGGGAGGTGGTGGGGTGGGTGAGTGAGGCTAGACAAACTATTGTCTGAGGGCCAATTCCAGTCTGCTCTTTTATAGTGCTCTGGCTAAGAATAGTTTTTAATATTTTAAAATAAAGTGTCATTGCATCTAAATATAAAAAGATAATCTTAACTCAGACACCATGGGCCCTTGTTCCTGACTCCTATAGTTTAGACAATTTTCTATGACTATAAACTGCATAGAATTTGCCAGCTGACATCCATAGTAGAAATCTCCTTTACTAGGAGTTCCCAAAAAAACAGTGAAATCGTTAAGTCCAATCCATATGCTCCATTTTCTACGGTATTTCCCTTTCCATTAGAATATAAGCATCATGAGGGCAGGGACTACTTTTTTGTTTTCTTTGAATACCTAATATTTAGCATAGCACTTGACACATAATAAGTACTTAATAAATACTTATTGCTTGATTAGTTTATTGAGAACACTTCTTTATCATAATATGGAATATTTCTGGATCTATGATTTCGTCAATGAATGTGATTATTTCTTATCTTACGTGATTCTTGAATGTGTTCTCTCATAAACACTCCTAATATGATATATGAAAAATGCTGGAGGTCTTCTGGGACTTTTTATACTTTTCATGTACTAGTATAGCACTTGGGATGTCCTCTCGTGATACATGACCAGCCCTCTTCCTCCTCCAGGCAAACATTTCCTCAATGATAGAAGTTAAACCACTCATATTGGATTTCATATACTATAGTGCAAAAATGGAAATTCAAAGATTCACTCTTCAGTCATTGATAAAAAGGTTCAGTAAGGTTTTAGGAAGAAAGGAGTGTCATGCAATGCAAGGAACACAGACCATGGCATCAGAGGAGCTGGGTTCAAATCTCTCCTCTATGCTCATTATATCTTTGTGACCATGAGCGCTGCAATTCACTTTTCTCTTCTGTAAAATGAGGTGGGGGCAAACTACATGGCCTCTGAGGTTCTTTTCTTCTCTAAATTTATGACAAAGATATAGAAGATAAGGTAGAGTGGAATGCATTATAGAAATATTGTCTTCAAAATATAAATAATGGGCCTTGAAAGAGACAACCACAGTTATCCAGAATATTATTTTACCATTTTAATATTAATCTAAATATTTTGATGTTAATATTCTTTCCCAAAAATTTATTAATTTATTTGTTTTCAGTTTTCAGCAATCACATCCATAAATTCCAAATTTTCTCCTTCTCCCTCCCCAAGGTGGCATGCAATCTTATATGGGTTCTACACATACATTCTTATTAAACACATGTTCACATTAGTCATGTTGCATAGAAGAATTAGAACAAATGGGAGAAACAATGAGAAAAATAAAACAAAATATAGCAAAGGAGAAAATCGTGCCTTCATTCTGTGTTCTGACTCCATATGTTCTTTTTCTGGATGTGGATGGCATTTTGCGTCATGAGTCCTTTGGAAACTTTTTAAGTCCTTACATTGCTGTGAAGGGCTAAGTCCATCAAAAAGAGTTCTTGCACACTATGACTGTTACTGTTTATAATATTCTCCTGGCTCTGTTCATTTCACTCAGCATCAATTCATATAAGTCTTTCCAGGTTTTTCCAAAGTCCACCTTTTTTTTTATAGCACATTAGTATTCCATTACATTCATATACCACATTTTAAGTATTAATCTTAATACTAAATTAATATTCTCAGTACTTTTTCTCCAGTGAAGTGAGATCAGTGAGTTGGGCAGTAAAAAGGAAAGAAAAGAAGTATCTGGATAAATAGGGAGACTCTGTCACATCTAACCCCTAAAAGCCATCTACTCTAGGATCCTAATCGTAATGACCAAGTCCTGAGTTTCATCACTCTTCGTGATTATAGTGGGTGTAAGCCTCATATTTGTATTAGACTGTGTTGAGACCAGCACAGGCTATCCTTAGCATTGGTCTAACTATAATTTGTGACTGTCTTGGCTCTTGTGGAAAAAGCCAACTTAAAGCTGAAAAGCTTAGTAAAGCCTTATTGGTAAGTGGGCTGCCTATTCTCAGTCTGCCAGCTTCAGAGAGGCACAGTCCAGTTTCCAAAGACCTTGATATCATTGTAGCCTTACTGCTCCAGGAATTCTGTCATTACATGTACAATGATAATGTCCTTGGATGGGTGTTGCTGTCTCCATGTAGAGAAGAGCATATAAAAGCAAAACTAAGTCTATGTATTTGATGGGAGAATTCTTGACATAACCATTTGACAGACAGAAGA
This sequence comes from Notamacropus eugenii, assembly GCF_028372415.1. Taxonomy (NCBI): domain Eukaryota; kingdom Metazoa; phylum Chordata; class Mammalia; order Diprotodontia; family Macropodidae; genus Notamacropus; species Notamacropus eugenii. Next base: position 115,388,864 of record NC_092878.1, on the reverse strand, counting down.
CATAACAGAGAACGTTTCCTGGGGAAAAAATTTCCATTTCTATAATGGCACACCTTTATTCTCTTGCTCCCTTTACTGTTGGTGTTCATGAGCTAACTATGTGGCCCCAGTAGGAACTATAGAAGACTGACTAGTTTCTAAGTTGGTTCTGAAGTACAGACAGGCTGGAAAGTCACATAATTAAATGCCACCTAAAGCGATAGGTCCTAAGCAATGTGATCGTGGATACATTCTGATAGATTGAAAGCAAGGAAAAGCCAAGGTCAAGCAAGGACTTCAATGTAACTAAATCAAGAGTATATTTGCTCATTTTCTTTAACTTATTCACACTTTTCTTTCAAAGAAAGAAAAGTAATATTGTAACTTATTTTTATTTTTTCTTGCTAATTTTACCTTTTATTTTGTGACATTTAATTTCAAAGGCTATGTTAAGAAAATTAGATAATTTCACTAATTTTCTTTAGATTTTAAACTTTGTTTTATTGAAAAGAAAGAAAAAATATTAAAGCATATAAGTGAACAAAAATTAATACATATTATATTGTGTATGTATATAGTATATACATACACACACATAAATACACATATTTCTATACCTCAAGGATCTGAATGAGTATACTTTCCAAAAAACATAGATCACATGTCCTCTATGACTTGGTAGATGGTATTTCAGAGTTTCTATGATCAAAAAAGTTCATCACTTTGCTGCCCACCCACTGATGGGCCTCACTGAATTTAGCTTGGCAGGTACTAAAATGACAGGCATATTATTTTACTTGAAACATTAAAAATAGTTTTATGTATGTATGCATATATATGTGTATGTGTGTGTATGTATATATATATATATATGTATATATATATATATGTATGTATGTATGTATGTATGTATGTATGTATGTATGTATGTATGTATATTTTGGGGTTGTTTTACCCCATCCTGGTAGAATATTCTAGAATTTGTACTCTATTGGCATAGATCTTGAAAACCCAGGGTCATTGATGTATTACAAAAAGGCCTTATTGGAGGTATATTTTTGTATAACTGTAGACAATGCAAATGCTATTTTATTGCTTTCCTTGGATCTTTATATTTCTTTTCATTTTTTATATTTTCTGTATTTTATTTAATTACTAAGTATCTTTTAAAGTTCCTACTCTATGCTAGGCACTGTGCCAGGTGCTACAGATACAAAGATAGATATGAGAGCATCCTTGCCATCACAAAATTTACTACCTAGTTAGAGGAGAGAATAAGTGCATATATAGATATGCTTTGTATAAAATAAGTGAAGATAATTTTGTGGGAAAGGACACAAACATTTGGGAGGCTCAGTGGTGTTTCAGGAGAGAACAGAAATAACCTTAGGATGTTCAGACTGTGAGGTAAGAAGAAAGTCCATTTCTGAAAGGGAGATGGCCAATACAAAGACATGGAGATGGGAGAAGGAGGGCCATGTAAGTAAAACGTCCTATTAAGTTGAATTATAGTATTTGTGGAGGGGAATAATGTGTATGTAATAATGCTGGCTGAAAAGATAGGTTGGAGCCAAGCTTTAAATGTACTTTTAGAATGCCATAATGACCCATTATATTAAAATACCATAATTTATTTAGCTATTTCCCAATTATTATATTTATAGGTTGCTTCCAGTTTTTCATTATATAAAAAAGCCATGGATTTTTTTTTGGTCCAGATGGTTCCTTTTAAAATGAAAATTGCTGATGTTTATAATTACTTTAAATTTGCAAGGAACATACATCATCCCCTCTGAGTCTCACAACCTACGAGTTAAGGCACTCGAGTCGTCATTATTCCCATTTGACAGATTACAAAACAAATGTTGACAGAAGCTAAGTGACTCCACATAGTCACAAGGTGGTAGAATATTTGTTTCCCTGGAGCACTATCAACATTGATTTTTATCATATTTGGCCATTTCTCTAAATTTGATGGGCACAAAGGGATTATTTCAGGATCTGCACAGCTTCTATGTGATTAGGAACTTTTTAAAAAATTTCTCACTTCAAAACATGATTTGTTGCTAGGTGTAATGGGGCATTTCTCCCTTGGAGAGATGGAGACTGGTGAATCTCAAGCTCAGGAGTTCTGAGCTAAAGTAGAATCCAAGTCAAAGGTGTGTCTGTACTAAGTCCAGAACTAAAATGAGCCACCTCCAGGACTGGGTGATCCATCAAGCTGCCTCAGGAAAATTGGATCAACCAAGACCAGATATGGAATTGGTCAAAATTTCCATGAAAATAAGTATTGGGTTCAGCCTATGAGTGGATACCCTGGGTTAACAACGGAGATACCCAGTCTATGTCTTTTTACCATTTTTCCATTGGGCATATGCATCAGTCCCTTAGGAATTCTAGATGTCAGACTTTTCTTTGAGGAATATATAAGTCCACACGCACATATATGTATATATGTATATAGCTTTGAAAACTGAATAATGCTTCAAATCCCAAGTGCTTTTACCCATGGATTTCTGAGGGACTATTCTCTAAAATGATAACATATTCTATTTTTCAGGCTTCTGTTTCATTGATCTGTTTCTCTCCCCCACCTTGTATGCAATTGTTCAGTTGTATCTAACTCTTCATGACCCTGAGGGCAATAGCATGCCAGAACCTTCTGTCTTTCACTATTTCCCAAAGTCTGTCTGTCCATGGGATTTTCTTGGCAAAGATACAGCAGCTGCTTGCCATTTTCTTCTCCAGTGGTTAGAATTTTATAAGAGCTCTCCCCTATGACCTATGATCTTGGGTAACCCTGCATGGCATAGATCATAGTTTCATGGACTATGCAAACCCCTCTGCCATGATAAGTCAATGATCCAGAAGGGGGCTTCATAGTTTATTTTGGTGTTTTTTGAATGATGTTTCTTTTTCCATCAGTTTTTTTTCCTTGATTTTGTTATATGAAATATAAATTTGGTGACCTTTCTTCATCCCCTATTAATTTGCAAAAATCAATCATTTCCTCAATTATTGGATCTCATGGGTATTTTAGCTATACAATTGTCATTTGCAAATAAAGCTGTTTTCACTTTATTAATGCTGCTAATTGCTATGATTTATTTTTCATGTTTTATTGTTATAGTAGACATTTCTAAGACTTTATCAAGTAGAGAACACTGGGCTGATTTATATCTGTTTTTAGTGGAAACACTGCTAACATGTCAATTAGCTTGTATTTTCAGAATTGCTTTTATGACTTTAAGACCATTGATTACTTTTCTGTACCTTTTGAAGCAAACAATTGTCTTTATCTGAATTTTTTCTAGACCCAGTGTTATAATAATTTAATTTCTCAAATATATTGTTATTCTATTTTCATGTGTATAATATTTTTCATATTTATTTTTATTTTATTTATAATCTTGACACTCCAGTTATAAATCATATTTTGTGGTATGAATAAATGTATATAATGTACACACATTCATACACACGGCTTAAATGCTGTGTTTAAGTGTTTACAAATTTATGTATGTATATTTGCTTTCACTATTCTAGTTTATTTGCATTTTATTTAATACTTTTGCATTGTTAATAATCTGACTGATAATTTTCTTTTTTGTCCTATTTTTCTTAGACTTAGTGATCACAACTATAGTTGCCTGATTGAAGGACCTAAAAAGGCTTCTGTCTTTCTCTGTTTTAGAAGTCTCTCCCCTTTTAATTTTCTCTTTGTAGATATTATGTATACTTCATGCAATATAATATTCAGTTCTACAATTTCTTTTTATTGTTTTAAGCATATTCTAATTGTAAGATCTTAATAAATTTAAATAATAGTAATAATAACTAATAGTTATATTGTGCTTACTATGTGCCAAGCACTGGGCCAAGTGCTTTACAGTTATTATCTCATTTGATTTGATTTTCACAATAACGATGGAGGCAGCTTGGTGGAACACCCATTCTGGGAGGCTGTGCATTTTAGTTCTGGTTTTAGTGCAGACATGCCATTGACTTGAATCCTACTCTAGCGCAGAACTCCTGAGCTTGAGATTGACCAGTCTCCACCTCTCCAAAGGAGAAATTCCCCCATGACACATAGCAATAAATCACTTTTTGAAGGGAGAAATAAAAAAAATACTAATCATATAGAAGATGTTTGATTCTCTAATAATCAGAGAAATGCAAGTCATGAAGTAACCACTTTGCACCCATTAAATTTGGGGAAATGGTCAAATATGATAAAAGGAGGTAACATGGTAAGTGTCCGATGTATTATTTGGACTTAGATCCTCCTAACTCTACCAACTGTGTCATTTAACTGTCTGTTACTAACTATTATTTTCTATTTCTGACTGCAGTCTTATGAACCACCTATGTCACTGAAAATTATTGTTGTTCCAGGCTGTGGCAAAAGCAGAGACATTCTGTTAAAAAAGACTAGATTCCACAAAGCAATGACTTCTCTAATTTACAGAAATAGCATGTGTGAATAAAGTATAAAGGATTTAGTGGATTACAAGATCAAAATTCATTAGAAGTCAATATGTTGTGACAGTACACCTCCAAAATGATCGTGCCATGGAGAGAAGTGACATGTCTAGTTCAGAGAGCTTGGAAAGATAGTCTTCTGCTCCAGAGGATTGTGTTTATTCCTGGGTGCCATATTTTTGGAAATGACATTGACAATCTAGAGCAGACCCAGAGGTTAAGAGCCCCAGATGTTCTTTGAGGATCCTTACCATCATTCTTAGGACCAAAATCTTCTGAACTGAATTCTGTGATCCTTGTAGGTCATTCTTTACCATAGGAAGGACTCTGACTATCTTCCACATGCCAGCTTGGAAGACTAATGGTAAGAAACATTATTAAGCTGTCAAAATGCCTAAAGGATAAATCATTTTCTGTCCCATTCCTTCCCTTGGGCATCAACTTTCTTAAGAAGATGAAGACAGTAGACTTAAGAGATTTGATTATTTTTGGTCTGTCTCCTTCTGATGATCTATAGTTGTCATCCCTCTGTTCATCATTTGAAAGTCACCTCCTTTAAGAATTTTTCCATTATTTATTTATTTTTAAGAATTCTTTGTTCCACTGAATGGCTCTCTGGAAAAAGGAACAGAGAAAGGATACAGAGAAAGTTAGGTGGTATAAAAACTTCTATATTTACAAGTTAAAGTGTCAAAAGTTGTTTTAAAAAGTTTTTCCCACTCTGTGATTCTATGATTCCGCATGAAATAACCTGGAGTGGGTAATAGGAGAAACTTGACTCCTGCAGCGCCTTCTTTTGCTATATCACTAGAAATCTGCCAAATTTGAGGGAAGCCAAAAAGAAATAAAAAAGGAAGGAAGGAAGGAAGGAAGGAAGGAAGGAAGGAAGGAAGGAAGGAAGGAAGGAAGGAAGGAAGGAAGGAAAAGAAAATAAGCATTTGTTGATGACTTATAACATGTTAGACTTTGTGCAAAGCACTGAAGATGTAAGTATGGACAAAAATCAAGATAGTCCCTGCCTTTAAAAAGCTTATATTCTAATAAGAAGGATCATACAAAAAGGAGCTGAAAATTGGGAGTGAAAGTTGGGGAAATGAAGGTATTCAATGGAGGGGTATAGTTTTTGGAGTCCAGAGGAAATAAGGAACAGGGTTGGAAGGAGAATGGATAAGAAGAAGAATTCACACAATAAGCAATGACCTATCTGTCCTTCAGAAAGTTCGATCAGTCCGGAAGCACCTCTAGTACTTTTGCTCATGTGGCTAGCTGGCCTGTCTATACTTTCTTCTTTTTTTAATATAATTTATTTATTTTCAGTTTTCAACATTCACTTACTTCCACAAAATTTTGAATTCTAAATTTTCTCCCCATCTTTCCTCTCCCCCCCACCCTAGGACACTTTGCACCCCAACCAACCCTTTCTTCAATCTGCCCTCCTTTTTATCATCCCCTTTCTCCCATCCCCCTCCCTTCTATTTCCTGTAGGGCACCATAGGTTTCTATACCACATTGCCTGTACAACTTATTTCCCAGTTACATGCAAAAACACTTTTTCACATTCATTTTTAAAGATTTGAGTTCCACATTCTCTCCCTTCCTCCCTCCCCACCCACCGTCATTGAAAAAGCAAGCAATTCAATATAGGTCATACACGTGTAGTCAAGTACAACACTTCAATAACAGTCATGTTGCAAAAAACTAATCACATTTCCCTCCATTTATTGCATTCTCTACTTTGACCTGTTCCCCCACAATAGTGTCTGCTTCTGATCACACCTTTTTCCAATCTTCCATTCCTTCTATCATCCTCCATCTCCTATCCCCTTCCCCCCTGCTTTCCTGCAGGGTAAGACAGATTTCCATACCTAATTAAAAGTGTGCCATTCCCTCCTTAAGCCAAATCTGATCAGAGTAAGGTTAATGTATTCCCTCTCACCTTCCCATTCTTCCCCTCCATTGTAAAAGCTCTTCCTTGACTCTTTTATGTGAGATGGCTTACTACATTCTACTTTTCCCTTTCTCTTTCTTCCAGTACACTTAATTTTTTTTAGATATCCTCACTTCATATTTAGCTCACCCTGTACCTTCCGTCTACATATTTAAGTGTGTGTGTGTGTGTGTGTATGTGTGTGTGTGTGTGTGTGTGTGTGTATTCCCTCTAACTACCCTGATACTGAGAAAGGTCTCATGATTTACAAATATCATCTTTCCATGTAGCAATGGAGACAGTTCAACTTTAATAAGTCCCGTATGGCTTCTCTTTCCTGTTTATCTTTTCCTGTTTCTCTTGATTCTTATATTTAAAGTCAAGTTTTCCATTTCACTCAGGTCTTTTCATTCAGAATGCTTGAAAGTCCTCTATCTTACAGAATATCCATTTTTCCCCCGAAGTATTATACTCAGTTTCATTTGGTAGATGATTCTTGGTTTTAATCCCAGCTCCTTTGACCTCTGGAATATCATATTCCAAGCCCTCCAATCCTTAGTGTAGAAGCTACTAAATTCTTTGTTATTCTGATTGTGTTTTCATGACACTTGAATTGTTTCTTTCTGGCTCCTTGCAATATATTTTTCCTTGACCTAGGAATTCTGGGATCTGACTACAACAAGGAAAGACTGTTTCTCTTTTAGAAGATGATCAGTGGATTCTTTTGATCAGTAAATTCTTTCCACTACTATTTTACTCTCTGTTTCTAGAATATCAGGGCAATTTTCCTTGATAATTTCCTGAAAGATGATACCTAGGTTCTTTTTATGATCATGGTTTTCAGGTAGACCAGTAATTTTTAAATTATCTTTCCTGGATTTATTTTCCAGGTTAATTATTTTTCCAATGAGATACTTTACATTGTCTGAATTTTTTTCGTTCTTTTAGTTTTGTTTATAATTTCTTGATTTCTCATAAAATCATTAGCTTCCATTTGCTCCATCCTAATTTTCAAGAAATTATTTTCTCCAATGAGCTTTTAGATCTGCTTTTCCATTTGACCAATTCTGCTTTTTAAGGTATCCTCCTCATTGGCTTTCTGGACCTCTTTTGCCATTTGGCTTAGTCTATTTTTATTTATTATGGTAACAGCAATATTAGGTTTTTTTATTTTAAATTATTTCTCTTTGTTTTCAGTTTTTTACAATCATTTCCATGTATCTTAGATTTTTTCCCTCCCTCTCCTTCCCACCTTCCTCCTCCCTACCCCCATGATGAGAGAGCATGTGTTCTTATTAAATAGATTTTCACCTGATTCATGTTGCATAGAAGAATTAAAATGAATGGGAGAAATCATAAAACAAAACATAACACAAGAGAAAATGTCTGCTTCATTCTGCAATCCAATTTCATAGTTCTTTCTCTGGATGTGGAAGGTGTTTTGCTTCAAGAGTTCATTGGGAATTTTTTAGGTCCTTGAATTGCTGTGAAGGAGTAAATCTACCAGAAAAATTCCTTGCACATTGGCTGTTCCTGTGTACAAAGTTCTCTTGCTTCTGCTCTTTTCACTCAGCATCAGTTCATATAAGTCCTTCCAGTCTCTCTGAAGTCTTCCTGTTCATTTTTTGTAGCACAGTAGTATTCCATTACATTCATATACCACAACTTATGCAGCCATTCCCAATTTGATGGGTATCCTCTTGATTTCCAGTTTTTGGTCACCATAAAGAGAGCTACTATAAATATTTTTGTACATGTGGGACCCTTTCCCATTTTTATGATCTCTTGGGGACACAGTCCAAGAAGTGATATTACTGGGTCAAATGGTGTGCACATTTTTGTAGCCCTTTGGGCATAGTTCCAAATTGCTTTCCAGAATGGTTGGATCAGCTCACAGCTCCACCAACAATGAATTAGTATTCCAACTCTCCCACATCTCTAACATTTATCAGCTTCCTGTTTGGTCATGTTAGCCAATCTGATAGGTGTGATGTGGTACCTCAGGGTTGTTTTGATTTCCATCTTTCTCATCAATAGTGATTTAGAGCATTTTTCATATGGGCTTAGTCTATTTTTAAAGGTGTTATTTTCTTCAGCAATTTTGGGGGACTCCTTTAGCAAGCTATTGACTTATTTTTCATAATTTTCTTGCATCACTCTCATTTCTCTTTCCAATTTTTCCTCTGCTTCTCTTACTTGATTTTCAAAATCCTATTTGATCACTTCCATGGCCTGAAGTTATTTCATATCTTTCTTGGAGGCTTCGGATGTATGAGCCTTGACCTTGCTGTCTTCCTCCAGCTGTATGTTTTGATCTTCCTCATCATAAGAAAATACCTTTTCACCAAAAAAGTAACCTTCTATAATTTTATTTTTTCCCCCATTTTGTAGTTTTCCCAGCCAATTACTTGACTTTTGAGTTCTTTTTTTAAGTGGAGGGTGTACTGCCCTAGGTTTCAGGGGTTTTGTGTAGCTGTTTTCAGAGATATCTCCAGGAACCTATAAATTCTCAGATTCTCCAAAGTGGTATGATCAAAGAAGAAGTGTTTACTTCTCTCTTGGCCTGTGCTCTGGTCTGTGAACAACCATAAGCACTCTTCTCTGTCCTGGAACTGCGAGTGGGATTCCCTCTCCACAGTCACCAACAGCTGTGCTCTGCCAGTGCTCATTCTTGCCCCAGGACTGCCACCCAGGTCTGCAACCCAGATCAGCCACTTGATTCCCTCACCATATGTAGGCTGAGAGCTCCAAAAGCAGTCACTTCTGTGGAAGTGGCTGCCACCACCCTGGGATTTGTGCTGGGGCTGGGGCTAGGGTCCTACCATGTTCATCTCTCACTCAGATGAGAGAGCTTTCCCACTGACCTTTGACGCTGTCTTTGGTATTTGTGTGTTGAGAAGACTGGAAACTGCTACAGCTGCCAGTGATGCAGCACCCTGAGGCTTGCTCCGGTCCTTTCTTTGCTGGCAGAGCTCACACTGAACTGTGCTCTTCTCTGAATCCAGTGCAATAGGCCTTTTCTGTTCACCTTTCAGATAGTCTTGGGCTGGAAACCTGTTTCACTCTGACATTTTGTAGCTTCTGCTGCTCGAGAATTTGTTTAGAGTCACTTTTTACAGGTATTTTGAGGGGTTTAGTAAGGAGAACCCAGGCAAGTCCCTGCTTCTACTTTGTCATCTTTGGCCTGTCTATATTTTCCAAAGAAATCTATAACAAAATCATCATTTTTGACAATTAGCTAGTAGCAGCATCTTCAAAGAAGTAGCAGAATAGTTGTAATCTCCTTTTGAGAAGCACTCAAATTGGATACTTTGCCCTTTATCACCATTACTAGATTGGCTTTGGTCCATGGTATGACAGGAGCTAGGGAAGACTGTTCCTATTTCTGCTTGAAAGGCCAGTTTATTTATCATTATCATATGAATATTTGATTCAACTGTTTTCCATGTTGCTTGATAAAATGAGTCATCATTACCAGCAGGAGAGATTGCTAGCTGGGAAATAAGAACATTGACAACATAGGCAGAAGGAGGATTCCTGTGTTCCAGTACTCAAAGACAGAAAGCATTAAATTTCAAAACTGCCAGTTCTTATTTCCCCCCTAATGGTTGAATGAGCTGGCAATAATGTTTCTTAATTTGAGTTATTTCAGGAAGAAGGCAAATGAAAAGCAAAGCAAAACTCAGATATTATTTTTTCTAGGATTGCTTGTGCTTCTCTGGGATTGGATTTGCCAATAACATCAAATGATGAACAGTCAAGGCATACTGATTACACATGTACACATATAAATATATGTGTATGTATATTTGCATGTGGCAGCAATCCCATCATGATAATGTGCTTTCTGAAAAATAACAGATACCACTGATGGTTACCTTGTGTAGAAACTTGTGTACAACCCTGAGATTATGGAGCCTTAGTCATTGTCTTTAGATATGACTATTATTGTTTTTCTGAATGCATTAATCAGTCATCCAATCAGCAAACTTTTATTAATCGCTTTCTATGTACCAGTGACTATTATAATCATTGGACATACACACACACACACACACACACACACACACACACACACATACACACACAGGCAAGCACATGATCTCTGTCCTCAAGTAAATTGTTTTCTAATGGTAGAGACATGTAAATAAATGGGTTCATACAAAGTATATACAGAATAGGAAGAAAATTACTTTAATGGTAAGGCATTAATTAGTACTGATTAATTAAATCTGAGGATTGGCCTGGAGGATACACCTTTTTCTCACTGGTACATGAAATTGCCCATGCTTTAGGGCATAAAAACCTCACAATCAAATAAAAAAAGGCAGAAATATTAAATACATTGTTTTTGAATTACAATGCAATAAATGTTACATTCAATAAGAGTTCATTAAAAGGCACATTAAAAATTATTTGGAAACTAATCTAATCCTAAAGAATGAGTAGGTCAAAAAAGAAATCATAGAATTGATCAACAATTTCATTAAAGATAAAGAATAATGAGATAACATATCAAAATTTATGAGATACAGCCAAAGCAGTACTTTGGGGGACATTTATAGCTCTAATGTTTGCATCAATGAAATAGGAAAAATATAGATCAATGAATTGGACAATTAAAAAATAAAACTAGAAAAAGAGTAACTAAAAATCCCCAATTAAACACCAAATTAGAAATCTTTAATAAAATTGAAAATAAGAAAATCATTGAACTAATAAATAAAAGTAGGAGATGGTCTTATAAAAAAATAGATAAACTATTGGTTAATTTGAATTTAAAAAAGAAAAGAAAATTACCAACATCAAAAATAAAGTGTGAATTCACCATCAATTAGAAGGAAATTAAAACAATATAATGTTAATTAGAGTTAAAGATCATCCTTAACCATTGATGGGCCTGCTTATTTAGGGAAGCTTGATTATGGGAGGGTCACATATTTTGTTAATATCTAATGCACTAGTTCTCAAGGGTTGTGATCCCCTCTGGCTCTGAAAAGTGTATAAATTCTCTGAGGTGAGGTTCTACTTTGGGGCTTACTCATTGGAAGTGTTTGTTTGGACAGACAAGAATCTGGGCTTCTGTTAAGGAGCCCCCTATCTTTGAAAATCCAAATGTGGGTTCTTCTCTCTCTGGTAACTACGTATTTATGGTCAGATAGTTATATCTATTTGTTGATCTGTGATGTATATATTGCTCATCATCAGACAGTTGGAAGCCCAAGTCTGTTGACTTTTATTTCTCTATATTATCTCTGAAGTTCAGGGTGCTGACTTTTCCCCCTGAACTAAGTAAATAATATATGTGCTTGATTAAAGTTGATTGTTGACCTCTCATAAATTGTTTTCCTTTATAAAAACAGATCTAAGAACCTATATAGCAGGTTCTCCTTTGTATGTCATGGTCCTGACTGATACAAACAAATGTTACAAGCTCTTTTGCCAATAATTTGTAAATCTAAGAGAAATGGATAAATATTTATAAAAATATGAATTTCCTAGATTAACAGAAGATGAAATAGAATACTTATTCCCATCTTAGCAAAAGAAATTGAGCAACCATCAGTAAACTTCCTAAAAAAATCTCCAGGGCAGGATGTATTCAACATGTATTATACCAAAGATTTAAGGAAATAATACTATATAAATTATTTGGAAAAATAAGCAAAGAAGGAGTTCTCACAAAGTCCTTTTAAAACACAAAACATAGGGCTAAAACTTAAACTAGGAACAGCAAAAAGAGAGAAGAAAAATTATAGACCAATTTCCTTAGTGACTATTGATGTAACTTTTAAAATAAAATATTAACAAGGAGATTACAGTAATATATCAAAGAGATCATATACTATGACATGGTAGGATTTTTTCCAGGAATAAAAGGCTGGTTTGATATTAGAAAAACTATCAACCTAATCAACCATATAAATAACAAAACCAACAGAAATCATATGATTATCTCAATAAATGCAGAAAAAAACTTTTGACACAATACAACACCCTTTCCCATTAAAAACACCAGGGAACATAGAAATAGTTGGAGATTTCCTTAAAATCAGGTTTACCATCTATCTAAAACTATCAACAAGCATTATATGTAATGGGGATAAGCTGGAAATCTTCCCAATACAACCAGGGCTAAAGCAAGATGCCCATTGTCACTACTATCATTCAATATTGTACTAGAAATGTTAGCTCTAGCAACAAGAGAAGAAATTAAAGTAATTACATCAGGCAATGAAGAAACAAAACTATCACTCTTTGCAGATGATATATTATACTTGGAAAATCCTGGAAAATCAAGTACAAAACTTCTTGAAATAATTAACAGCTTTAGCAAAATTACAGGATACAAAATAAACCCAAATAAATCATCAGCATTTCTATATACTACCAACAAAGTCCAGAAGCAAGAGACAGAGAAATTCCATACAAAATAACTGTAGGAAATATCAAATACCTGCCAGCACAAACCCAGGAACTATATGAACACAATTACAAATCACTTTTTACACTGATAAAGTTAGATTTAAACAATTGGAAAATGTCAATTGCTCATGGGTAAGCAAATTCAATGTAACAAAAATGGCAATAATGCCTAAATTATTTTTTTTATTCAGTGCCATACCAATAAAACTACCAAAAATTATTTATAGAACTAGAAAAAGTAATAATAAATTTCATCTAGAGGAACAAAAGATTAAGAATAACAAGGAAATTAATGGAGAAGTGCAAAGGGATGTGACCTAGCTGTACCATAACTTAAACTGTATTATAAAGCAGCAATCATCAAAATGATGTGATACTGGCTAAGAAATAGAGTAGAAGAGCAGTGGAATACATTAAGTACATAAGACACAGTAGTAAATGACCATAGTAATCTAATATTTCATAAATCCAAAGACTCTAATATTTGGGACAAACACTCACTATTTGGCAAAAACTATTGGGAAAACTGGAAAATAATGTTACAGAAACTAGATATAGACCAACATTCACACCATATACTAAGATAAGGTCAAAAGGAGTATGTGATTTAAATATAATGGGTGATATCATAACCAAATTAGGAGCACAAGGAATAGTTTACCTGTTGGAACTTTGGAGAAGGAAAGAATTTATGACCAAATAAGAGATACAGAGCATTAAGAGATGGAAAATGGATAATTTTGATTATGTCAAATTTAAAAGATTTTTGCACAAAGAAAATCAATATAACAAGGATTAGAAGGCAAAAGGAAAGCTGGGAAACAATTTTTTACAGCAAGGGTCTCTGATAAAGGCCTCATTTCTCAAATGTATATCGAATTGAGTCAAATGTATAAGACTCTAAGTCATTCTTCAATTGAAAAATGGTCAAAGAATATGAACAGGCTGTTTGCAAATGAAGAAATCAAAGCTGTCTACAATCCTGGGGTGGGGAGTGGGGAATACTCTAAACCTTTATTGATTAGAGAAATGAAAATTACAACAAATCTGAGGTACCACCTCATACCTATTAGATTAACTAACATGGCAGAAAAAAGGAAATGATAAATGTTGGAGGGGATATGGGAGAAAACTGGGACACTAAGCCATTGCTGCTGAAGTTATGAGCTGATCTAACTACTCAGGAGAGCACTTTAGAACTATGCCCAAAGGGCTATAAACCCCACTCTTTAATACAGCAATACTACTATTAGATACCAAATAGACTTTTAAAAAGAAAGAAAAATGACTTGTCCAAAAAATATTTATAGCAACTCTTTTTGTAGTTGTGGAAAAAATGGAAATTAAGGGGATGCACATCAATTGGAGAATGACTAAACAAGTTGTAGTATATGATTGTAATGCTATGAGAAACAGGATAACAAGAAAGATGATTTCAGAAAAACCTGGAATAGCTTACATGAACTAATGCAAAGTGAAAGGAGTAAAACCTAAGAGAACATCGTACATAGCAACATCAACATTGTGGGATGTTCCACCAGGGATGATAGCTTTCCTCAGCAAACAGTGATCTAAGAGAATTCTGAAGGGCTCATGAGAGAAAATGCTATTCATATCTACAGAAAGAACTGATGGAATCTGAAGACAGAACAGAGCTTCCTCCATTAGACTGCAAGCTTCTGACCAGAGTTCATTATAGGATGTAAAATGAATAATTTTGATTACTGTAAATTAAGGTTTTGCACAAACAAAACCAATGCAGCCATGGTTAGAAGGAAAGCATAAAACTGGAGGAAAAAAGTTTAGAGCAAGTTTCTTTGCTAAAGACCTCATTTCTCAACTACATAAAGAATTGAGTCAAATTTATAAGAAAACAAATCGTTCCCCAAATGATAAATGATCAAAGGATATGACAGATTTAACACAAAGAGATCAAAGCTAGCTATAATTATATGAAAAATTCTCAAATTACTATTGATTAGGAAATTAATACAACCTGAGGTACCACCTCATACCTATCAGATTGGCTAATACAACAGAAAAGGCAAATGACAAATATTGAAAAAAATGTGGGAAAATTGGAACACTAATGAGTTGTCGGTGAAGTTATGAGTTGATTCAATCATTCTACCATTGGAACAGAACCCAAAAGAACATAAAACTGTGTAAAATCTTTGACCCAGTAATAGTACTATTATGTCTGTATTGCAAAGAGATAAGGGAAAAAGACCTACATGTACAAAAAATATTATAGCAATTTTTGTGGTATCAAAGAACTGGAAATTGAAGTGATGTCCATCAATTGAGGAATGGCTAAAGAAATTGTGGTATGTGATTGTAATGCAATACTTTTGTGCTATATGAAATGATAAGCAGTATAATTTCAGAAAAACCTGGAAAGACTTACATGAACTGATGTCAAGTGAATTGAGTAGAACCAGGAGAACATTGTACACAATACTATATGATGATAACTGTAAATGACTTAGCTTTTCACAGCAATAGAGTGATCTACAACAATTCTGAAGGACTAATGAAAAATCCACACGCAGAGAAAGAACTGATGAATTCTGAATGCAGATCTAAGCAGACTTAAAAAAAACTTTATTTTTCTCTTTTTGATCTCTGCCTTCTTTCAGAATATGATTAATGTTGATATATGTTTTGTATGACTGCACATGTATAATCTATATTAAATTGTTTCCCTTTTTAATGGGGGAGAAATATTGAAAAAGATATTGGACTTGAATTTTTTAAATAATGTTTTAAAAATGTACATGTAATGGGAAACAAAATAAAATATTTTTAAAAATTAGGGGGGAAAAGATTGTAAGGTCCTTAAAATTGCCTTTTTCCTCTTTTTCCCTACTGCTTAGTACATAATTTTTTATTAGTTTATTGATTTTGAAAGCTGCCCTACTCACAGGTCACTGGTTATGAATGTATAAAAAGATGTGGATGAGTCACAAGATTGAAAAAAAAATCATGTATGGGGTTGAATCTACATTGTAAGAGGAACTGACCACCCAGATCCATTACACAATTGAAATATTTACAAATTTTATTGGGCACTTTCATTTTCATTTACATATAGAAAAAAAATAATGAGTTAGAGAAGAGGTAAAAAAAAGAAAAGCAAGAAGAAAGGTTATACATGATCCAGCATTCCAGTATGCCTCTCTATTCCTTTTCCTACTTTCCCTCCATAACTTCCCCAAAACTGCAACCACTGCATAGTACAGGAGCCTTAATGAAAACAACCAGTTTGGGAGAAGGATAGAACTTGGCTGGCACACACAAAGGCTAATGAATAGATATTCTGTAGGGAAAGCAAGATCTCATTAAAGGTGGCATGCCTGTGGAAGGAAGTTGTGCTGAGCTAGCATTTGGGCAGCCCCTGCATTCTGGGACTTTGCCATCAGTTCTAGCCATTCACTGCATCAGTGAAACAACTGGCCACAAGGCTTGGAGAATTATATCCCCACAGTGTCAATACTGGAAATTTTAAAAGAAGGAAGAAGAAGAAGAAGAAGAAGAAGAAGAAGAAGAAGAAGTAGAAGAAGAAAAAGAAGAAGAAGAAGAAAAGGAAAAAGAAGAAGAAGAAGAGGAAGAAGAAGGAGAAAAAGGAGGAGGAGGAGGAGGAGGAGGAGGAGGAGGAGGAGATGATAATGATGGTGATGATGATGATAAGAATTTTTGACCATGAAGAGGGAAATAAGAATAAGGCATAGGATTGCCCTGAAGACAGGGGAAATAATTGCATCTGTTGCAGTGATGCTATCCCACAAGCTCTTTTTTAAATTTAGAAAAAGGAATGTTAGTTGAAAAGATGAATATTTAATATTGGATACACATTTTCTTAAGTAAACCTTCTTAAATGAGACTTAAGGGTTTCAGCAGTTAGATCATATGCCCAATTCTAACCAGTCACTTTTCTTTGCCAAAAGGAATTGCTAAGAAAAAAAATTCTACTAGATCAGCTGTTTTTAGCTAATGAAGCCTGGAAAAAAAGTTGTTGTTTTTTTAAAGAGGAAGAGATTTCCATGCAAATGAGAATAGTATGCTGAATCATTTGATAAGCAAAAACGCTTTTTACCTGATGCCCACTGTCACATATAATTTGGGAGAGTCAACTACCCCTTCTTTTTACTTTAAAAAATCCACAAAAAATCAAATATTGTTTCAAAATCTTAGTTCATGTCAACCACAGGTTGTCTAAAGAGATTGAAGTTTTAGCTAAATCATATTTGCCAGCTTACTTTCTTTAAATTTCCTTTCTCTCTTTTTTTACCCTTCTGACATAATGATACTCAAAAAGAGCTATTAAATAAAAGTCAAGATTCATAGGAGTTATGACCTGGGACCAAGCCCTATTAAAAGATAATACCTCCTGCTATGTCCCAGGAACAAAATACATAAGTGATAGGTGTCCCGCTTTAAAATTTATCTCACTATACTAGTCTAAATGCAAGTGTTATGTGTCACTAGGTGCAGAGTGGATAGAGTGATGGGCGTGGAGTCAGGAAGATTCATCTTCCAAAGTTCAAATCTGACTTCAGACATTTACTAGCTGTGTGACCCTGGAAAAGTCATTTAACCCTATTTGCCTCCATTCCTCATCAGTAAAATTAGATGAAGAAGGAAATGGCAAATCACTCCAGTATCTTTGCCAAGAATTAGACGTGACTGAAATGAATGAACTACAACAAAAATGTTACTCAGGAATATTTGAGGCATGCTTTCATTTTATAAAGATCCTAAGACATTAATGCCTCTGTGTCCCTGGTAAAGCTTTTTAATGATCTATTTTAGGTTGTACCTTGGACTTTCTCTACCATGCCCATGAAACCCCTTTAAGCTGAAACCTTACTCCAGCCACTTATGCATCACAAAAGCTCCTGATACTGATACACATTGTTCTGACCCATTGCTACCTATATTACTACAATCTGAAGAAAAAGAAAAGGCATGAGAGTCAAAAAAGAAAAGCTGACAATGGAAATGAGTCTCTCTCTCTCTCTCTCTCTCTCTCTCTCTCTTTCTCTCTCTCTTTTTCTCTCTTTCTCTCTCTCTCTTTCTCTCTTTAATAGGAAGCAGCAAAGGTCAGTTTAAAAAGCTCTCATCCTTATCTACTTCTTTGTGATTAACATGTGTTCTCCCTCACTCAGATTTGACCTTCAAGGGCTCTTTTTGTCTTTTTTTGTTTGTCAACTGCTGCCTGATGGGTAGACTACGTGATCTCAACTAACTCAAATTATTTAACCTCTATTCCTTTCAGATTCTTGGTCTGTAAAATGAATGGAGAGATGGATTGTTCAAGAAGCGTCAAAGGTCCCTTTCAGCCCTGTGATCCTATGATTCTGCCCCCATCTGTGTTCCAGCTTTGATATGATACCTTTACCAGGTTCCACATAAAAACTCTTGGAGCTTATTTAGGAGTCAGGACAAATGAGTTACTGCCCTGTCTCTGATATTAATTGTCTGTGTGGCTTTGAGAAAAGCATTCAAACTCTGTGGACCTCAGTTTCCTTATTTGGCAAATAAAGGAGATAGATTAGAATATCTCTAAAGTCCCTTCTCTAATCTTCTGCTGTACCATTTATGACAAGAAAGAAAAAAAAAGAAGCAACAGGTGAATGGATGGAAAAGTGGATTATTTCAAGCAGGGATCTCAGCAAAGCATGATGTTTTGGGGCAGGTACAGATTCTATGATGACCAATAGCATCTTTAAGAAAATTTACTGTCAGTGAGATCCCAAACAGATGGGGTTATTGGACTTCAAAGAAGCAGTAATCATTAGGACTGTCAAACAAAATTAAATGGCAAAATCTATGTTTGAAATCATGGAGAGTAGAGGAGCAAATGGGGGAATCCTGGGAAACTGAATAGATGAGCATGGGCTAGGTTCAAGCTATTATCCTTCCTTTTCTTTTAACTTTTTCTTCACTCAGTCCTTTCATATTGAAGAATATGAAGAGGAAAATAAAGAATGTCAGGAAAAAGAGAAAATAAATAAACTCTCCAGTGCCTGGTTGCGAATAAGGACTGGGCATGAGTGACTCTCAAATTCATCAACCACATTGCCACCTGATCCTTTATTTAAAAAATTCTTTCTACTAATATAGTCATACATAAGTCCATGAAGGGCATATTTTCTCTGATAACCAAGTGATCAAAAAGATGGAAATTGTCCTGGGGGAAATTGTCTAGAATTGTCCTGATAAGCTTATATTAAAAAACCTTGGTATGGAGAAAATGAACAAGACAGTGGACATATGGAAAACTATTCAATTCCAAGTCACTGAAAGATTGGGCAAGTCCTTTGTCTATAAGATAGCTTCAGAGAATGTGCAGGGTCTTGAAAATGCACTTTATTATAATTACCCATTGCCTATTGGGAACTTATCACTACTCTCTGGTGGATGAGAGAAAAAGAACCACAGAAGTCAGACAAGCTGGCACCAAGAAAGAAAGATGACTCAGCAGATGAAGAGGAAATGGTGAATCGTAATAACCCACAAAATGAATCTGTGAATGTTGGCACCAACAAGATGGCTAAAAAATTCAATGGAGTTTATTTTGGCCCAGTAATAATTCAAAGAAAAAGAAATGAGTCTTAATGATCTAAGAGTCCTATTGTAGACTAAAGGAAGGAGAGAACCCATAGATTCCGTAGACAGTCATAGTCATCTTATGTCATATATGAGGTCAAAACAGCAGAATAGAAGTGCTAGATCTTACTCAGCCAGTGACCAAGATGCCTCTTTATAAAGTTTAGGAAAAAATGGAAGTAGTTATCCACATAGCTAAGTAATGCCCATTGTTGACAATTATATGTGAATTACATCTTGTATGAAGTATTTTTTTTTTTGCTGCATTGTGTCTGTTGCATATGATATCAGACAATGTAATGCATATATATATATGCCTGTGGCATGTTTCTGCATGTGACCATGCAACTCCAAATATGAAGCTGATTTTACAATAGGTGAAATGTATAACTTTGACCTTAAATATGAACTATCATCATAAATGCTATTATGTATAATAAATAATATAATCCGTTAGTATTATCAAGTAAATGTGCTGTATGAGATACTTATATAGTCATTATGCCATCCAGTTCTGTTGATTGCTGGGACTGCAAACTCTTTACTGAGGAGAGCATGTAGGCAGATAGCAAAGTGTTTTCGTTTGCCAAAATACAGCGCCAAAGATAGCAGATTTTTTTTTTTGTTGTTTGTTTGACTCTTTGGGGTTTTTTGGTGAGGGTGGAGTGATGGAGGAATGCTGAAAGATATGCATAAAACTGGAAATACTGGGTCAGAACATTTCCAGCATGGTAACCTATAGGAAAGTGTACTGTAATTATACATGGGTGAAAATTTATGACATAATTTGCTTTGCTATTTGATTAAATATCTTCTGTTGGAACTAATGTGTCTTCTGACTACTATAACTCTACATGTTAGTGGGGGGAGGGGGGTGTATTCTGAGTAGGTGCTGACCCAAAGAGTGTTTTGGATAGTGTAGCTTTTGGGGGTGCTCTGTGTATAAAAGAACACCTTCTATTAGCATGAATATTTCCTAGGGAAAAGAAAGCTAAAGTTTGAGAATGACTGCTTGCATGGAAATGGAAAATTTGTATAAAGATTAGCCATTATTGTCTAGATCCATAGAAAACTCTCCAAGGGGAAGACAAAATAAAATTACACAGGTAAAAATTAAAAGATGAGAGTGATAAGACATCACAATGGATTAGAAAGCCATGCAGTATACCCCTGAAATATATCAAAAGAGAGATAATAATCTGTCTTGCATGCATGAGAAATCCACCTCCCTTCAGGCAGTAAGTAGGCTTTCAAGGCCTCTTCCTGTTCAGGGATGCTTTGATTCTACAAAAGAGAGTTTATTATTTTTAGACCAATACTATTTTAATTGCCTTTTGGGCAACATCTTTCAACTTCCATTAAATAAGATGATCTAGCTCAAAGTTATTAATTTATTTTTCTTACATGGACCTGTCCAAACATATTATGTCACTTTCTTTTATTTTTAAAATAGGAGAGAAAGGGGATAGCATTTCACTTTTACCTGAAATTGTCTATTAGTAAAGCATGCATGAACCAGTCTATGATACACTGAAGGGAAAAGTCTTCTACTTGGTGTGAAAAGTTTTCTACTTGATATTTTTAATTATCTTAACTTTAAAGGAATTTCTATTTCCTATCTGCCATCTATGAGACTCAGATATATACTCTGACTATCTGTATGAAAACTGCAGCTATCACACAGGAAATCTTACACAGATCTACAAATCTTCCAAATCTACACAGATTTTTCCTTCTATGAGAGTGTCTACCCACAGGCATTTCACGGTGTTAATGACATTTTTTATAGGCATCAGCCAACATAGGATGATTAGACCAACCTTCACTCTAAACCCAGTAATATCTGCTATTTTGTTGTATTTGCTTTTATGTTGATACTATTATGGCTTTAAAAAATATCATTGTGTAATTGGCAAACATCAACAGATATGGTAATTTACACAAAAAAAGCATAAAGAGGATTGCACATAAAACCACAAATTTCTATTAAATAGATTTATAAAAGTACATGAGAAATTAAATGGTAGATACAAAACTTCCCTTTTTCTCTATGTCTCCTTCTAAAATCCTTCAGCTCTTTTGCCTGCATTGTTAAATTATTTCATTTATGCCTTTTCATTTTTTCTACCTCTTGTTTAGCATCATTATCACTGTTCCCCTCTCCCCTAATAAGCCTCTTTCCTGAGGGTGGGGAAAGCTTTTCTTCATGATGGATAAGTATAGTAAAACAAAACAAATTCATACCTTGTCTTAATGAGAAAAATGATGTCTCATTTTTCATCACTAGTTCATCACTTCTGCATCAAGAACCTGAAACTATCACATCGTATGTTCGTTGAATTGATCTGAATTCGTTAAGTCTTTCAGAATTCTTTGTTGAAAATGTTGTAATCATCATATAAAAAGCCTTCGCACTGCTCATTTCACTCAGTATCAGTTCACACAAGTCTTCCTAGGTTTCTTTGAGTCTGTCAGTTTCATCATTCTTTACAGTACAATAACATTTCATTCATTTATATGCAATAATGTGCTTGTCCATTCCCTTATTGATGGGTACTCCCTCAATTTCTAGTTCTTTCCACAGCAAAAAGCATTTCTATAGTATACATTTTTGGTATGCAAGTTCTTTCTTTCTTTCTAATAATGACAATGCTTGGTAAAAGTCTATACACAGTTTAATTTCAGATGTATTTCCAAATTGCTTTCCATAATAGCTAGACCAACTCACAACTCCTCCAAGAATGAATTAGAATATTTATTCTCTGAAATGCCTTTCAAAGAATTTTGTTTACCTCTTTTACAATCTTTGCCAAACTGTGAGGTATAAGGTATAACCTCACATATGTTTTAATTTTCATTTATCCTATTATTACCATTTTAGGACATTTTCCATATATTATTAAAAATTGCCTTTATTATTTTGAGATATTTATATTCATATGTTTTGGCCATTGCTTTATTTAGAAATGGCTAAACTTTACATATATATATATATACACATATATTCATATATGTGATATACATATATAGATGTATTTGAATCAATATTCTATACAACTTGGCAATTAGACCTTTGACAGAGACGTATGCTGCAAGAAATTTTCCCCATTAACTTTTCTAATTGCATTGTGTCAGTAAAAACTTCAATTTTAGCTTTTCCAATTTCTCCATTTTATTTCTGGTGATCATCAATATACTTTGTTTTGTTAAAAAATCTTTCCCTGTCTGTAATGATCATCTCTTTCCTAGCTCCTCTAATTTGTTTATTATTAAATAACTATAATGAGGTGATATCTCAGTTTGAACCTTATCACAGTAAGTGTTATAAGATGTTGA
Source organism: Notamacropus eugenii (assembly GCF_028372415.1). Taxonomy (NCBI): domain Eukaryota; kingdom Metazoa; phylum Chordata; class Mammalia; order Diprotodontia; family Macropodidae; genus Notamacropus; species Notamacropus eugenii. The sequence goes on along the minus strand of NC_092878.1, from coordinate 115,366,102 downwards.
TTCAAACCTAATTTCTGCCAGACTGCTTTCCATTTTTCCAAATTAGTTTTGTTTACTAGTTAGTTCTTACTCCAGTCATTAGGGTCTTTGAATTTATTGAACACTCTTTCACTCTACTTATTTCTTTTTGGCTACTGTGTACCAAATGTGTTTCACTGATCAATCATTTTTTTAAAGCAGTACAAAAGAGTTTTGTTTCCAATGCTGCGGCATATTAGATCTGGTGTACCTAGGACCCTTTCCTTCCTAGTTATTTAATTATTTCCCATGAAATTTTTTTTTTTTACCTTCTTATTTCTTCAAATGAATTTTATTATTATTATTATTTCTACTAGTTCTTTAAAGTAATTCATTGGTAGTTTGATTATTAGGACATTAAATATGCAAGTTAATTTAGGTGCTATTTTCATTTTTATAATATTGGCAAGGTACAAAAATGGCTTCAATATTTTTCCAATTATTTTTCTTTTACCTGTAGAGAATGTTTTGTAGTTGTCTTGATAAATGGATTCATAAATGTTTTATGTTTTCCCTGTTAAGATGGAATGAGATTTTTTTTGTCTCTTTCTTGTTGAATAAAAGAAAAGTTTATGATATTTTATATATTTCTTTTGAATCCTACTACTTTACCAATGTCACTAACAGTTTCAATTAATTTTAATGGACTAGGGTTCTCTAGGCATATCATCATATTCAAAAGCAATAATTTGATTTCCAAATTATATTAAATAACAGGGGTAGCAATGCATATCTTTGCTTTAATCCTGATCTTATTGGCAAAGTCTCTACAGTTTCTCCAATATAGTTATTACTAATGCTTAATTTATTAGCATGCAGGTGTGCTATGAAGCTCAGATGCAAATACAGATGTAAAGCACTGGTGATAACTTCATTTCCTGGAACTTCTACTGCACACTTGTTGATCTTAAGTCATGTTTATAGAACAATACAAGAGTACATTGATAAATGTTTAACAACAGAATCTACCAATTTTTTTAAAAGATGCATGCACAACTTTAAGTTTAATTTGTATTTTAACACTTGTTTTAAGGCTAGACAACCAAAATAACAGTTTTAAAAGATTTGTAGCAATTGCTGATTTCTGCGTTGTAAATGTTCACCTGAAAATTTAATAATGGGCTCTTCAATTGATTAGATCTGATTTTAGTGTACACTTGTATAGTTATCATATTAAGATATTCATTTATTCCTGTAACATATGGATATATGAATACATATTTATAATAATATATCATAGAAATAGGTATTACCTTTCATAAAAAAGCTTTTTTGGCCTTTACTGGTATAATCATTTTAATTTTATTGTTTCTGTTTTATTATACTCTATTATTTTTATGAAAAGAAGGTAAAGAACTGGACCAACAATTTCATCAAGATGAGAAATTCCTGGGTAAGGAAATTCTCTCTACTAATTCAAATCAGCACTTTCTCTGCTTATAAAATTAAGGAGTTGCATAAAACATTAAGAAGTTACATGATTGGAAGGAGCAAAGTCAAGATGGCGGAGCAGAAAGACACACGTATGTGGGCTCTCCCCACACAACCCATAAAATACTTGTAGAGAGGGACTCTCAACAAATTCTGGAGCAGCAGAAGTGGAGAACAACAGACTGGAGGAGATTTCCAGCCCAGGGTGACCTGAAAGCCCCATGGGAAATGTCTGTTGCACCAGATGTGGAGCGGAGCCCAGCCCAGCCTTGGCCACATGACATGGCTCGCAAACAGCCCTCAGGTGCGGAATCTCCAGTGTAGGAATCCCCAGTCCCAGCAGCAGCAGGTTTGCAGATCCCTCAATCCACAGTCGCCAAAGGTCAGTGACAGGATTTTTTCAGCTGGCAGGGAAGGGAGAAGCACCTTCCATAGCTCTGGCCTTAGGCAGCTGCTGCAGAAGCCATATCAGCAGGCACAGCAGCTGGTTCCATTGTTGGAGTGTAAAAACTCCTGGGCGCATTGAGGAGCTGAGTCTTGCCTCCACCCTGGGTGGAGGTCCTGGGGGAGTTGGTGTTTGTCTCACACTGAATGGTGGCCCTGCCCATCCAGCTTACCTGAAAATCAGCCTCCTGTGCTGACTTGGTGGAACTGGAGGCCAGGTGGCTGTGGAGAGGTAACTGCTAAGATTCTGGGCACAAAAATCCCTTTCTGCGTCCAGACCAGTACACGCTTGATCGTGCCACCTTGGAGGAACTGAGATCTTACAGATTCCCAGAGTATACCCTTCTCCTGACAAAGGACCCAAAAGTCAAGTAACTGGTTGGGAAAAATGCCCAAAAAAGGGAAAAAAAATAAGACCATACAAGGCTACTTTCTTGGAGAATAGATATCTTCGCCCATCCTTTCTGATGAGGAAGAACAATGCTTACCATCAGGGAAAGACATAAACATCAAGGCTTCTGTATCCCAAACATCCAAAATAAACATTCAATGGGCTCAGGCCATGGAAGAGCTCAAAAAGGATTTGGAAAATCAAGTTAGGGAGATGGAGGAAAAACTGGGAAGAGAAATGAAAGAGATGCAAGAAAAGCATGAAAAGCAGGTCAACTCCTTGGTAAAGGAGACCCAAAAAAATGCTGAAGAAAATAACACCTTGAAAAATAAGCTAACTCAAGTGGCAAAAGAGGTTCAAAAAGCCAATGAGGAAAAGAATGCTTTAAAAAGCAGAATTAGCCAAATGGAAAAGGAGGTTCAAAAGCTCACTGAAGAAAATAGTTCTTTCAAAACTAGAATGGCACAGATGGAGGCTAATGACTTTATTAGAAACCAAGAAATCACAAAACAAAACCAAAAGAATGAAAAAAATGGAAGATAATGTGAAATATCTCATTGGAAAAACAACTGGCCTGGAAAATAGATCCAGGAGAGACAATTTAAAAATTATGAGACTACCTGAAAGCCTTGATCAAAAAGAGAGCCTAGACATCATCTTTCATGAAATTATCAAGGAAAACTGCCCTGAGATTCTAGAACCAGAGGGCAAAATAAATATTCAAGGAATCTACCGATCACCGCCTGAAAGAGATCCAAAAAGAGAAACTCCTAGGAACACTGTGGCCAAATTCCAGAGTTCCCTGGTCAAGGAGAAAATATTGCAATCAGCTAGAAAGAAACAATTCAAGTATTGTGGAAATACAATCAGGATAACACAAGATCTAGCAGCTTCTACATTAAGGGATCGAAGGGAGTGGAATATGATATTCCAGAAGTCAAAGAAACTAGGACTAAAACCAAGAATCACCTATCCAGCAAAACTGAGTATAATACTTCAGAGGAAAAAATGGTCTTTCAATGAAATTGAGGACTTTCAAGCATTCTTGATGAAAAGACCAGAGCTGAAAAGAACATTTGACTTTCAAACACAAGAATGAAGAGAAGCATGAAAAGGTAAACAGTAAAGAAAAATCATAAGGGACTTAATAAAGTTGAACTACTTACATTTCTACAGGGAAAGACAATATTTATAACTCTTGCAACATTTTTCAGTATCTGGGTAGTTGGTGGGATTACACATACACACACACAGACAGGGAGAGAGAGACAGAGAGACAGGGAGAACAGGGTAAATTGAATAGGATGGGATCATATCTTAAAATAATGAAATTAAGCAGTGAGAGAGAAATATTGGGAGGAGAAAGGGAGAAATGGATTGGGGCAAATTATGTCTCATTAAAGAGGTAAGTAAAAGACTTTTCAGTGGAGGGTGAAAGGGGGGAGGTGAGAGAAAAAACATGACGCTTACTCTCATCACATTCGACTAAAGGAAAGAATAAAATGCACACTAATTTTGGTATGAAAACATATCTTAAAATACAGGATAGTGGGGGAGAAGGGGATAAGCAGGATGGGGAGGATAATGGAAGGGAGGGCAGTGGGAGGAGGGAGCACTCTTGGGGAGGGATAGCATCAAGAGAGAGAATAGAAGAAATAGGGGGCAGGATAGGATAGAGAGAAATATAGTTAGTCTTGCACAACACGAGTATTATGGAAGTCATTTGCAAAACTACACAGATATGGCATATATTGAATTGATTGCCTTCCCAAAGGGAATGGGTGGGGAGGGAGGGATGAAGAGAAGTTGGAACTCAGAGTTTTAGGAGCAACTGTTGACTATTGTTCTTGCAACTAGGAAATAAGAAATACAGGTAATGGGGTATAGAAATTTATCTTGCCCTTCAGGATGAAAGAGAAGATGGGAATAAGGGAACAGAAGGATGTTAGAGGGGAGGACAGACTGGTGATAGGGGTAATTAGAATGCTTGGTGTTTTGAGGTGGGGGGAGGGGAGAAATGGGGAGAAAATTAGGAACCCAAAATTTTGTGGAAATGAATGTTGAAAACTTAAACAAATAAATTTAAATACAAAAATAAATAAATAAAAAGTTACATGATTTTCAAAGGGTCACACTACCATCTTGCATCACTCAACCCACAATGGATAACCCTAGACAAAGAGTCATTATATCACCCTGTGTTATCTATTCAGAAGCAATTAGGGCCCTGTAATAGCTGCTTTTCTGAGTACTAGAGGCTGATCTGGGGAGCTTGGAGTACCAAATCCCTAAGAGTGGCTTATTCTGGTCACCCTTTGGTACTACCCAAAGGCTTCATTCAACCTGGTCTTCATGGGCAGAGGCCTCTAGAAAGATGGACCATATAAGGTCAGAAGGACCTTAGGCAGGGAGAATAATAGACAACTTTTTTTATATCTTCCAGGTCTGTATCCTGTTTGGGGCCCCAGCTGAAAAATACAGACTTGTGGATAACTTATTAATTGGTTGGTCAACAGGATATCTAAGTGAGGAATGTTGTCTTTTCCAAAATCTAGAGTACAATAAATTTGGGGGCAACTTTCTTAGGTTATGGGGAAACAGGAGTCAATTACTTATTCCAGAGTTTGCCTGGAATCCTTTGGATTTCTATATTTCACTGTATTTCCCAAAACTTGATTCAACTGGCTAGACCTTTAATTTCCTTTGGGTAGATTTCCCATCCTTTGTCCCTTATGTAGACCACTATCTGATTCTAGAGCCTCTGTCACGATGGCCTCATCTGCCATGGTAAACATTGTATCATCAATTAAGTAGTATACACCAACACCTTGAAGGAGGAAGGCCTCTTTCAGGTCTCTATCCACTATAATATGTCAGTATGAAGGAAGAGTAGTGGTAACCCTGGGAAAGAATGGGAACGATATGTTGGACTCCTTCCCAGGTGAAAGCAAACTCTTGCTGTCTGTTTTTGGTCATAGGAAAAAAGAAAAAAAAAAACATTAGAAAAGTTTATAACCCCATAGCCTACCCTGGACCTAGGCTACCTGGTCTACAACGTTAAAGAAAACAGGTACAACTGTAAAGATAGGCCTATTGACTTGGTTCAGCTCCCTGTAGTCTACTATAAGCTGCCATTACCATCTTGGTTATCAGAGAGTTGTGGTACAGAGGTCTAGTAAAACAAAGTACTCAAACTTCCTACATTTCTATCACTAGAGAAAAAATACCTTTTACCATCCAGGGAACTAATATGATATGGTGTTAACTACTTAGAATGGTTCAAGTAACTGTAAGGATTCTCATTTTCCATGACTCACAGTAATATACCTAGAGGTTGTTGAAAGGGTGCAGCACCCCTTTCCTCCATGAATTGCCTTCTGTCTCCTCTGCATGATCTAAATAGAGGATACCTCAGGTTTGAGTGAGGCTGAAGGGTATCTAGTGTCCTGGTTCTTACTTTTCCCACAGTTTTGCTAGCACCTCCGTGAGTTGGCCATCAATTGCTTCTTTATCAACTTAGGTTTCAGGTGCCACACCAAGAAATCTTCCCTGAGTTGGTATTATTTCTCTCTGCCCATCTACCAAGGCAGCACTGGTGTCTGTGATTCTTCCCACCCATTCCTAGAGTGTCTATTTGCACTGACAGAAGTATTTGTCCAAGCTACAACTGTTCTAACTTCCTGCTCAAATTTCACCAACTATTCAACCCACATCTTTATGGCTTTGTGGTCAGGAAAGACTCATAACTAACATTTGAAAGCTCTTTGGGTGGGGTTCTACCCAGAAAGCAGAATCTTATTGATCCGGAGCCTGACTGGACATAGGTTATAGCAGACCCTGCCCCAACTCCCAATCATAAATCTAATTTATCTAATCAATTTTCCTTTAAGAACTTTACCCTTTTCTCTTATAGATTCCCATCAGTGAGTTGATTGTAAGGGGAATTCATCTTTATGCAAGGTTAGATGCAAATAACTCCCACCATCTCAGTCACCTAAAAAGGAACATTTCTCCTCTGGAGATTCTAAAATAGATCTTCAGGGAGCCGTGCCCCCCTGTACTCCCCCGAGACCATAGAAGTCCAAAGTAGAGAGCCTCTAAGCTTTGCTGTATTAGACCATCCCTTCAGGAGCCAGAGTTCCAAGGACTCCTCAGGTTTCTGTTTGAACTTTCCTACAAAACACTCCAGCTCCTTGATGGATAGGGTCCACCCAGCCCCTCCTCTCTTGAGGACAAGAAATCTGAGACCCTATTTTCAAGACCAAGGTCTTCTTGACTCTCGGGCAAGTCATTTAACTTTCGATTGCTTTGGTTTCCTCAATTACAAAATGGGGATAATAAGATCACCTAGACTTTTAATGAAAATCAAATGAGATAGTATTTGGAAAGTGCATAGCCCAGTGCCTGGTATATAGGAGGTTCTGGATAAATGCTTATTTCTTTTCCCCTTCTCTGTCTTATAGGAGGCAATACTACCTTTGAGTTTCTCTACTCAGGTGTGGTTTTCTCCCTAGTCTTGACATCATTTCCAACCTTTCAAGCTAGGTTTGAGAAGATACTAGGAACAAGTAAGTGGTTATAAAATCTCCCATTCCTTGCCTAGGAAAATAGGTGTATAACTTTTCTCTCTCTCTTCTGGGAAACTTAAAATGTGAATCAATAATTTACTTTTGTCCAAGTTGATTACCAAGCCAGGAAAATTACCATGGCAAATATAGATAGATAGATACATAGATAGATACATAGATAGATACATAGATATATAGATAGATACATAGATACATAGATAGATACATAGATACATAGATAGATACATAGATGTGTATACATATACTATACACACATACATACATATATAATATATATATATTTCATAGTTGTGAAATCTATATCTGTCTTTCCTACTCTTTTTCCTATCTCCTAGGCATTTCACCTATGCTTAGTGCCTTTTCTTTGCTACATTAGATCAATGAAACATGCAGATCAGTAATGCAACTCTTAAACACAATTATCTTAGAAAAGCTACCTTTTAAAATAACAAGGAAATGAAAGCACACAAACTCTTAAGAAGTGGAGATTTAGGGAACATTCATATTTCTTCTCCTCAGAAGAGGCAGAGGGAAGAGGGAGGATGAGGAATCATCAGCCTTGTTAAGTCTGCCCATCTGGGTGAGTTGAGTACTCAGTGCATTGGCTGTCCTCAAAAACTTCTTGTCTTGTTTTAACCTTTGTATAAGAGGGCTAACTTGTTCGTCTGAATCAAGCTATGTCAGTTGTAGGGTCAGAAGAGTTCCCTGGAGTTTAAGAGGAAGAATTTCTGCCTGGCAGAGGATATTTCCTCCAGTACCCTATTATATTGAGTCATATATAAAGTTGAATGAGACCTCATAAGCCAACTAGCACATCTGTCTATACTTTACAGCTGAGGAACTAAGTCCCAAGGCAATCCAGTGATTTATCTTAGGTAACAGAGTGAGCATGAGAATCGGTGTTTGAACTCAGGCACTCTGATGTCAGAATCAGTGTTATTTCCATATATCATGCTGCTTTCTTGTGCATTGCTTCATTAATATAAAGAGAAAAGCCATATGGTGTAAGGGATAGAGAATGACCTCAGAATCACAAAGACTTTGGTTCATGCCATGCCTATAGTGCATGTATAAATGTGAGCTATTGTTACTCGCTAAACTAAACCTAAGACTCCCCCAAATACCCCATCTTTTCAAAGTAGATGGCACTGGATTTTCTAGGGCCATGTTAGAAGAACATGAGGTCTAGAAGTTTCTAGAAAAGTGAAAAAGACTTCAATTATGATTTCAGTAAAGGACTATTGAAGGTCTGCTTGGAAGAATAGGCTAGCTAAATTTGAAAAGGCTCATTTCCAGATTGGCTGCAAGATATTAACATGTTCAGTCGTAGTAACTCTTGAAGACTCTCTGCCAAATCACAGAGGCTTTGGGATCTGTGTCAATGTTAGGAGTGCCTATATTGATAAATCACTTCTCCTTTAAATATCAAAGAAGTATTTTGAATAATTGATTTTTCTTTTGCTGGAGAAATATACTCTCAGTGAATCACAAAGAAATAATCACTAAACTGGAAATTTTAAACTTGTTTTCTAGCACTGTGGTTCACTGGTTGTAAGATATCTAGCAAGTATTTTTAACCTGCTAGGCCTCTGTTTTCTCTCCTGTAAAATGAGGTTATTGAATTTTAGATGGTGAGCTCCTTAAGGGTGGAGATAATTTTTGTCTTTCTTTGTATCTCCAAACCTTAGCACAGCGTCAACCACATAGTAGGTGTTTCATAAATGCTTATGGGCCTGACTTGAACTAAATATCCACTGTATTCTCTTAAACCTCTAAAAATTCAATGGTTCCACTAGACCTGGACATGGCAAAAGGAGGGAAGAAAAGAGAAGGTATAGGAAAAGAGTTAAAGAACATTCTGTTAAAACAAGAGATCCCACGATTGGGCATATAGATCATGAAGAGACTGAAGATAGAAAACAAGTTCCCACAAAAACCCAAATGTTCAAAGCAGTGCTGCTTTGTGATAATAAAGAACTGGAAACAAAGTGGATGCCTGCAGACAGGGGAATGCCTGAAGAAATTATGTTATATGAACATAATAGAATATATTGTGTCATACAGAATAACAAATGTGAGGAATTCAGAGAAATATGGTAAGATTTGTATGAAATGATATAAAGTGAAATAAAGAGAAGCAATGAAAACAATAATGTAGATTAAAAGAAAACATTAAAATGATGCTGAAAACTGAATAGCCCAAGGGAAAAAAAGAGGAGATGCGACCCTTCCTTTACTTGGAGGGGCAGTAGACAATGGGGATAGAATAAAATACATTTGAATTCTCAGACAAACTTGTTATGCCAGTTGGTTTTGCTTAACTGTTTTGTTCTTTGTTACAAGGAAAGACTCTCCACATGGATAGAAGATAATATATCCTGAAATAAAAACAAAGGCATCAATAAAATATTTTTAAAAGGAAACAAAGAAGCTCTAATAAAGAATTCTCCTACAACAGGATGCTGGGTAAAACCAACAAAACAAACAAAAGCCAATTGATGTTTTCAATCCAGCACTAATTCTCTTTAAATTCAAGAGCATAATAGTGATTTGGCTCTTACCAATGCTCAGACAATGATAACGTGAATACATTAATACATGGGAGTCAAAATAAACTGAGACACAAGCCAAATTCCATAACTAATTCCCAGCTTGAAAGCTTAATGGAACAGTTCATGTTCCTAAAGGTCAAAAGAAAGACAGATGCTATAAATATTTTGCTTTGACCAACCTTGAGATCTGGACTCATTTAACTTTTAGTACATAGCCACTGACTTAGTGTTCATCAAAAAAGTCTTTTTAAAAGTTTTCCTCAAAGGAATGGCCCCAAATCCTAAAGTTTCTGATCATGGTGAGTTTGGGAATTTCAGGAGAAACTAGGAACTCATTATCTTGAGATCTCCAACATTTAGAAATAATGGTTTCCTTCAGGGTAATAGATGAGTACATATAGCCTCCTCTACTAAAGAGAGAATTACCAGCATGGCAGCCCCAGGGAAGCAGCTCTTTAAAGTAAGGTCCTTGCTTGTCTTTCAAGGCTACAGAAGATTTCTTTCAGCTCCTTTCACTCCCAGGAGTTCTTCAATAATCAAAAGGCAGTGTAAAAAAAGCTCAAGGATTGCAAGTGATCCAGAAGGACTTTATAGATGCTGGTCACCTCATCCTGTTGGTTTGAGATCTTGTAATCTCTGTGTGCTTCTCTCCTCATAGGAGGTGTTATGGGGAAAAAGAGGTTTGCCCATTTTAAAGCACTAGGCAAATAAATAATCATTACTGCTGTGTTATTAAAGTTGTTATTGTTCATCACTACAGGTCTGTCTTGTCAGACTTGATTGTGGTCATGTCTGAGAGGCAGAGATTCTTATCCAGTGCTCAGCTTTGAAAATAGATTTAGAAGTCATTGAGCTGGTGGGAATGTTCCATACACCTCAAAATTTACATTGGCCCCTCTCCTCTTTATTAGCGCCACTCCATCCTCCCTGCATTTTTATAGTTCCCTATTTCACCAGGTTTGGCTTGCTCATGGAATGCAGCATCTGCCAATAGTAAATTGACCTAGGGAAGCTTAACAGTCTCAGAGTCCCACCCACCTTTACCCACCCCAATTAAAACAAAAAAAGAAAAGAATTAAAAAAAACAGCAGCAGCAGCATGTTGAGAAGGATAAAGCAAGATTAGGATTCTGAAGTTTTCGGTTTCAAATCTTGCCTTTGACACTAATTCTGTGATCATTGAGAAAAGTCCCTTCTCACATCTCCAAGTTGTCACTTCTTCATCTGTAAAAATGAAGCAATTACACTTATGTATATACTTTTCTCTGAGTAGTTAGGAAGAGAAAAGTCTAAATCCTTTGGTAATTTAGAGTTATTATATTACTAGGATTGGAAGCCTATGTATTTTCTTTCACTAGAAGAGATCAAGGAGAGATTGTTTATTTTCTTTTATTTATATGACAAATGAATAATGAATAATGAATGAAAAAGGCACTTATTAAGCATTTACCCCATATCAAGCACTGGACTAAATTTGGAGATACATATACAAGACCAAGACAGTTCCTGCCCTGAAGGAGATTACATTCCCCAAATGGGAAACAATACATATAGGCCAGGAAAGGGTGTTTAGACTGGGGAAGTCAAAAGGACAATCTGTCAATTTCTAGAAGTAATACCCGTACTGATTGGATGTCAGTTTCCAGAATTAGAGATGGAAAGGGCATCAAGTAGGTAAAAAAAAAAAAATGGCTAGGGTAATGTATGGTTGATTCTAGAACCATCTAGAACAGGGGTGTGGAATCTATGGCCTCAAGACCACATGTGTCTCACTAGGTCCTCAAGAGTGACCCTTTGATTGAATCCAAATTTCACAGAACAAATCCATTTAATAAAAGGATTTATTCTGTAAAACTTGGCCTCAGTTTCATGCACTCAAGGACCTAGAAGACCACATGTATCCTCGAGGCCACAGGTTCCCCACCCTTGATCTAGACATCATCAAATCTTACATGTGAAATACTAGGATAGGGATACCAAAAAATATGCCACCTCGAAATGTGATTGGTCTTTGCTCCTGATTTCTTTTAGACCCTGCACCAGGAAATCCGTGTTCAGTTTTACGAGAGGCTGATAAGACACCAAAAGATGTCTCCCACATATTGATCCATTGAGAGCAGTACTTGGTTGAGATAAGTGACTATATTTCCAAAAGATCATTGGATCATAGGTCTTGAGCCGGAAATATTTCTAAATCTTCTAGTCTTGTCCCCCTCATTTCACAAGTTTAGAGAAGTTTATCGAATTCACTAAGAGAATAAAGTGAGTCAACAGCAAAGCTGCATTTGAACTCAAATCCTTCAATTTGAGGTACAGCAGGTTTTCTGTTACAATTCTGTTGTTGAGTTGTTTCAACCGTGTCTGACTCTATGTGTCCCCATTTGGGGTTTTCTTGGCAAAGACTCTGGAGGGGTTTGTCATTTCCTTCACCACCTCATTTTACAGCTGAGGAAACTGAAGAAAACAGAATTAAGTGATTTGCCTAGGGTCACACAGCTAGCAAGTGTGTGAGATCAAATTTGAACTCAGGAAGAGGAGTCTTTCTCATTCCAGGCCCTGTTGGGCCACCTAGGTGCCCTCTATTACACCAGGTCTCTTCTTTATCATGTACTGGGTACATAGGTATACATTTCTAAGGTACATATAAGGACATATAAGGAACATTGGTGCTAAAGGATTGCACAAAAAAAATTAACAGGCCCATGGTTAGTATCCTAACTTTGCCACTAACTTTATAGGTGACCTTGAATAAGCTATCTGACTTTTTCATATGTAAAGTGAGGGGATTGTATCTGATGACCTCTAATGTATCTTCTACATTCATCAATTATTTCTGTTCATGCAGCTTATCCTTAGACTACTCTGAGAACTTTCAATGAGGGCCTTGAGTCACCCCATTAGGAACTCATTAACCACCCTGCTAAAGTACTTTTCCCCTCAAACCTTTTTAAACTCAACACAGTGTGATAGAGAATCATATCATTAATGACAGGGGATTGATTCAAATAGAGAAACCCCAGTATTGCCTTGAGTATTCCAAGTCATCCATTAAATCTAATAATTAACAGAATGACTGCTCAAAGCATCTCATTCAAAACAAGTAGCCTTTATAAAAAAAAAAATACATTATTATCATAATCAGGTTCTTTTGCCATGATACAGGCCAATTGGTTTTTAGTTCTCTGATCATAAGAAGAACAATTTTTCAAGTGTCCTCATCAAAAGACAATTGCCTTTTCTACACATGGAGAGAAAAGAGCATGGTTAATTAACGATACACTTCTAATTTCACACTTCTCAAACTTGCTTTTCTTAACTGTTTGCAACCTGGCCTTCACCTGGACCATTCTGACACTGCTCTGTGATTCTCTCTCTCTCTCTTTCTCTCTCTCATCTATCTATCTATCTATCTATCTATCTATCTATCTATCTATCCATCTATCTCTCTCTCCCTCTAAAGAAGCTAACATTTAAAAGGGGATGGCTCAGGATGAGGTGGATAGATAGAAACAATGAACATGAACTTGGAGAGACTTTGAGAGATAGTGCAGGATAGAAGGGCTTGGGGTGCAATAGTCTATGGGGTCACAAAACATCAGACGTGACTGAACAACAAAAATTAAGAGCTCTCTCTATAATATATGTTACTGTATATTATGATAATATAATTATTATATCATATTATATTACATTACATTATATCATATCATATTTTATTAATTATATTATATTATGCCATATATCATATCATATGTTATATCATATTATATTACCTATATATAATACACTACGTGTATATATACATATATGTGTATATATGTGTCTGTGTGTACATATAAGTGTCTGTGTATATAAATGTGTGTGTGTGTATATATAATATATATAATATATATATGTATCAAATATCGCATCTGAGAATGTAGCATCAATGCAATATTCACAATGCCCATGGTGGCCATGAGTATCGCAGCACAATTCTGAATCATGAAGTACCATAGACTCTCCACATGGAAGACAGCACCAAAACACTTATTCAGACACCAGAAAGCCACATCCATCATAGTAACAAAAATCTATACACAATAATAATGCAGAGGGTAACACCAGCCCCAAACTAGGTGTCCCACAAACCAGCTCCATTAAACAAATCACCAACAAACTCTCTCATTCATGCTAAACCTAGCTCTGACTGCTCTCTGACTAACTTCCTCCCAGCTCTGCTCTAGCTCTGCCTCTTCCTGTTCTATGAGTTCTGCAGTCTCCCCCTACCACAGGTTCCATGTGGCTTGACTCAGGCTTCCATGTGACTTAAGCAGGTCACATGAGCCTATTAATGGATAGGAAAGATCTTCCCATCAAGAAGCAAAATCACATTACTAAGCAAAAATGCATTATCAATATCAGAGGATCAAAGGATCCCATTTTTCAGATGAGGAAACTGAGTCTTAGGGAGAATAAGTAACTCATGGTAAGCATTTGAAGTCAGTTTTAAAATCAAATCTTTCTGACTGAAGGTTTGGAGCATTATTCGTTGAGCTAATTCCCTTGTCTTAAAGGACTTCAGTGGTTTAATTTTACATCTCCACTATGCTGAGATCTGCCTGGACTTTTCTTCAGCCCTTGATGGTGTTAACATCATCTCTTTCCTGAAATCCTACCTTCTTGGCTTTCAGGACACAGTACTTTCCTTTTCCTCTTCTCTTAACTTTGTGTGTGTCTCTTCTCTATTAAGGATGACTGTCTCCCACCCCATAATTATACATATCAATGGAATTTTATCTTTTGTCCTCTCCAGAGGTATCAAAAATGCAACCTGTCAGTAATATGCAGCCCACAGCACTCCTGAATGCTACTTGGGCTTGATTAAAATGTAATTCATAATTACCAAATAAAAATATAATAAAAACAAAGGTAATGTCAACATGTGAATTTCTAATTCAATAAGCTGGTGATTTTATATGGTTCATCTTCCATTTCTATTTTGATGTGAATGCTCTATTTTTCTGAAATGTTACTCACTCCCATCACGTCAACTGGTGCCCCTCTGTGAAAAATTTCCCAGTAGAAAGTTCCAGCTCTGATCTCTACCTCAAATTATTGCCCTGTTCTTCCACCTGTGAACTAAACTCTTGGAATTGAAAACTGCAAAGAACATTAGCAGTCATCTAGTTCAACCCATATCTGAAGCACGGATCTTGTCTTCAGGATCTCTGGTAGGAGTGGGGTTATTTCAGGAATACTTATTTCATTTTTAGATAGCTCTAGCCGTTAGATTATATCTGCCTCTTTGCAACTTCTGCACATTTGTTGGTTTTAGTTTTGCTTTACAGGTCTAAGCAGAAGAAAATCTATTCCCCTTTCCAAATCGAAATTTTGCAACTGACAGTGAGGTCACAGTGTAGTGGGGAGTCAGGAAGCCCACCTTAAATGTTAACTAGCTAGGTCATTCTGGGAAAGTAACAACTTCACTTGGTCTCAGTTTCTTCAACTGTAAAATGAGGATAATAGCCCCTACCTTGCAGGATAATTATAAGGAACAAATGAGATAATGTATATATTGTTCTTTTCGTTGAGTCATTTCAGTCATTTTCAACTTTTTGTGATCCTATGAGGAGATTTTCTTAGCAGATACTGCAGGGGCTTGCCTTTTCGTCTCCCAGCTCATTTTACAGATGAAGAACCTAAGTAATTAAGGTTAAGGGACTTGCCCAGGGCCACACAGCTAGGAAGTGTCTAAGCCCAGATGTGAACTCATAAGGATGAGTTTTCTTGATTCCAAGCCCAGTGCTTTAATCACTGTACCACCTAATTGCCAATGTATGGCTTGGCAAACCATAGAGTACTAGGTAGATGCTAGCTATTACTAGTATAGTACCTAAATCATAGGAGGTGCTTTAATAAATGTTTATAAACTGAACTATTATTAAATATTTGAAGAAAACTACTGGGCTTATCTCAAATCTGCTCTACTCCAGGGTAAAAATACCCAGTTCTTTAAACTAATCCTTATAAGACATAATCTTTCCTTCCCTTCTACATCCTTTTTAATTTCATTTGAATGTAGAGAGCCTTGTTAATATCCTTCCTCACAATAAATTTAGAAAACTCTAAATATGCTCTTGCCAGGGCTGATTATATTCTCAAATAAAGGTTAGCAAACTGTATATAAGAAGTATGTAAATATGGTTCACCTCAATATTAGCAAGGTATTTGATAAAAGTTTTTTTAATGCTATTTTATGGAAAAGAGAGAAATGTGAGATAGAAAATAGTATGGAATTTAGAGATAGGCTGAATGTCCTAGCCCACAGATTGATCATTAATGGTTCAGTGTTAGCTTAGAACTCTTAGAGCTTAGTCTGTAGTGGAGGACGTCAAGAATGTGTGTTTGATTCTACTTTGTTCAATATTTTTCATGAACGAGTTAAATGAAATGTTGCAAATAAAACTTAGAGAAACAGTATCTAGGTGTTAAAAATCAATTTATTAATTGATCTGACCAATAATCAATAAATGGATCATCAGTAGTCTTTCTTGGTAACCAAAGACAAAGAGGTAAGGTCTTAGGTCATTTTAAAAACTCACCATTTTCCAGAGAGCACATTATTGAGCCCTCCTCTAAAAGTGAATGATAACCTTTATTAGTAGATATTTAATGAGGAAGTAGGTTAAGAGTCCTCAGCTCATCCAAATTGAAAGCATGAAGGTCAGCTGAAAATGTGACCTGGTCACGAGGCTCAAGCTCCTTCTTGCAATTTGGGTTCCCCATCAAGATCTCTCTGGCTTGGTTTCTGCTTCATTAGCCAGACCTCCCCAAACTCTTAATGAAGTGACCAAGGACAGACAAATCTCTTGGGGTAGCATCAAGTTCAGTTCAGTTCAGTTTGGCTTCTGTTTACTTAGTAAATAAAAGTCAAAGTTCCATTTAGGTGAGACTCGGCCAAAACTAGTTAACTAGTAGATGCCTTTGGGGGCTAGGGATGATCATGTTACTCAGCCAGTGCCGGGAAGTAGTATTTTAGTTTTATGTGAGCTAAACTAAAAAGCAAAGATTTTAAACAGAAAAGAGGATATTATAATTACTATTAATAATCAAATGATACAGCATTAAAATTAATTTTTCTCAAAAGACATTATTACCATGGTTATATGTTTGAAAGATATAAACCTATAACAAACAGTCAGTTATCTGGGTGCTTTGTTGTTGCTCAGGCCTGTCTAACTATTCATGACCTTAGGGAGGTTTTCTTGGCAAAGACACTGAAGTGGTTTGATATTTCCTTCTCCAGCTCATTTTCACAGATAAAGAAGCTGAGGCAAACAGGGTTAAGTGACTTGCCCAGGGTCACAAAGCTAGGAAATGTCTGAGGCCAGATTTGAACTCAGGAAAACTCAGGAGTCTTCCTCACTCCAGGCCCAGAAATCTACCCATTGCACCACCTAGGATTAAAAAAAATGTTGGTAGACTAAAACACTGGACCAGACTTGCTCCTACTTCCAGCCTGGTCCTCGTAGCCATCATTTGAGGAAGCAAGCCCTATGGAGAAGGGGCTAGCCATCCTTAACAACTGCTAACCAACTGCCTCACACAGGGAAGGCAAAGCAATCTACCTGAAGTAGCAACGTACTCTCAAGTAGATGCAAGAGGAACCGTGTGCTTCCAACTACCAAACCACCACCATGATCACTTCAACTCTTAAGATCCTAATGGACATAGCTCAGGACCTTCACTGAACCAGTGTCTGCTAAATGTAAAATATTCTATTTAATTTCTCTGTAATTCAATTTCTCTGTAACCAGAGAGGTCTTTGTTTTATATACTTAATTTCAAGATTGCTATTACCCTATCCTTATTCAATTTATTATTTTTAAAAAATAAGCATTTTACTTTACTCATCACTTTTGAAGGATCTTTATTTTATCAAGAACATCTTATGATCCTATTCTGTCTTCCCAGGAATCAACAGTTCCAACTAATCTGGTAATAGTAATGTAGCATCATGGAAGAATACTGGGTTTAGGGTCAGAAAAGCCAAATTCAAATCTTAGCTCTGACATTAAATACCCTTGTGATGATGTTCAGCTTCTCTTGGCTTTATTTTTCCCATCTGTAAAATGATGAATAGAAAAATTCTAAAACCTCTTCCAACTTTATACCTAAGATGCTAGGGTGTAGAGATATAGTGAGGATGCCCTCACTCTGTCTCACAAAGTTGCTGACTCCTATGATAATACTCACTCTTTCCTGAGCTGTAGACTTGAAATGACAAACTGCTTCTTCTTGGGGTGACATGAAAGTCACTGTGTTGTAGTGGAGTAATAAATCAGGAGTCAGATGACTGGTTTAAATCCTGACTCTACTATTTATTAGCAACGTAACAGTAGTTAAGTCAGATGACTCGTCTGAGCTTTAATTTCCTCATCTGTAAAATTCTAAATCATAATTATACTTGTGATCCCTATTTTGTAAGGCTATTGGCTTGTGATAGTAATAATATAAATGTGAGCTAAGTCCTTTACATGCTGCAGAAGTTCTATGGTCTGTGCTTTGTATCTCATTTGTGATGAGAATGTCATTTGAAACAAAATACAAAAAAAATATATTGACGTGCACATAGAGTGCAATTTTTGCTTCCCCTTTATTGATTGCAAGCCATAATAAGCTACTTGAAGATTTCACCTGGTACAAAGAAACCACTCTGTCTCTGGAAGCAGAGAGCCAAGCTTCAAATTTTGCCTCTGACACTGTACTCACTGTGTGACCTTTGGCAAATAACACCTTTCTGGACTTGTACAATGGTAGCATGCATGGCCACTTATCTCTGTTTTCAATCTATGATTCAATTTTTAGAAGTACTTTTTCTACTGAATTCTCCCCATTGTCCCAGATGGGTTTCCCACTTATGAGAAGGAAAAGACTTTGCTTGGAGGCAGTGTGGGGGAGTGAGCAGAGCATTAGATTTTTGAAATCAAGGGACCTGGATTGAAATTCCACCTCTATGGATTCTTGGGCAAAGCACTTCACCTTCCTTACCTTCATATTCTTTTGCTTCTCCAAAAATTGAAGGGGGAAAGGGAAGAAGGGTGAATTGGATGACCTTTAATATCCTTTCTTCCTATGATTTATGTGTATGATCCTATAACTCATCTGCCTATGATCTCTCTTGGATCCAAGCTTGTGTCAAGATTCAAGCAGAGACCACAACCTCCATTCAGCAGCCTGTCTTATGTTAGCATTTTCTTCCAGAAATTCTGAGAAATGTCTAGAAAAGAATAAAATGGAGAGCACACTAGAGGACTTTACTTTGTGCTTTGGTGTTGGGAGAATACCTAGGACCTACATACTGGAGGAGTTCATTTTCTTCTTAACATCGTTGCATATTCTAATCCGTAGAATATTCCAACAAGTTAGATGATTATTTTTCCCAGTGTAGAAACTGATCAGCAGCAGCAGCAGCACAACCACCACCATCACCACCATCACCACTGCCAGCACCACCACCAGAACCACCACCACCACTACTACTACCACCACCACCACCAATGAATAATAACAATAACTAGCATTTGTATAGAAACTTTAAGGTGTTCAAAATACTTTACATGTTAGTCTATTGGTACTCAATCTGCAGTGATATTAGATACTTGTTTTAAAGGTTTATTTGCTTTTTTAAATGCTAGATTAATACTTCTTTCTCCAATTTTCTCCTACTCTCTCACTATAGAATCTAGTCCTTCTAATGAAAGGGCGAACTGAACTTGTAAGATCACAAAGATCATGCCATTTATTTTTTGAGGACTGTTTGTCTCCCAGAAGGACAATTGTAGACATGATCCCTGGAAAACCTTCTTAGTAGCTTGGAATTGAGGGGTTTTCTAGGCATGCATCTTGGAAGCTAACTCCCTTGAGGTTCTAAGTAGGACAGGCATGAAGAAACTTCCTTTCCCTTCTGTTGGGATTGGAAGCTCAATTCCGTGTGGACGGTCTCGGGCGGGTAAAAGTGGGACTTCTAAATCTTAGAGTCTTACAAGGCCCTCCATGAACAGCGGGGGTTTGAGAAGGTCAGACTGAGCTAGCTCAGCTAGCTCGGGTATTTCCGCCTCTCCCCGGGAGATACGTGATGGGTGGAGTCTCCCTGCCCTCGAGATTGTCCCGGATTGGAGCACACCTAGGTACCTAACAGCACGGTATTGAGATGCAAACTGTGTGGCTGAAGGTTAAGTAGGATTGAGGAAGCCTGAAAGCGCTCTCTTAGCACGTGTGGAGCCAAGAGGACAGTAGGCTCCGCTCCTCTTCTTTCCTCTCTCCCCTCCCCCTCTCTCCCCGCTTGTACTTCTACTTCCAACCCCTTAAGATCTTAGCCTCCTTAGGAAATCTCCCCCTCTTCCTCCTAAGGAAGACCGCCCCCCTGCACTTGTAACTAGACCCTGTAATAAAGCTCAACCCCTGTTCGACTCTGGAACGTCCTTTCTCTCATACGTTTATCCGGTTTGGCCAACCGAAGACCTGGGACAGGTAAGAAAGACTCGGGTAGCCCAATACAGGCCTCTAGGCTTGGCAGTTGGCGCCCCAACAGGGATTGGGAGCGTAGATAATCCTGGGTGCTTTTGGGGTACACCCGGAAGGGGCTGTGAAAGAAGCGAGTCCCGAATCCTAGATTCGGAAGGAGAGAAAGTGGAGAGAAGCTTCCCAAACCCCTGGGAAAAGGGCGGAGATGGGGAATCTATTGCCAGTAATAAAGCCAGAGGAACAGGAGGTCTGGGCTGAGACACTTCACAGGGAATGCAGGGAGGCGGGGGTCACAATAGAGTTAAACGACCTCCGAGAATTTTGTAAGGAAGGGCCGGAGAGGCCAGGGCGGGATTGGAAAGAGAGTGGAAGCAGAGAGAGGGGAGGGGAGGACCTAGGCAAGCAGAAAGTTAAGCGGAAAGTTAAGGAGCATAAAGAAAAAATAGGTTCGGAGCTCCATCTAGCGGATGGGAAAGGCGAGGCAGGGGAGAATGTACCGTGTCTTCCCTCTGCGCCTCCTTATAGCACGCTCCATACTGGAGCGGATAGGACCTGCCTTAGCGGTCGCTCAGTATCCCGGCACTGGAAGCTCAAAGAAAGCCAAAGACCAGTGTGGGGAATAGGAAGGTGCCAAAATACCTTAGAGACAATGCACCCAGTAAAGTGGGAGGCAGAGGATCGCCAAGGGACCGTATGGCCATTGGTGATTCCAGGACTTAGTTTTAACATCTGGGGCAGGGACATCATGAGCAGCCTGGGGATGAAGCTATCAAATTTTTAGTAAGGGCCATTGCTGTTGCACCCTTCCACCATGCATAGTCATTCAGAACCTTTAAACTGGTAGGTGCTTTGGTTTTTCTACCTGATCTTCAATATTTAATCTCTGTTTTGATACTTCTACATATCTGTGATCTGACTGCATAAATCTTCTCAGCAGTCAGTTATTCAATAAATACTTATTAAGCATCTACTATGTACTGGGCACTGAACATCCTTGTTTTCAAGGCATTCACAGGCTAATGGAGGAAACATCATATAAATAACCACTTATAAACAAGCTCTATGTAGGATACATTGGAAATAAGGTATCAGAATTAAGACTACTCAGGAGCCGTGCATACTCTTCTATCTAGCAATACCACTACTATATCTATATCCAAAAAGAGATAAAAAACAAAAAAGAAAAGGACCTCTATGTACAAAAATATTTATAGTAGCTAATTTCTGAGAGCAAAGAATTAGTAACTGAAGGGATGTTCAATTGAAAAATGACTGAACAAGTTGTGGTATGTGATTATGACAGAATACTATTGCACTATGAGAAATGATGAACAGGATGGTCTTAGAAAAACCCGGAAAGACCTGTGTGTGCTGATGAAAAATGAAATGTACTTTGTACAAAGTAATAGGAATGACTTAGCTATTCTCAGAAAGACATGATCCACGACAACCCTGAAGGACTTAGGGTGAAAAATGCTATCCATCTCCAGAGAAAGAACTGATGATGTCTGAATATAGAGTGAAGCATACTTTTTAAACTATTTTTCTCTAGTTGTTTTGTCTATGTTTTCTTTTACAACATGACTATTTTTGATGTGTTTTGCATGACTACTCATGTATAAACTATATCAAGTTACATACCTTCTCCATGGGGAGGGAGAAAAGGAGAGAATTTGGAACTCAGAGTTTTAAAGATGAATATTAAAAATTATTTTTACATGTAACTGGGGAAAAACAAAATATAAGTTCAAAAAAAGAGTGATTAGGAAAAGTTTCATGTAGAAGGTAGAATTTTAGTTGGGATTTGAAGGAAGCTAATGAAATCCGGGGGGTAGAAATGAGAAGGGAGATTATTCCAGGCATGGGGGACAGTGTGGGAAAATACCTAGAGTCAGCAGATGAAGTATCTTTTGAGAGGAACAGTAAGAAGGATAGTGTCATTGAATTACAGACTATGTGGATGAGTGTAAGGCATGAAAAGACTAAAAGGGTAGAGAAGGGACAGGTTATAAAGGCCTTAGATATCAATACCTTTACATCTTGTCCGAGGTGACTCTCAGCCATATTCTTCCATAAGTCCTATAGGAAATCTATACAGTCTATTGTAAGAAAGCTTCCTAGTTCATCTTTCAATATTCCTTGACTCCAGGGCAGCTGTTGGACTATTTATTAGTCTCATTCTTGTTGCATGGCCAGTGTAGTTCTTTATCTCATCATTTGTTTGCTAGATAATATCTTTGCTGTTACCACTTCTGTTATAGGAGGTATTACAAGTATTAAAATTATCATACTAATTGTAATTATCAGTATTATTAATTATTAATATTATTGTTATTTTGCCATATCTTTATTGACCCTTTGGGTCTCTCACACCTTTGACAGCCCTCACTCTTGCCTTGTGCCTGAACTATCACTTTTTTTTTCTTTTTCTATCTTACATTTCTTTGCTGATTATCTTGCTTTTGCTTCTCTGGGGAAATTTCTTGTTTAGAATGTGTTACAGTCTACTCCCACCCACCATGTACCTCTCTCCTGCTCTCTGGGTGATCCTCAACTTTAATTTTGAGATAGAAAAAAATCACCAAAAAAGGATACAAATGAATGAATTTTAAAAATCAGTTATAAAATATTAACTATATGCAATTCACTGGTGACACAAATTAGAAAGTACGACAGTCCTCTCCCTCAAGGAGTTTATAAGAGCAGTAGGGGAATCAATATACAGAATCTTCAGCTTCAGCTCATATGCAAAGACCCTGTTAGGGTGTGTGTTGGATTCATGAGAGTCCATTATTACATTTTCAGTGTGAGCATCTAGCCCTCAGAAATCTGAATATAAAGGCTTGATTTATTGTTAGGATTTAAGAAAGTGATGGAGAAGATTTTAATGATGCAGATTAAACTTAAAAATTTAAAAGACCCAGTTGTTTAACATTTATCGGCACATCTCTAGACCTAGAGGTCCTTCAGGCACAGCAGCAAAGCAATGTTAATGTGTCTTCATTAATGCTGAATCCACTGTTAATGCTTGTTTTTGATTCTGTTGAACCATTTAACTGTGCCAAAGACTTAGGTGGGTTCAACTTTCTTTTCCTTGTTTTCAATAGCTTGGGATATAGCACCCACAGAAGTAATTGACTGGATACATTTTCATAAACTTCTACCCCTAGGTAATGGCTGCAAGGGGCTTGGTCTGGATGTTGCTGTTATTTCCAGGGCTCTTGGGCTTACCTGCTCATTGGTGGCAATCGGTCAGTGGTTCATGTTAGCTGCAAAAAGGCCTCTTCTCCTGAGCATTTATTCTTCTTGAAGATGCCTGCCCAGAACAGGCCAAAAACAGGACTTGAGATCTCTGAGTGTTCTGCTATTCCAAGGACTCTTGGAAAAAAAAGTCCCATTTTGTCATTATTGAGCCATTTCAGTCATGCCTGGCTCTACATGACCCCATTTGGTATTTTCTTGGCAAAGAGACTGGAGTAGTTTGCCATTTCCTTCTCCAGCTCATTTTATGAATAAGGAAACTGAGTCAAATAGGATTAAATGATTTGCCCAGTGTCACACAGCTAGGAAGTATCTTAACCTAGATTTGAACTCAAGAAGATAATCCAGCACTCTATCCATTGCATCACCCAAGCTATCTCCTTAAGAATATGAGGGGAGACTGTGGTATTGCTCTGGCTATCCTGGTTCATAATTCCTCATGTCTCTTCCTGAAAGTGCCCCAGCTATACTGGCCATGCACAAGAACTAAAAGTGAATCCTTTGCCAGAAAATTTTCAGTTTAATGACATTATTGCTTTTTTTGCCTGATAAGAAAATCTGCTTTTGACATGAATTGTCATCTGCAAAACTGAGCATCGGAGATTTGAAATTTCTGTGTTTCAATTCAAGAAGCAAATACTTTGACAGAGCTGCCAAATTTCCTAGAAAAAAAAAATCTTCAGCAAACAATCCCACTCCCATTTTACAGTTCCTTGTAAAGAAGAGCAAAAAAGAACTTTTCTCAGAATTCATTGTCTAGGACTAAATAAAATCAGATGTCAGAAAGCCTAAACTCATCCTGGACATTTTTGTTATCTCACAGGAGATTTTTCTTCATTTCATTTTGGATTCTTCCTGAATCATCTTTAGAATAGACCTCAAAACATGGCTTCTTTTGCTATAATATAAATCTTTTTATAAGTTTTTTTTTGGAATGCAAGAAAATGAAACCTCTCAAAAATGATAAAGGTCAGCACTTTATGCAAAGTTAGTTTCAGATAATGGTTCCAGAACATTCAGAAAGAATCTTAGAGGATCATTGATTTAGGGATGGAGGATAATGTTGAGTTTATCTTGCCCATTTCCCCTTCTTTTATTGTTGAAGGAACAAGGGACAAGAGAGGTGAGACAACTTCCCCAACACCACACAGTAAGTATAAACACTGGGATTTGAAAATAGTGCTCTGACACCAATTATTCTATCCACTACACAAGGCTGCTCTCAACTGCCCCTGTCATCATTGTGTACTTACAGTACTGGGGATGATTATCTATGCTCACCTTCAGAAAGAGAGTTTTTTTCCTTTGACTATTGAGTACCAGTGACTTACTTTCAATTTTTTTGTGAATATTTTTAATGAGTTAGGAAATTAAAAATTGAATGAGTCCAATGTATTTGTTTTCTCTCCTTGGTAAAATAGCTAAGTCATTCATTTCTCTGTCACATCCTGGCAGTTTTAGGCTTCTAGTAATGATCAATAGTGACCTACTTTAACAGGGGTTTTGGCATTCCTGAAGTAGACATTTGGAAGCTTGGATGTGATTTCTGGATTGATTTTCTGTGGCTGACAGTTAAGGTTGGGGCAGGGATTTCTGCATTGTGTGTGGGTGGGGGAAGGGAACAGCGTGGGTTGTGAACAGAAAAAAACTTGATCATTTTTCATTGTTTTCTCTCTTGCCTCCAATCCAGTGCTTTGCATGGCTAAGGATAAAGCACTAGATTTGTAGTCACAGGACTTGGATTTGAATTTTGCCTCTGCTACTAATATATGTGCCCTTCTATAAGCAACTGTACCTCCATGGGACTCATTTTCTGCATCTGTAAAATAAAGTGGCTAAACTCCCAAAGGTTTTGGAGAGATATAAAGATTTCTATATTCTCTTTTAAAAATTCTTTACTGATGTTTTTGTTTTTTGATATCAAGGTGACTTACCAGTGCTAGCATCAAATGCATTTCCCTTACAGCTAAGTAAACAGTTGTTACCCCTCCCCCTCCAAAAAAAAGACGCTGTCAACCATCTTGGATAACATATGCAACATTTTGCATCACAGTGGATGGAGTGCTGGGCATAAAGGCAGAAAGTCTTATCTTCCTGAATTCAAATCTGGCCTCAGATACTGGCTAGCTATATGACCCTGGGTAAGTCATTTAACCTTGTTTGTCTCAGTTTCCTAATGTATAAAATGTGCTGGAGAAGAAAATGGAAAACTACTCCAGTATCTTTGCCAAGAAAACCCCAAACTGAATCACAAAAAGTCATACATAACTGAAAAACAATTAAATAATCCATTTTTCACCTCTTCTCAATTCAGAGAGTCCTATGAGCTTCTTAAGAAATTGTTTTTGGGGAAGTAAAGCACTTAATATATTTTAAATATGATGTGATAGTTCATGCACTATATATTTTAGGCTATGATTCTAATTTGTATCTCTTCAATCATGATCTTCCAGATGGGGAATTATGTTTTTGGTCCAGACTTGAAAATTTACTAGTGAGGAAAACTTCCTATAGTAACCCTATAATTTAGAGGACTAGAGAGTTCCTTGAGGAGAGGTTGAGTGACTGTTGAATATGTTTAAGTGGAAAAAATTGAACACAAATCTTTCTGACCCCAAGGCTAGCCCTCTACCCACTAAATCAACATACCTTTCATTCTAGAAATAGCTGGTCCTTTACATAGTAGAAGAGTGGTTGATGCCATCTAGGATGTGATTTTCTCTGTCCCACTTCTTAAATTCCCAGGAGATAGAAGGGTAGAAGGTAAAGGAAACCATCATTTAGTAATTGCCTATTATGCACCAGGCATCATGCTAAGCATTTTACAAATATTATGTCATTTGATCCTTATAACAACACTGGGAAGGTACTGTTATTACCCCTCTTTACAGCTGAAGAACCTGAAGAAGACAGAGGTTCAGTGACTTGGGCAGAACCACATAGCCTGTAGGTGTCTAAGGTCAGATCTGAATTTAGATCTTCCTGACTCTAGAGCTATGTAACTGGGGAAAAGGAAATTCCTTCCATTTGTGCTTACTTGAGCTCTGGGTCAGGAGGTCTGAATATATGTGTGTGTGTGTGTGTGTGTGTGTGTGTGTGTGTGTATGTTTATATATATACATATATGTATATGTATGTATATATAGAACAGGACTTTCCCGTAAAAGGTTTTAGAGTTAAAAAACACAGAAGCCATACAGCTTGGTGGATCAAGAAGACTCAGTTTCCCAATTTCAAAATTGACCTCAGACTCTCTCTAGCTGTGTGACCTTGGACAAGTCACTTAAAACTGCCTTAGTTCCTCATCTGTATAATTAGCTAGAGAAGGAAATGGCAAATCATTCTAATATATTTGCTGAGTAAATCCCAAATGGGAGCACCAGGGGTTGGATGCAACTGAAAACAATCAACTGAAAAACAACATAAATCAGAGAGAAGCTATAAATACCTCCTATAGGACCACACATTGATTACTCTTTGTAATCATGATATAAATGCTTGGGAACCATCCTTAACCTAGTTGGATGGAAAAGACACCAGTATCATACCTGCCGTGCTCTGTCACCACTTATTATGGTAAACGCTATGCTATGTTTGTGAAATCAGGGTAAAAATATGCCACATTTTGAATGGTAAAACTAAGACTCTGGCCAACACTAAGAGGGTGACATTTCTACTTACCCAATAAAACTTTAAAATGCTTCATCAAAATTCATTGCAAGGGCAAGTTGTAGGATATGGATTTGTGTCCTTGAGCAGAGTAGATGTTGGTGACACAGAGTCCAAATATGAATCAACAAAGTGCTTGAATGATGCAAAGAACAGGAATTCTACAAGTGTTGGCAGAAAAAGAAGAAAAGGGCTCAAGCCCAGTCTTTCACAGCAATTTTTTGAGAAGGGAAAGGATTCTAGAGTTCATCCAATCCAACCCCTGAATTTCATACTTGAATACACTGAGACTAGCCTGGCTTGCTTACAGTTCTGTAAATAATTCAAGGCAGAACTCGAGTGCAGACTAGAGTCTTCTAATTTCTAGTTCAGTGACCACTGCTCCAAGCATCTGAAAGAATGCCATGGATAGAATATGCCTTAAGGTTTGCAAAGTGCTTTACCATACCATCTCTTTTTATCATCACAACAATGCTGTGAGGTTGATACTATAAGTATCCTCAACTTCCAGTTGAGGAAACTGAAGCAGCCAGATGACGGATGACTTGCTCAGGGTCATACAGCTCATAAATATCAGAGACCAGATTTGAACTCTGGTCTTTCTCATTCTATGTCCAGCAGCATTTTATATTCATTGTACCATCTAACTACCCAATAGATCACCAGTGAATATGTGTTGAATGAATGAACTAAAGCTGAAAAAAATGTGACATGTATATGGTTAATAGTATTTTTCTGAAGGATATATACATATATATGCACATATATATGTGTATACATGCACACACACACATATATATGTATATACATACATATATATAATGAACAGAATAGGAGATTGCAGTATATGAATTATTATTAAAAAGTGATTAAAACATCTGTAGCCCAGGCAAGACAGCAAGGCAGCGCAGTGGATAGAGTGGCCAGAAGTCAAGGAAGACTCCTCTTCCTGGGTTCAAATCTGACTTCAGATACTTCCAAACTGTGTGACCCTGGGTAAGTCACTTAATCTTGTTTGCCTCAGTTTCCTCAGTTATAAAATGAGCTGGAGAAGGTAATGGCAAACCACTTCAGCATCTTCCCCAAGAAAACCCCTAATGGGGTCACAAAAAGTTGGACATGACAGAAAAATGACTAAACCACAACAACACAAAGCCCAGTGATCCTCTGCTGAGCATGTATTACATGGAAACCAATGACACAAAGAAATATCTTATGTGTACCACAATATTTTTATCGTAGCCCTTTTTCTTGTTGCAAAAAGAACCGGAAACAAAGTAGGTATCCACTTACAGGGTAATGGCTAAGCATGGATATAATAGGATATCATTGTGCCAAAAGAAATGATAACTGAAGAATTTAAAGAAATTTTAGAGAAAGACTTATATGATGAGATTCAAAGTGAAGGAAGTATAACCAGTGACAAAAGGACAATAACAAAATAAAAAGTTAAAAAAAAAAACAACCTGAAGGTCAACATTGTAATTTTAATGAATAAATATGACCCAGGAGAAGAGTTATGAAAATGTATATCCCTTTTCTCTCCTCAGAAGTGGAGGACTATGGGTGCAGAATATTACCATTATTTTCAAACACAAATATTATACTGCTTGTTCTATTGGGCTACTTTTTCATTCTTTTTAAAAATTATCATAAGTGATTTCACCATGAGTAGGAAAGGAAGGAGCACTGTATTAATAAATGCATATTGATAAATATAATAATAAATATATATTAATAAACACATTAATGGGAAATAATACATGTAATGATTAAAAATTTGTATGAGTAGAATAAAATATTAATAGAATAAAATTTGCAAAAACAAATAATATCACCAAAAGTAAAATTTTTAAAAATGCTAATGCAACTCAAAATAGCATATATCAGTATATTAACATTTTTCAAAGGATGGGCCTGCCTTTACTGACTACCTTGCTTGATTGATAAGATATAGTTTACATGTGTGCATGTGACTTTTAAGTATACATTATATGTTTAAATATTTCTGCATATTTAAATATCACATACAACAAGAAAAAGAAAGGGAATAAATGTTTACATAGCACCTACTATGTGCCAGGCCACAAGTCTTGGAGCAAGTGTTGTTTTTTATTCTCATTTTAGCTGAGAGAACTGAGTTAGACAGACGTTACATAACTTGCTTAGGGTCATACAACTAGTAAGTATCTGAGGCCAGAATCGAACTTATGTATTCTTGACTCCAGGCCCAGTGGTCTAACTGCCTTAGTACTTAAAGGTTTCTACGATAAGTCAGGCACAAATAGTCCATGTGAGCATTTGGGGTAGATTCTCTAAATTTGAGCATCTTGTGTTTCTTTTGAGCTACTTCAATTCTCCTTTGTACCTTCTGTGATGCAGGCATGCAGTTCTGGGCAGCCCTGTGCCAGTGTCTCACATATCTTGTAATCAGTTCCAAAGTTCTTCAGAAAGACTTTGAAAGTGTCCTTGTATCACTTCTTCTGACCTCCAAGTGAGTGCCTGCCTTGTGTATTTCTCTATAAAACAGTCCTTTAGGGAAGCAACACTTGGCATTCGAACAATGTGGTCAGCCCATCAGAGTTGTGCTCCCTGCAGTAGAGTTTGAATGCTTGGCTATCAAGCTGAAGAAAGGATCTCAGTGTCCTTATCCTTCCAGGTGATCTTCAGAATCTTCCTAATACATTTCAAATGGAAGCAATTCATTTTCTTGGCATGGTGTTGATATACTCTCCAAGTATATAATATATGCATGTGTATATATATATATAATATATGTACAGCATATAGAGCATGTTTATTTATACATGTATATTGCTTAACTTTAAGGTCTAGACTAAAAAGAAATTCTCCATTCTTGGAAATAAATAATGAGCAATTTAACTAGGCACTAGGAGAAATGGAGATCAGGACCTGGAGCATCCTTGGATACAACTATAGCTCCTTACTGACCTGTTCAGTTCCAAGTATCAGTTTGGCATCATCATTTGTTCAAAACTATGCTTCAGATGACACATGTTCTCACTGTATCTCCTCAACCTGGACAGAATGACATAATAATAAGGTCAATAGACATTTGTATAGAATTGAATGGAAGGGTAGTTACTTGAAACTAGGAATTAAAATAAGTGCTAGCTTTTGTGTTGCCAAGGCAATATTCATAGCACCGAGGGCAACTATTAATATACTAGGGTAGTTCTGAATCACAAAGTATAGCAGACTCTCTATATAAAAGGCAGAAGAAAAGCATTTGTTCAGGCACCAGAAAGCTGAATCCCAACTTCAGGAAGCCAAATCTGTCATAGTACCCAAGAAGTCAATGCACATTATCACCAAAAGGGACAAAACCTTTCCCAAGCCTTCCACCACCACCACCACCCCTTGCTGGGGCCTTTCCACAAGCAAACACTCACAACCTTAGCTATCTGCCTTCCTTTGTCCTCTCTCTCCTCCACTCTTAATAGCTCTCACCAACTTCTTCCCCACTCTGCTCCACCCTTTCTGTTCTACTTGTTTAGCAAGCTCCTCCCACCATATGTGACTTAGTCTTTCATGTGATTTAAGCAGGTCGCATGGACCTAGTAATGGGTGAGAAAGATCTTCAAATTCAGCAAAAATAAATTAACAATATAGCTTTCCATCATTGCTTGACCCATAGGGCTTTCTCCCAATATCTCTAGTCACAGAAGCATGTGAATTTCTGGTTCCATGCTGCCTCATCAGCAAAACCCTGGATTCCAGAGAACAGAAGAGATGCTAATGACTTGCCTAGAATTTAGTGCTTAAGTCATGATGCCCAGGATGACTTTGTCTCTCAACACCTCTACTATGAAACCTCAGTATCCTGCGACTTTGCTTTTAGATACCAAATCTCTCAGTACAGGCACAGTGACCCGTGGGATCCTGCAGCCATTACTTCTTTTACAGAAGGGGTCTAAATGTTCAATGTCCAAAGTCACTGCCACCTCGAGATTTCAGAGCACTTAGCTCCAAATAAGGCTGAAGAAGTCAAATACAAGTTCCGGGCAAAGTGAGACCTTACCCAGTACAAATTCCATGTCTCTGATTCTCCTCTTTCCTCTCTGTTCTCTTTCTTTTCATTCTTTCTTCCTGAGCTTCAGCACTGTTGTCTTAAACTTTATGATGACTCATATCTTTTATCAACCTCCATTCAGCCTTTCTAATACTGAAAATTTCCACTCCCACTTCTACTTCCCCAACCCAACTCCCCAACCAACCGGAGGCCTCCTCCAGCAGACACAATCTTCTTGTTCAGGCACTAAATATCCCAAGACATGGAAAATAGCAAATCTATGAAGGCAAGATTAATTATGGGCAGGAGTGATCTCTACAGTGATTCAATTATATCTGTGGGATATATCCATTACTCCCCACTTCCCACGGCCATTTTCTGTTCCCTTTTGGTAATTTAATTGATAAACGTCCATGGATACTCTGTCATAAGTTGTTCACAAATGAGTTAAAGTTTATGTTGGTGAGGATTATGGAGTAAGAGACTGTAATAGGAGAAAGAAAAGGAGAGTTAAAAATAAATTATTTTGAATACTTGGATTACTCATGACTCAAAATGGGTAAAAGGAGGAGAAATTTTCTGCTAGGAAAAGGTAATAGATTTTTAAAGTGCTAATTTATTTGTTTTTTTTAAAATTATTCCTCAAAAGGGAAAGCTCTGGGATGAGAATCTTTGGAAGCTGATAAAATAAACAAAATATATTTTCTTACTTAACCCTTTCCTTTGGATCTCTCTTATTTTACACAGGTCCCGGGTCTACTTTGAGGGTTTCTTTTGTACTCTCCGCTTAAAACCCTGACCTTGGTGACCTGAGACAACGTATATACAGAGGTACCTATTTATATATTAAGACCAACTCTATTCTTGAAAGCATACAGTTCAGAGTATTAGAGAAGAACATTTTTTAAATTAAAATGAGGAGAAAAACAAAACAGAAATCTTTGAATGATCAAGTGTTATTCCCCAAGATTTATTTGAATCTTTGGTGTTGCTTAATATACTTAATGATGATTATTTTAGTGTGGTTACTATTGCTCAAACTCCATCTTGACCCACTGTTCCTTGGAAGGCTGATGAGGAGAGGAGGATGAATGAGGATACTTTTCCAAAGAAGCAGTGAGGAACAAAGCATTTGGGAGTTCCTGTGAAAAATCAGGCATGTGTGTGGGGTGTGTTTTGATAGATCTCTAACTGGGGAAAGTATAAATATATAAAGTATATATATATAGATATACATATACGTGTGTGTGTGTGTGTGTGTGTGTGTGTGTGTGTGTGTGTGTGTGTGTAAAGAAGGCATATAAAGATTAGAAGAGGGTTAATAGCTGGCTGTAGAGCTCATATCTGGAATTTGTAAAAAGAATTCCTGGGAAATATTAAGTACAAAGCAACTTAGAGACATGACTCTAAGCCCCACATTTTGTGTTCGTTTCCCCCATACCTGTACTCACTCTCTCTCTCTCTCTCTCTCTCTCTCTCTCTCTCTCTCTCTCTCTCTCTCTGTGTCTCTCTCACCCCCTCCTATGTCTTTCTCTCTCTACCTCTCTCCTTGCTTTCCTCCTTCCTCCCCTTCTCTCTTTCTCCTCTACTGTTTTTCTCTCTCCCTCCCTCCTTACCAAACTCAAACACAAACTCAGAAGGGGACAATAATGTCAAAACACTTATAGACAAAATCCAAGAGAAAAATGAGAAATGTCTCAAACCCAGGAAGAACTCATGGAAGAGCTCAAAAAGGAGGTTTCAAATCATATAAGAGAGGTAGAAGAAAAATTGGGAAAAGAAATGAGAATGATGCAAGAGAATTATGAAAAAAGAGTCAACAGCTCAAAAATTGCTTAAAAACAATTGGTCAGAAGGAAAAGGAGATGCAAAAATCCACTGAAAAAAACAACTCCTGAAAGAGTACAATTGCAGACATGGAAAAGAAAGTACAAAAGCTAATTGAGGAAAACAACACTTTGAAAGTGAGAACTGGGCAGGTAGAATCTCATGACTCTATGAGACATCATGAATTTAATGAATTCCAAAGAATTTTTAAAAATGGAAGAAAATGGGGAGCGGAGCCAAGATGGCGGAGTGAAAGCAACGACTCACCTAAGCTCCTGGAAAAACTCCTCTGGATATCTCTGAAAGGAGAATCTGACCAGACTTTGGAGGTGTATAATCCAGTGGGTGACAGACTTTGACAGATTCGGAGCCCAGGTTGGACTGGAAGGTCCACGGGAAGGATCTGTTCCGCGGGGGTAAGACCCCAGCTCACAGCACAGCGCGGTCAGCGCAGCAGGGCGGAAGGGACCTGAGAAGCCCGAGAGTGGCGGGCGAAACCAGCGGAGCAGGAGACAAGCCAAACCGAGCCGGTGAGAGCCGCTGAGTGCCAGATATCAGCGCAGCAGCCCTTGAAACCTTCAGCCTGAAGACTAAACTTCGGTAAGTCACCTACTTGAACTTCCGGGAGCTAGGATGGCGGAGTGATCAGTAAATGCTCTCTCCTCCCCCCTGATGACCATGAAAGAACCATAAAATTCTTCCCCAGATTAATCCTGGATCAGCGGGAACAGCAGAAGGGGGCAAATAGTCTCATAACACCAGAGGCTAGAAAAATAGCAAAGGGGGATCCTTCCTACTGTGGCAGAGGCGATCTGGAAGGGCAGACGACCCAGGGCAGAGAAAATTCGCACTGAGACCCAGGCAAGCCTCAGAGCCGGGAGACAAGCCCCAGGAGGGGCGGGAACATGCATTAGCTTCTAGGCATGCCCCAGCCCTCCAGGGGAAAAGGGAAGACAATAGGGAAGCTGGGATCACCATTCCCTGACCTTGCCTTTGCCTCAGGTCAGCTGAGGAGATCTCCTGAGACCAGACCACCCCTCCCACACACCTAACAAGCTAACCCCAGGGTTGATCTGGGAAGCAACAACAAAAAAAAAGCCTGCTTTTAGCCTAGACACACATCAGCTCAACTTAAAAGATCTGTATCTTCTGACTGAAAGAACCAGAAGCTACAACACTCAGCCAACATCATGAATCAGAAAAAGC
Source organism: Notamacropus eugenii (assembly GCF_028372415.1). NCBI lineage: Eukaryota > Metazoa > Chordata > Mammalia > Diprotodontia > Macropodidae > Notamacropus > Notamacropus eugenii. The sequence goes on along the minus strand of NC_092878.1, from coordinate 115,332,173 downwards.
AGACGAAAAGTGAAAAAACCATAGAATCTTTCTATGGGGATAAGGACCAAAACACAAACACCAAAGAGGTCAGAGCTGAGACTGTACTTCCATCTGAAACCTCAGATGGGACTATGAATTTCTCGCAAGCACAACTAGATTACCTGGAAAAGCTGAAGAAGGAAATAAAAGAAAAACTGGCCAATGATTTTAAAATTATAAAAAAAGAATTCACTGATGAGAACATCACTCTGAAAAGGAAAATTGAAGAAATGGAAAAGGAAGTTCAAAAATTAACTGGAGAGAATAATTCCCTAAAAGGAAGAGTTAATCAAACGGAAAAGGAAAACCAAAACCTAATTGGGAAAATTGATCAGATGGAAAAGGAAACCCAAAACCTAACTGGGAAAATTGGTCGAATGGAAAAAGAAGTACAAAAATTAAATGGAGAAAATAGCTCCTTAAAGGGAAAAATTGGTCAGATGGAAAAGGAGATGCAAAAGCTAACTGAAGAAAACAATACGATGAAGATTAGAATGGGGCAAGTAGAAACTAATGACTCAATGAGGCAACAAGAATCAGTCAAACAAAATCTAAAGAATGAAAAGATAGAAGAAAATGTAAAATATTTAATTGGAAAAACAACTGACCTGGAAAATAGATCCAGGAGAGAAAATTTAAGAATCATTGGCCTGCCAGAAACCCATGATGAAGAAAAGAGTCTGGACAATATCTTCCAGGAAATCATCAAGGAAAACTGTCCAGAAGTACTAGACTCAGAGGGCAAAATAGTCATCGAAAAAATCCACCGTTCCCCTCCCGAAAGGGATCCCAAACTCAAAACCCCAAGAAATATAGTTGCCAAATTCCAGAGCTATCAAGTGAAGGAGAAAATACTACAAGCAGCCAGAAAGAAACAATTCAAATATCAAGGACACACAGTCAGGATCACACAGGACCTTGCAGCTTCTACATTAAAAGATCGAAAGAATTGGAACCCAATATTCCGTAAGGCAAAGGAGTTGGGACTTCAACCAAGGATCAACTACCCAGCAAAGTTCAGCATAACATTTCAGGCAAGGAGAAAGTCATTCAACGAAATAAGGGATTTCCAGAGCTTCCTGACCAAAACACCAGAACTCAATAGACAATTTGATCTTCAAATGCAGGTCTCCAGAGAATCATAAAAAGGTAAACAGAGGGGAAAAAACAAAAACAAAAACTTGCTACTCAATTAGGGCAAACTGTTTACCTCCCTATAAGGGAAGATGATACCTGTTAATCTTGAGAACTGTGCAGCTATTATGATAAAAGGGATATATGTAGAGGGAACGGGCATAAAGTAAATGATGTCATGTCAAAAATAAGATTTAAGTATGAGAAGGGAATGTAATAGAAGGTGTGAAAAGGGGGAAGCAGAAAATGGCAAATTATATCACAGGAAGAAGTACAAAACTATAGTAGAGGGAAGGAGGGGAGGGAGATGAGCATTGTTTGAGAGGTAATCTCATCTGATTTGTTCAAAGGAGGGAACAATAATCTCAAGCAGATAATCCTAACTAGCTCTATAGGTAGTAGGAGGGGAAGGGGGAAGAAAGGGGAGGGTGGCTAAAAGGGAGGAAAGAAGCAATAAGAGTAAAGGGGAGTAAAAGGGAGGGGGGCTAAAAGAAGGAGGGGAAGGCTGCAGGAGGAGGGGGAGAAAAGTGAATACTATTGAGGAGGGGAAGGGAGATGGGAGAGCTAAAAGCACAAATGGTGGGAAAGAGGTTGGAGGGAAATACACAGATTGTAATCATAACTGTGAATGTGAATGGAATGAACTCTCCCATAAAACGGAGACGGATAGCAGGATGGATTAAAAGCCATAATCCAACAATATGCTGCTTACAAGAAACACATTTGAAACGGGGGGATACACATAGGATAAAGGTCAAAGGATGGAGCAGAATATATTGTGCTTCAGCTCATGTAAGAAAGGCAGGAGTAGCAATCCTAATCTCAGACAAAGCGAAAGCAGAAATAGATCTAATCAAAAGGGATAAGGATGGAAACTATATCCTGCTAAAAGGCACCATAGACAATGAAGCAATATCATTACTAAAAATGGAAGAAAATGTAGAAGATCTCGTGGAGAAAACAAATGACCTAGAAAATAGATCCTGAAATGGCAATATCAGAATTCAGGACTATCTGAAAGCCAAAATCAAAATGAGGACATGGATAGCATCTTTCAAGTTATTATCAAGGAAAACTGCCCTGATGTCCTGGAACCAGAAGGCAGATAGGCACCAGTCACCTCCAGAAGAAGATCTCCAAATCAAAAAACCCCAAGGAACAGAATTATCAGGTCAGGGAGAAACTTCTATAACTGATCAGAAAGAAACAATTCACACATCGGGGAGTCACAGTCAGGATGACACAGGTCTTGACAGCTGCAACATTAAAGGATCAGAGGTCATGGAACATATCTCTGTGGCCAAAGGAGCTAGGACTACAGCCAAGAATCACTTACCCAGCAAAATTAAGCATAATATATGAATGTAAAAAAAATAATATATCATTTAGTATCTTGCCCCTGTTGCTTAATACTTATGTGATCTTGTATAGATCTTTCTATGCCTCAGTTTATTCATCTATAGAATGAAGGCTCCAGACTGAATCAACTTTATGATCCTTTTTAGCTTTAAATTGATCATCCTATGATGGTCACAGAAGCCAGGCCTGTTTCCCATATTTCTCCTCACCAAGACTGGTGTAGGCCTTTGAGGATTTTCCCTTCCTCCTTCCTTTGCCATCACTGCTTTGCACCTTCCTTGACAAACCAGTGATATATATGTATATTGGACCTGCACTGGGGACCATGATTTCTGACCTTCTATCATACATGAGTTTGGCGATGAGCCCCATCATAAGAGAAGCCTGGTACCCACTCCAGGGCTTGACCAGTGTTGGAGCCACTGGGAACCCTGCTCCATCGCCCCAGTCACTCATTTTACTTAGCAACTATTGTGCTGAAAGCTCTCTCCTTCCCTTTCTCCTTCACCTAGTGACTCACTCCTAGTGACTAAGGAAAAATGTCAGTAGATGAAATTTGGATTTTCTCTCACTTACTTCTCAGGAGAATAATGAGACCAAGAAATAAGATAAAAGGAAAAGAATCTATATGTTCTAAAATGTTTATAGCAGCATTCTTTGTGGTGGCAAAAAACTGGAAATTGTGAAGATGCCAGTCACTTAGGGAATAACTGAACAAGTTATGGTATATGATTGTGATGGAATACTACTGTGCTATGAGAAATGATGAGCTCGATGATTTTAGAAAAACATGGAAAGACTCACATGAAATAATGAAAAGCAAAATCAGCAGAACCAGAACATTGTATATAGTAATAACAATATGCAAATGTTTTTTGCTTTTTTAATAAATATCCAAATTAGCTGTAAAAGACTTATGAACAAACATGTTATCTGCATCCAAAGAAAGATATGATAAATAGAAGTAGGTATAGAATAATTCTATATATCTACATCTATCTATCTAATTTATATACCTATTTGTGCCATCTCTAGGACAGGGTGGGGGGAGGGAAGAAAAAATTTATATGATAATTTTGTTGTACATTTGAAAGCAGTAGTACGTTGTACATAGTAGATTTGCAGTTTTACGTACAATTATCTTCTTTTATTGTACTATGTTTTGGAAATGCTTGGTCTATTCCATAAATCGAAAATAAAAATTCACATTAAAAAAAGAGATTCTAACCTGTCTTCTTTTGTTATTGGTTTTGGTAGTGCTTTTTGTTTTTGCTTTTTCTCTCTTAAAATTTTAGAAATGAGAAGCAATGAGTGATAAACATGTCTCTTGCTTTTGAATTTTACTTCATTTTTCATATAACCTAGATAACTGTTTAATTAAGACCATCCAGGCAACAAGCAACACTGAATATAAAAGAGATGGTATGGCCAGTAAGTAGGGCCTTGGATGTGAGTGACAGACACATCATGATTGACTATATTCCTAATCAATCAATCAATAGAAATGTTTATGAAATTCCTACCGTGTCAGGGCCTGTGTTAGGTGTTTATATATAAAAACAAAAATAAAACAGACCTACTCTTGATATCCTCTCTGGGGAGCCAACATATATGCTCATAAGTACATCTTAAATACCAAATAGAGATAAGGACTAATGGTCTGTGATTTCTTTATTATGTGGAAAACTTAGGTGGGGAAGCTCCTTCTATCAATGCATGTCAAGCCTTCTCTGCACTGTACAGCCTCCCGTGGGAGCTTCAAGGTGAGCTGATTTCCCCAGGATCACACAGCCATAAAGTATCAGAAGATGGACTTGAAATCAAGTCCTTCCAGCTCAGAGGTCAGCTCTGAGCTCTCAATCCAGTCTTCCTGACTGATTCTCAGCAATTGGAGAGGTTCCATAAGTAACTGGAGCAAACAGGATATGCCTCATATGGGAGGTCATATTTGAGCTAAGCTTTGAAGGAAACTAGGAATTCCAACTCATGGAAGTGGGGAGGCAATGCATTTCAGGCATAGAGGACATCTCCCCAGGCTGGTCAAAATGCCCCCTTCTTTCTGCCTTTTCAGGTAGGGGAGCAGGAATTTAACTTGAGATGACAACTGGCTTTGAAAAATCTCTCTTTTGGGGGATAATGATTGTCTAGGGAATAATCAGAGACTATACCTCTTCCTTCTAATCATGTGGGACGAAGAGTCACTGTTAAGTCTTGCCTAGGTTGAATTTCTCTCTCTTCAGCAACAGGGCTATAACACAGTATTCACTGTGCTTCCCTCTACCTTTGACAGCTCTCTTAATTATCACAGCTGTAGTAGGAAACAAGGACAGTTAAACATAGTCCTCATTTCTTATTGAGAATGTCTTTGGGGGACATTCTTATTTGTTTTAAATCTTGACTGTAACATCCCCTGTTACAGTTCTGTACATAATAAATATGGGGTCTTTTTGGAACAGAGAAATTCCCATACTGCCTATTTGTATGGGGAAAAGAAGGAATTATCCTTGTGTCCTGGGTCAACTTGCTTCTTTTAGAAAGCCCTAAAGAATCTTTTGGCTAAATAATATCTTAAAAATGCAGATAATGTGAATAAATGTCTATGATGACTCAAATGCAGCTGCAAAACTCCTACTCCCCACTGTTATGCAGCTTTTCCAATGGGTTTTTTCTTCTGCTTTGTAAAGTCTTACATCATTTACCTTGGAACTTAAATTAAAAAATTAAAAAACAAAAATAACAAAGGTAAACCAAAGGGGAAGTTGTATGCTAACATCAGGGTGGTGGCCCGCTACTTCTGTCTTTAAAATTTGTTTTCTTAAACTTCTCAGAACTTCAAATTATGAATTGTTATCAATAACAATGTTTACTTGTGGTCTAACGTTCCTTCTATTTTGCTTAGTTACCTGGTGACCCTCTAGTCACCTTGTGGAATTTGAAAATAGCCTTGATTATGCTGTAGCTCCAAGTACGGTATATGTCCCTTGGAGTCATACCACAAATATGAAGAAGCAGGTGGGAGAAGTCATGGTGGAGGAAAGAAGAGAAGGAGGAAAAGAAGAAAGGGGAGAAAGGAGCGAAGAGAATGGGAGAAGGATGAAGAAAGTGGTGAAGAGGAAAGATGAAAAGAAGAGGAATTGAAAAAAAAAGATGAAAAAGGCAGGCAATAAACATTTATGAAGTGCTTAATGTGCACCAGTCACTGAACTGAAGGTGAAAAAATGAGCAGAAAAAAAATCTCTGCCCTCAAGGAACTTAAATTTTAATAAGAGAAGACAACTGATAAAAGGGAGTGGAAAAGAGGGGAAAGAGTGTTGGGGAAGTACCTACACATGGATATAGGGGTGAAATCTGGAGATCCAGAAACATTGCCCCAAGGGCAATGAAAGACACCTGGCTTGGGTCCTTCTACCAAATGAAGACCACACAATTGTACTATGCTAGCGAGAGAAGGGGTCTAGAATGAAGGTAAGTTCTAGAGTATAACAGCAAGAACCCTGGTATACACAGGACAGCCAGCTGCACAGGTTCATAGACCTGCTTTTCTAAAAGAAAAGCAACTTTTGAGGGGTCAACAATCACTTTAATTAAGCACATATATCATTCCCTTCATTCAGGGGAGAAAGTTAGCACCCTGAACTTCAGAGAAAATACAAACAAAAACAAACAGACAAGGCTTCTAACTATTTGACCATCAGCAATACATACATCACAGATCAACAGACAGATCCAACTGTCTGACCATTACATACATACAGAGTTACCAGAGAGAGAAGCACCACGATCTGGGTTTTCAGAGCCCAGGGGCTCCTTAGCGGCCAGAGTCCCAAACATTTCCAATAACTAATCTCCAAAGTAAAACCTTACCCCAGAGTATATATACACTTCTTAGAGTCAGAGGGCACCACAATCCTTGAGACTAGCGCCTTATGAGAAATTAACAAAAGGTGTGGACCTTCCTACAAAACAAATCTCCTCTAACTAAGCTTTCCTTAATGGGCAGGCCCATTAATGGGTGGAGAAGATCTTTAACTCTAATGAAAATAATTAACATGACATAGGGTGAGAAGGCCTTGAGCACAGAGGGAAGTTCCAGAGTGATTAAAAAGCTGAGGAATGGTGGTAAAGTCTGTAGTCAGAATTAGGAAGAGAAAGAAGGGAAGAGGAGAAGTGGCCTGACAAAGGAGATAGAAAACGTTTAAGGCCAAGAAGGCCTTGGTTTAACAGCAATCCCTTAATTCCTCTGTAGTCTAGGAAAGTCCCCAAGAGTCTGCAAATAAAGTTAAAAAGAGGTTACAGATATGTATTTGTCCTGCACAGATAACATCCTACACCCCCCTTATGACTGGTTCCACCAATAATAGTAGTTGATATTAATAGTGCTTTAGGGATTGATTAGAAAGTATTTCCCTCACAGCAGCCTTGTGAGGAAGGTACAATACTACAAGTATCACGACAATCTTTTCAGATTAGGAAACTGAGGTACAGAGGAGTCAAAGTGATTTATACAACCATGCAACTAGGAATTGGCTGAGCCAGAAGTCGAGACCAAGTATTGAGTCCAAATCCAAAGCTCTTTCCATTAATTCAACCTGCCTCTCATTACTGCCATTGATAAATAACTCTTATGTACAAGGCTTCTTGCTAGGCAAATGGCATATGCCTTCCCTCAAGGAGTTTATGGACAACTTGGTGGCGCAGCAAGTAAAGGACTGGGCCTGGAATAAAGAAGACCTGAGTTGAAATCCAGCCTCAGATACCAACTAACTGTGTGACCTGGGCAAGTCATTTAACCCTGTTTGCCCCAGTTTCCTCATCTTTAAAATGAACTGGAGAAGGAAATGGCAAACCACTCTGTATCTCTGCCAAAGAAACCCCTAATGGGGTCATGAAGAGTGTGATATGACTGACTGAACAAGGAGCTTATAATAAGAGGAGTTAAAACATGCACATATGTACACAAAGTACAATGTGATAAAAGCAAAGGAGAAGAGCAAATTGCTTTAACAATATTTGAGGAGGAAGAGATCATTTCAAGACAAAGTATCAGGGAAGGCTTTGTGAAGCTGATACCCATCAGGCCTTGAAAAAAGAGATAGACTTCAACAGGCAAAGATGTAATGTCTTGTGTCTTGCTTCTCTATGAAGCCTTCCCTGAGCTCCCCTTCACTTAGCTATTAGCACACTTGCTCTTCAATTTTCCTCTCATCATATATATCTCTGTGTTAAATCCCCCAGTAGAATATTAGAGGAAAGGATCTATTTCTTTCTTTCTCCCAATCCTAAGTGTTCCTTGCACACAACTTGCACAGTGTAGGAGCTGAGTGTATGTCTTCTGAAATGAAATGAATTGCCAAGACTCCTGTTATTTAAACTTTTAGTTTCTTTACCTACAGGCTCTCTGTATGATCTATTAATAGCAATTAGATCTCCTAGTTTAGCTTAAAAATCAAAACATCATGTAAAATATTCCTTCTGCTAAACTGATGTTTTACGCTATGGATTTGTTTCTGAAAACAGGCATATCCTGAGTATCCCTGCTGCAGTACCCCTGCCTTATCTTGAAAATTGTGGAAGCACCCTGGTGATCTAGTGACCATCCTTAGCTACTTATTATATAGATAGAGACACAGAAATAGGTATAGATATAAAAATAGGTACAGAGACAGAGATAGAGGATAAATAGGTAATTATAGATAAAGTAAAGTAAAATAGAAGGAAATTGTTCCCAAAGAGCAACATGGCCACACAGGAATGGGAGGAGGGCAGATGCCAATGTGGAGCAGCCTAGGTATGAACAGCCAGCTTCATGGACAGGCTAATGGCTGAGATAAGCAGAAGTACATACATCTCAATCCAAGGCCCCAGAGCCATTCGGGGCTTAAAATTATATGGCTAGATAATGGATATATGTATATGCATGTGTGTGTATATATACATGTACATATACACATATGTATGTGTGTGGATATATATAAAGAGCTGATGTGACCTTGATGGAAGACTGCCCTATAATTCTTGAAACAAGCTAGTCTGGTTGTCTAGATAAGAGGGGTCTCCCATACCCAGCTCATAGCCCACATGTGGCCCTTACTACTTCCATGTGTGACCCAAATCTAAATAAAATATAGTTCGGGAATATTTAATAAAATAAGCAAAAATAAAATGATATATATGCATATATTTATACATGCATATACGTATATGTGAGCATGTGTGTGTGTGTGTGTGGTTTTCTAAGTCCATATGTTGCCCATAACTATGTATGGTTGAATGGACTCAATTTCTATGTGAGTTTGACAACACTGGTGCAGACCACTTGAAATAAGGGCATTTCCTGAGTTCTCTAATAAGGAATGAGAGGCAAAGACCTTTCATGGGTACACTGAATTGTATGGATTGTGAAGACCTAAGGGAGAGGACCAAATTCTATTGATCTAAAATTCTGAGGGTTTGTGGCAGGGCAAGAGTAGGGATTAGAGGCCATGAGATTTAACTCTGTTTAAAACCAGAGCTTTGGATCTAGGGTCTGGGTTTCAAATACATGAAGTATAACACCTAGTTTTACGCATAGTAGGATATACAGAGATAGATAGAGAGAGAGATAGAGAGAGAGAGAAAGAGATAGATAGATAAATTGTATATGTATATACGCATATGTATACAAATAAATGTTTCTACACATGTATATATGCACAAATACATATATATGAGTGAGCATTTATGCATCTATATTAATATATCATATGTTTATTTATATGATGCTGAATCAGAATTCTAAAAACCTGGATTCACATTCTATTAGTTAATAATTCAAGTCTTTTAAATGCTGTTGAGTCAGGTACCCTATCTATAAAATGGTTTTATAAAATGCCTACCAGTTCTAATTGGATGAATCTATAAACTGAACATGATGAAGTACATGACCGATTGTTAAATGAGTGGTAGGAACAAAGTACTTTGACTGTAGACCCTGTGAGATTCCTGGGGCCTGTAAATGATATAAAGAGGAGGAAAATCCTGACCTGGGGCTTGAAGGGAGGAGTTCGTTTGTTAGAGTTAGGGACGAAAGCATCCCAGGTAGGGGGAAAGGTGTGAAGAGGTCCAGGGAGAACCCTTTAGATGTACAAAAGGATTATTTAGGGGAGTGTCAGTGGGAAAGCCTAAAACACTCTCTAAATTAAGTTTACTTGTTCTACTGGAGAAAGTGAATCTGTTGTTTCTGCACTGAAATCAATCACCTTTTGCTGCTAAACTTTCTAAGTCAAATCCATATCAGGGTCTAACCAAAGCAGCACTGAAAGAAAAGAAGTCAGGTACCAAAGGGATGGCATGTTTCAGTGGAGCACCCCAGGCATCTTTTTAATCTCTTTGCCTTCTAGAAACTAGGAGCTGCCTCCAGTAACACACCTATTCTGTGATCTTTTATGGGGGTGGTGTGATGAGCAAAGCAGGCTTAGGATACCGGAGTTATTTTCAACTGCCATTTATAAATGGTGTTTTCAGGGGTCAATCTAGCTTGCCTACAAATCCTTGATCTTTCCACTCATCTCTTTTCGTATTCAACCCCACTCTCTTGCCCCTTTTGTTACAGTTTATAGAGTGCTGGGCCTGGAGTTAGGCAGACTTGAATTAGAATCTGGCCTCAGATATTTAATAACTCTGGACAAGTCGCTTAACTACAGTCTGCTTCAGTTTTCTCAACTGTAAAATGGGGATAATAAAAGCACATTCCTTCCAGGGTTGTTGCCAGGATTAAATAAAGCACTTAGTGCAGTATATGGCACCTACACAGATGCTTAGTAAATACTTATTTCCTTGCTCCTTCCCAGGTATATAACAACATTTGAACAGGACTCCTTATAGGTGTGAATTTCAAAGTTTGGTTTCATAATTGACTCAGTATTAACACCAAGTGAGATGTTAATTATAGGGCTGCATATTCACCAAAGGTGTTCACAAATGGAAGGTAGCCTGCATAAAATTCATACAACAGGTTTTCTTTTTGGTAAAAAGATGGTAAAATTTCCAAATGTCAATTGTTTTTCAGAAATGGAATTTTTACTTTCAAGTTCAAGAATATAAAAAAAATTTCCCCTAAGGGAACTCCAGAAAGATTCAAAATAAACCAGACTAACTTTCCACCTTAAAATAAAATAATTGTATAATAAAAAGATAGACTATGAATGACATGAAAATGAATGACTTAAATTATCCACCTGTACTGAAGTCTTAGACAGAAGGGTAATAAACCAGCTCTAAAACTGAGTGGTAGAAGGAGGTTGGACTGATTTGTAAAACATATTTTCAATGATTTCAAATTATTGCTTAAATCACTTCCCCTTCACATCAATATCCTCCAACTTTTGCTAGCTATGTATGATGAAACACCATGAACTTAGAAGAATTAAAGTTACAAATACCCCCAAAAGCAATGAAAAGATAGATTTGAATATGTTGCAACTTATTACCAGTGGAAGATGATTTGTGCTTGAAGGGTGGTATACAAATATTATCAAGAATATGTATCACAGGAAAAGCAAATGAGCTGGGCATGTGCTGAAAGTAAGAAGTAAGAGGAAGGCTTCCCAGCTCTTTCATATCTGCTTTAGCAAAAGTCTGGAGATCACACCATGCTGAAAAACAACCAAGAAATCCACTGAGGAACTTCAATAACTGTTATCATTTACCCCAGAACTTCACTAAAAGTTAGACCAAAGCCCAATGGGAAGAAAGATTCTTAAGCAAAGAGAGCATGACCAGAGATGAGACATATAGAGACCACAAAGCTCTGGATGCATAGTGAGCATGATGGAGGACTCCTCTGCATAAGAACTAGAATGGTTAGAAGTCCACAGGGTACAGACCTGGGAAACCCCATTGAGTACCAGTGTGTCATCACGAGGACAATGCCAGCCAGAAGACAGCAATCCAGAGCCTGAGATATCAAAGCGGGCTGTAAAGATCTAGCCCTCTGAATCTCAAATATCTAAAGGAGACCAACCCAGGAGGTAGAGAGCAAGCAAAATCTCAGGGGATATAGGGTAGGTCTAAACTGGACTGATCTTCCCACCCAAAAATATAACAATCTGTCACAAAATCATAGATCAAGGTCACCAGGAGAGATGAATAAATCAAAAAATACATTTTCCAATATCAAAAAGTATTACAAATCTAACTTGCAAGCAAAGACTAAGGGAAAAAATGAATTTTCCAGTTTATTACATAGAAGAAATGAAGCTGAAGATGAAAAAATGAAATAAGACTCTTGAGGAAAGAACTGGAAAGAAAATACATAGACTGGAAGAAAATGTATTAAACCTTGACCAAGAAAAATGGAATTCATGCAAACTAGAACAGGCTAAACTGAAACCAATTACTCCCAAGACAGCAAGAAATATTAGAACAAAGTCAAACTATAGGGAAAAAAAATAAAAGAAAATACAAAATAGCTAACATCAAAAAACTGACCTAAAAACAGTTTGAGAAGTAGTTTCATTATCACTGAACTCCCTGAAATCTACTCAGACACATCAACAGTAGTAATAGAAATAAAAAGCAAGCCAACTTTAAAGTTGGCAAAGCATTTTCCATATGTTATCGCACTTTATCCTCACAATAATTCTGAAAAGTAGGTGCTATCTTTTTACTTCCTTTACAGAATGGGATCTAAGCTAAGAGATGTTAAATGATATGCTCGGGGTCACATAGCTACTATCTGAAACAGAATGAGAACTCAGGCACTTCTAACTCCCACTCTATCCACTACACCACCCTAAATGACTAAACTATTAGAACCAAAATTGTTTAGAATTATTCTTATTGATAATAATAATAGGTGGCACTTATATAGTTTCAAATCACTATGTGTCACTCACCGTGCTTAGTACTTTGCAGATTTTATCTCCTTAGGTCTGCACAACAACACTGTGAAGTAAGTGCTATTATTAGCCCTACAGTACAGTTGAACAAATAGAAGTTATACGTTCAAAGTCACACAGCTAGTGTCTGAAGTTGGATTTGAAATCAAGGCTTCCTGAGTCCAGACCTAGTACTCTATCCTGCCTTTTATTAGAATTATTAGAACAAGCTGGGGGAAAACTATAACAGAAAGAATTCACTGTTTGTATCCTGAAAGAAACTTTCAAAGGAGAAGAACCAGGAATGTAATATTCAAAATCCAGAGTTCCCACATCAAAGAAAAAATATTACCAGCATCCATAAAGAAGCAATTCAAGTACCATGGAACTACAATCAAGTTGATGCAAAACCTGGGAACTGTTTAACATCGTTTGAAAAAAGAAAGACTTGAGAAGTCAGATCAAAGTGATCTCCAGGCAGGTCTCTAGAGGACCTATGAGGAAGCAGGTTGCCTACCTCTGAGAGAGATGATGGATACAAGGCAAGGCATAGAGACGTATTTTTGAGATGGTCACTATGTGGATTTGTTTTCCTTGTCTATGTTCATCAGTTATAATTTTGTGGAGTTTTATTTTCTTCCATTTTCCTGTCAGCTAACTTAGGGAGAAATTGTTAAGTGATGTCCCACAAAAGACAGTCCTTTACAATATCTGTTTTTCAAATATAGAGAACAGAAGGAAACACAAATAAGGAAGACAGTTTTGAAAGTAACATATAGAATGCAATACACACTTTAAAAAAGTCAGATTCACCATTTAATAAAGGTTCCTCTTATCGGGTTCTGTTTCATATAAGAAAAATGTTCCTCTGATATTTAAGTTCAAAAAATGTTTAATTAAAAAAAAAGAAATGAAGGAGACCGATTCTATGTAATTTAAGCATTGTAAAAATATAATTAGAAATGAATTCCTTCTATACTAATAAAAATACTTTGTGGAATTCAGCTATGTTAGTCAGAGAAAGAATTCTAAAGCAACGGTAAAAATTCAAGCACCCTTAAGCTCTGTTCTCAGGATCTGGGAAGTGTTCACTGGAACTAAAATTAACAAGAGTGCATTTTATTTTACATTGCCTTTTTGGGAAAGGATAAAATGCACCTTAAATACACACACAGGCACAGACACACACAGACACACACATGCACACACACCAGTGGATAGTCATAAACAAAGCTGGATGAATTAGAAACTTGCTTAATGCTAGATACAGTCATTAAAAAAGTATCTCAAATAAGACTCCTGCATCCATATCTTCAAGATACTTAGACATCTGTTTATCAACAATGTCAAAACGCTAAAATTTGTGCTCTAGCTTTGCTCGAGGCGTCCAGCTGGCCAGTGACTGGTCTAAGGCAAACTGGACACGAGCCAACAAAGAAACGAATGAATGTAAACATGAGAGTTGAAGAAGCAACAAACTGGGGATTTTAGAAGATGACAGTGGTGGATGGTCAGAATCCACTTGATCAGCCCCCTGCTTGCTCTGTGAGATCCAACCAGTTTTTCTTACCCTTAAGTTGTTTAACTTTTTTTTTAATAATAAAGCAGTCATTGCTAAAAAAGAAAAAAATAATCTTTTCTAAAATGCAATTTAACAAACCTTTATTAAGTGCTCACTCCATTTAAAGCAATAAACTAGACCCTAACTTGAAAACATTGAACTGTACTTTTTAAATGTATTCTGAAAAATAATTTGATTTCTTTTAAAGCAGTAAATATAATGCTTGATGGTTATCCAATAAATCTTCGATAAACCAGCCCCTGCCAACCATAGAACCGTAATTCTAAAAGGGGTATAAGGCATACACACGCACACACACACACACACACACACAGGTAGCAACACACACATGCACTATGTATGTAACACATAATAACAAGTATACTATTAGGAGCAAAAATTAAACGTTCCATGAGGTCAGGGTGGAACAATTATCCACAGGGAGAATCAGGGAGGGGTTGATGACGAAGGTGATTTCTTCTTCCATGGGCCACCTCCAAACCCAACCTTGGGTTTTCAAAGATAAGTAGAAAAAGGTAAAAAAAAAAAAAAAAAAGATGAAAACTGGGAGGAAAAGTCCTCTACACCTGAGAAATTTTGAACAAAACTGCAGAGGCAAGAAAGGAGAGGTTCCATTGTTGGGACGGAAAACGAGCCAGATTAGTGGACTAGTGCAATGAAGGAAAAGGAGGCATAGGAGAGATGGCTAGAAAGGCAGGGTGTTGTTAGATTACTTTTTCCAAGCAAAAGAGTTTGAACTTGACTTGGTAGAATGTGGGGAGATATTAAAATTTTTCAAGCAGAGAAGTAGTATGATTGAATCTTACCCTGTCTTTTATGTTTTAGAAATTCACATAAAATATATTCCAGTAAAATCCAGGATTTAAAGTGAGCTAACATAACTCCATCTATAATTCTGCTTTCCAGTCTTGCTCAGTTTTCTTAATTACAGAGCCATATTTTAATAATGATTGATTTAAAGCTAATCTGTAATAAGGCTCCACACCATATTGTATTATTTTTAAAACAAAGAGCCCCTCACCAAGGGTTATTTGGAGCATTGTTTATTTGGATCCATATGGCAAATAATTCCTAGAACTTTAAACAAAGCTTTTATTTAAGTACCTCAATAAATATTTCATGTCTTTTTAATGTGAAGCATTGGAAATTATCAATCATGCCTGCACAGTATTCAATCCATACTTGTGTAAAGCCTGATATTATTGTTACAAAATCTTTTCTGATACACCAGTTTTTCTTAGAATAACCTTCTTCTATATTAGGGAAAGAGGATTATAATATGCACAGAGACTTAAATAAACTAAGAATGCTGCAGAATAGGGATTTTCTAGTCTATGACTAATTGTGAAAACAAACTTAAGAAATCCAGTGTGGCCTTCTGGGAAAATTCCTCTGTGATGGGCAGAGCCCCCAGAGATTGCGCCATACCTCATGGTTTGAGGCAGAGCATGGATTTAGCTTTTAGTTCAGAATCAGTAACTCCTTTTAAACAAATAAATGAAAGGTAAAGATGAAATTCTTATTCATTCCAGCAACACAGAGTTACAGATTAGAGATCAAAAACTGGAAGGAATTTGAGAGGTCATCTATTCCACCCCTCTCCCCCATTTTCTAGTTGAGGAAACTGAGGTCTAAGGAAAGTACATGATTTCCCCAAAGTCACGTTGAGAGTGAGAGTTGAACCATAAGTGAGATTTGAACCCTGGGCAAGGACCATTTAAGCTTTGTCTTTATTTGTCCAGCATTTCACATAGTCCTGGGGAGCAGGAAGGTGATAAATGCTTTCAGATTAATTGATGCAGTCTAAATTGTATAATCATAGATACTTTTCAATTTTCCACAATGGAAAGGAAGAAAAGAGGAGAAAAGAGCCACCTAGTTCATTTTCCTAAGGTAATTCAAAAGGGAATTGTTGAACAATTACTATGTTCAGCTCACTGACTCTTGCTCTAAAGGAGCAGCTTAGTTATGACAGTGGGCCAGGTATATGTTAAGGTAGGAGGCAGAATATGATCCATGATATGTATTTGACAGAGACGACATGCTCTAGGTGTCTGAAGGAGAGCCATTGCTTCTTCCTAGAGCAAGTGTTCTTGACAATTTTTGCATCACAGATCCTTTTGTTAGTCTGATAAAGCATATGGACTACTCTGTAATATTTTAAAATACTGTAATGCCAATGTGATAACCACAGCAGTGGTTATGGATATGCATGCGTATTTCCAGGGTAAATTCACAAAATATAAATTCTCTTCCTCAAAGACAAAACCAAAATATGTATTCAGATACCAGAGAGCCAGTTCCACCATAGTAACAACAAAGTTTGTACATATTACCAATAAAGGGAGCATGACCATCCCCAAGCCTTCCCTCTGTCAGGCCTCCCCACAAACAAGCTCCCTTAGGCAGAAATCACTCCCTCTCTCACTCACATTTAGCTTCTCTGACTCAACTCAGCCTCCTCTCTCTCTCAGCTCCACCTCACTCTCTCTTCCTGTCCCACTTGCTTCTGCAAGAACCACCATCAGACTCAAGCTGTGGGCTGGGCCAAAGCACAAAGCAGGTCGCTTAGGCCTATTAAGGGGCAGGGAAGATCTTCAAATTCCCTTATTATTACAAATGCATTAAGCAAAATGCATAGGATTATAAAGGGAACAAATAGTACTGAATTATAATGATCTTTTTCTTAATAAGGGAAGAAAAAAGATATTGACACGATAAGTTTGCTGAGTATTTAAAAGGAATAACAAGTTGTACACAGTGAATTTGTGGTTTTATTGAAACTATGTTATGAATTTTTTATTGTACTATGTTATGAAAATGCTTGTTTTTTCCCATAAGTTAAATAAATTTAAATAAAATAAAATAAATGTATGGCACCCAAGTTAAGAACCCTTGTCCTAGAGTGATCAGAAAAGGAAATAGATAAAAGATACTATTAGAGTTGGACCTTAAAGAAAAGAGTTTATACAAAGTGAGACAGGAGCAAAGGAATTCATTCCAGGCAGAGGAGTCAGTGAGAGAATAAAGGCAAAGATACAGTTATGCTCACGACAGTAATTTTGAAAAGTCTATGCATTTAAAGCTCTCTACCATCAGCCTCCCACTTAACATTCCAGTTCAATTTCATGTAATACGACTAAATGCATGCTCTTCTAGTCAAATTGGACCATTAGATGTTCACTGTGAATAAGTGGTTCCTTATTTCTGGAATGTGCTCACTCTTCATCTCTACCTTTTGGAACCTCTAGCTTTCTATAAGTCACAATTCAGGAGTCACCTCCTGCATGGTCTTTACTGAACCCTACCCCTGTTTCTTATTAGACTAGCCACCCTTTGAATTTACTTAGGCAGTTAAATGATGCAGTGGATAGAGTCAGACCTGGAGTCAGGAAGACCTGAGTTCAAATCCTTCCTCAGATGCTTATAAGTTGTGTGCCTTGGTGATACAGTGGCCCTGATATAGTGCCTCATCTGAAAATAGGAATAATAGTACTTACCTTGGAGGAATGTTGTGAGGATCAAATGAGGTAATTTTTATAAAACACTTTGAAAACCTTCAAGCACTGTGTGAATGCTAACAATTATTATTATTACTTTGTATAAATTTGGAATTTATTTGATACATTATATCCTCCCTATAATGTAAGATACTGGCTATTAGGTACCATTCACTTTTCCTTTCCTCTCCTAGTGCCTAGCACAACCCCTGGTTCTTAACAGACGCTTAGTAAATGTCTGTAGTTTAATCTGTCATATTATTTAGATGGCAGTGCAAATGTTGGAATGAAGAAACTGGTGCTGATGAATTGAAGATGTTGAAGTAGTTCAGAAAACAATGACCTGAACTAGGATTATACCACTGCAAATGGGAAGAAAGGGTTGTTATAGCTTAGGGTGAAGAATTAGAGCTGTAAGTGACCTTAGCAGTAATCTAGTGAACATCTTCATTTGATCAATTGAGCCCCAAGGAGGTTAAGTGAATTATCCCATGTCACAAAAGAAGTGGCAGAGGCAGAATAGAGGCAGGAGAGATGAAAGAAAGAAAGAAAGAAAGAAAGAAAGGAAGGAAGAAAGAAAGAAAGAAAGAAAGAAAGAAAGAAAGGAAGGAAGGAAGGAAGGAAGGAAGGAAGGAAGGAAGGAAGGAAGGAAGGAAGGAAGAAGAAAGAAAGAAAGAAAGAAAGAAAGAAAGAAAGAAAGAAAGAAAGAAAGAAAGAAAGAAAGAAAGAAAGAAAGAAAGAAAGAAAGAAAGGAAGGAAGGAAGAAAGGAAGGAAGGAAGGAAGGAAGAAAGAAAGAAAGAAAGAAAGAAAGAAAGAAAGAAAGAAAGAAAGAAAGAAAGAAAGAAAGAAAGAAAGAAAGAAAAGACCCCACAGGACTTGTTTGACAAAATGTACAAGGAAAAAAAGGAAAGCCCATCTAGCTTTGAGTACAAGTGATCAGATTTTGTAAGTTGTGGAAAATCTGTGCTTGCTTGTTGATAGGCAAGAGTCAGTGGGAGAGGAGAAATTGAAGATGCTGGAGATAGAAAAATTGAAATCCTAAGGAGAAAGGAGCTGTGAGGAAGAGGTGTTGGGAATGAGTAGGTTCACCTCTTGAAAAGGGTAGGAAGGAAAAAAAGGAAGGAAGGAAGGATAGAAAAGAGTAGGAGAGAGAAGAGAAAAGATGATCACTGTTGAAGTAGGGAAGATGGAAATGGAAACATTTAAACCTGCTTTCAATTTTCCTAATAAAATAAGAGGTCATCTGTCAACGAGTGAGGAAATCAGACTGAAATCTAGTGAAAAGTAGGTTTGATTGTGTTTGTCCTTCGTTGTCAAAGAAGACCATGCCATCAGAGAAATAATGACATGACTTGCACTTGACTTTGCTTTTGAGTGAGGGAGGGCTGTGCAGGTCACCAGCCTCACTTCTCCTCCAGAGCCATCTGAATCCAGTGACCAGATATTCATCAGTATGAGTGGAGATGACACAGGATGCATTGGGAGACCTTGTCTTTGCAGGTACTCACTTAGAGTGAGGCAACGCTCATTCACTGAATAGCACCGTTTAAGAAGTATCCAGGGCATGGCCCCTTTAATGAGGCCAAAAAAAAAAAAAAAAAAGACAGACTGAAAGGAAAACAGCCACAGTTACTACTCATAATGATTGTAAAGCTAGGAGGGTCCAGAGAAGCCCTTAGACAGGGGGAAGGGGAGCGGAGGCAGTAAAAGTCAAGTCAACTGGGCATCTTTTGGCCATTCAAATTTACCTTCCTTTGGAGAGGAGAAGGAAGGGAAGGGGGAGGCAGATAGGAGAGGAGCAGCTGAGTTACTCAACTAGCTGGGTCCCTATTCAGCCAGCTGCGTCTACTCACAGGACTGTGTTTGTCCTTCATTGCTGAAGAAGACCGTGCCATCAGAAAAATGGTGACATGACTTGCGCTTGACTCTGCACTGGAGGAGAAGTGAGGCTGGTGACTTGCACAGCCCTCCCTCCCTCAAAACAAAACAAACAAAGGTTTGATATTAGTACTTGAGGGGAGTGTGCTAGAGAATCATCAAATCATGAATAATCAGATTGTCCAACCAGCTTGAGTACTCAATTGAAATGAGCATAATCTTGCTTCTTGATCTCTGTCTCTGTCTCTGTCTCTCTGTCTCTCTTTGTCTCTCTCTGTCTGTCTGTCTCTCTCTGTCTGTCTCTGTCTGTCTGTCTCTCTCTCTCTCTCTCTCTCTCTCTCTCTCTCTCTCTCTCTCTCTCTCTCTCTCTCTCCTCACAGAGGCTACCCCAATTTTAAAAGCATTGCTTTCCAAATTACATATCTGATTTTATACTAAACACAACTGAACAAAAACTTGTTGCTATTGTTACTGCAGCTGCTTTATTTCAATTATATTCAACTCTGTGGATCATACTGTCCATGAGGTTTTCTTGGCAAAGATACTGGAGTGGTTTGCCTCTTCCTTCTTTGGTGGATTAAGTCAAACACTGGTCAAATGACTTGACCAGAAACTTACAGCTAGTAAGTGTCTGAGGCATATTTGAACTCAGGTCTTCCTGACTTGGGGCCCTGTGATCTGTCCACTGAACTACCCAGCTACCTCTGTGTTATATGCTAGGGAATATAACAAACATAAATTAATTAACAAATAAATAAAACTCTTCTTGCCATGAAGAAGCTTACAGCCTGCTAGACATACAAGTAATGAAAGTGATAGATTTTATCCTGTCATCTATACGTTCTTGGTTCTCCCTACTTTTAACTATCAATACGAGATATTGTTCTACACCCAAAAGCATTTTATTCAGAATGCCATATGTTATGGTAATAGTGGTTGCTCATGATTTAGAGTTGTTGTATTGTGGTTCTGTCAGGCATATTATGTTATGGCTTCTTTCCATTTAATACAACAAATAAATTCCCATAAAAAACAAGGCTATGAGACTACCACATAGCACAAGACTGTACTTTAAAAATTGTACTTTGCTAAAATGTCCCCTTATGGGATGTCTTAATGGAAGTAAAACATAAAAGATTTCTCCTCCCAACATGAAAACTGAGAATATATTTACCACACTATCCTGCATGCTCAAGCTAAAATAAAGATCATAAAGCACCGATCCCTTTATTTTAAGATTCCCCCAATCAAAAAGTGGCATAAAGGAAGTCATAAAATGGTTTTTATAAGGCATGTCATGTAGCTTCCAACAGAAGGAGTGGGACAGAATTACAGGTCTTTAGAGGTCTTTAATTTCAGTCCATTATTTCTGAGTTCTGCAATTAACTTTAACAAATATTTATTGAATACGTTTTATGTGTGGTCATTGTACGATGCTGATACAGGGAAATGCATGAGAAAAAGATATAAGGAGAAATAAACAAACAAAAGCTGAAGTTCCTTCCCCTCAGGAGTTATCAATCTATTGGTCATGAATCATACAAATAATTATAAGATATTATATTATGTATTATAATTAATATATTATAATTATTGTATATATTATAAATATATTATATATATCATATTATATTATATATTATATTATAATTAACAAATAATTAATATAAAATAAATGGTGAAAGTTTATTTTAAAAAGTTACCCAAAGTGCATTGAGAATTTGAAGGAGATGGGATCCCTTTTTTTCTTGGGTGGTAAGAATACGTGTCACAGTTAACATTTGAACTTGACCTTAAAGGATATATAAGATTTCAATAGGAACAGACTGAGGGGAAAGGCATTCCAGGAAGAGAGAAGGATGTGTGTAAAGGCATAGAAGGAGGAAAACATAGGCGTAAAACAGTGGAATTGGTGAAGAGACTGGCTTATATGGGGTGTGGGAGGGAGGGTAGATCTGTAAGGACAAATCTCTGTAGTGAATTCCCTGTTGGAAAAACTTCCTTTACTAATTAGCAGGTCACTGGGCTAATCAAAGGTTAAATAACTTGCCTATGATCACATACATCTGCAATGCATTGTAAGCAGGTCTTGATCCTAGATTATGGTGACATCAGGACTGGTCCATTATTTGCTATTATATGTGACCTTTTTATTGGAACATAAGGCAGATGAATTGGGGGAGTCTAAAGTAAACAGAGAGTGGTTTGTTGAAAACAGACTGTGGAGGACCTTTACTGAACCAGAAGGTTTAAACATATTCATTTGGTTAAAGGGAAGCCTGTGAAGGCTTTTGAACAAGGGTATGACCTGATTAAGCTTAGGAATCAGGAAGATTCATTTAAAAATAGTGTATTGGCTAGATGTAGCCATGGAAATACGGAAGGAGGGATGATGCTGATCTAAGACAGATAGAACTGCATGTTTATTTGAATTTGGTAAATAAGGATGAATAAGAAGATAAAATGATAATAAAATAAAATAATAAATAAAAAATGACCCTGAAATTGTAAGGTAGAGTTATTTGGGAGAAACAGGGTTATTTGAAGGTGACCAGATTTTACAGGAGAAATCATGAATTGCTTTGGACATGCTGAGTGTGTGGTGCTAGTGGGAAATTCAAGTCAGGCTATCCAGTAAATCAAGTGGAAATGTAGGTTCTGGAACTCTAGATAGGCAGCAAGGCTAAAGGGAATCAGGTATGTAGAAAGGTAGTTGAAACTATAGGGCTGCTAGCTGACACATTAGATAGAATGCTAGAGTGGAACCCAAACTAGCTGTACAGTCCTGGGTGAGTCACTAACCTCTCTGTATCTCAGTTACCTCCCATGATTGTTATGAGGATAAAATGAGATTATTTACACAGTGCCTTGTAAATCTTAAGATGTTGTATAAAGGCTAGCTAATATTCCTATTTTTTCTTAGGAAATATTATAGATGCTCTTAACTTTTTTTTCCTTAATGGATCCTTTTGATGCTCTAGTGAATGCTATGGATCCCTTTTCAGATTAATGTTTTTGAATGCATAATTTAGAATTACAAATGGAATTGATTTGAAATATATAGCATACATATATTTCTGAATATGCATGTATTTAACTGTATAGCTATATCTATGTATATAGAAATCTAGAAAAAGCTATCTATCTATCCATCTGTCTGTCTACTCACTTACCTTTATCTCTACATCAAACCAAGTTCACAGACCCCAGGTAAACAATTCTTGGTAGAAAGGGAAGAGTTCTAAGGAGGGAGGAAAGAATACTGGGCAACACTTATGTGTATTAGATTAGAAGAGGATCAGGGGCTAGAAAAAGAGGTAAGAAAAATAGGGGGGAAACCAGGAGAACTCATACCATGGAAGGCATAGAAAGAGCCCATAGAAAAAATAGAAAAAGGCCAGAGTTAGTAAGCCCCCTAGCTTTATTTTCCTCTGTTCATTCACTCTTGGAGGAGTGGAAGGAAAGGACAAGAGAGAAGAATGAGAAATAATCAATTCTTTCTCTTATTTCCTACCTCCAGCTTCCGTTAAAACAATTCTGCTCTCAATGCAGATGCTCATTAGAGATAAATTTACTGGTAAACAATCTCATCATTAAAAATAGAAATGAAATATACTCTACATTGCAAACTTGACATTTTTAAAAGATTGGACTAGACTACAAAATATACATTAAAATAATTAAATAAACAAAAAGAGGAACCCAACATAATGTTAGTTCCTATATCCAATATGGTCAGCTTATAAGCATCTATTTTAAAGGAAAAAGCTTGTGATATGGAAAATCCAAAGGTCTTTTCATTTTCGTTTGGAATGTATTATATTTCTGCAGCAGATTTGCTAGTCAGTTATGTTTTCCTTGTGCTAATCTGACAATTGGTTTTAGATACCTGAACACACCCACATTTGTAGGGCTGTAGTTCTCTAAGTATGTGCTTTTGCACATGAGTATGTGCAAAATTTCTGGTATGCTTTGAATTACATGGAATTTATCCTTGAATCCACATGTATAATTATCTTGCTTTCTCATAGTGTACCACGACTCTTCCAGCATTGTAGTAGGGGAAAGGCAACCCATGACTAAAATGTGGATGTGGATAAGATGTTGTATTAAGGGAAGCCTCAGTCTAGAATCTAGGGTCTAGATGCATTGATTCAGCAGTTTTCTAATAAGTACCAGGGTGTACAATGCACTGTAGTAGGCCCCGGGGGAGACTCAAAGTTAAAAAAATATAAGACCCTAACCTCCAAGAGTTTATAATCTAGTAAAGGAAGTAATATGTACTCAACCAAGCATAATACAAGACAGAGTATGGAAAGAATAGTAAGAGAAGTACAGACAATACAGTATGACAGTTCAGAGAAGAGAGAGATCACTTCCAAAAGGAGGAACCAGGAAACACTTCATAGAGGAAGGTTTCCATGTGAATTGGAAGTTGATGGATGATATCATCAGCGATATACAGTGCCCTTCCCCTGAGACTGCCAAGGTATCTCAACAAGCATTTATTAAGAATCTGCTGTTTACCAGGCACTTAACCATGAGGGTAAAAAAAGAGGAGAAAAAAAGACAGTTCCTCCTATCGAGGAACTCATAGTTTAATGGCAGGGGGAGGAGGGAGAAACATAGACGACTATTTACAAATAAGCTGCAAAATATACTGGAGATGATCGACAGAGGGAAGAGACTAGAATTTGGGAGGGGGGTATTGGAAAAGACTATTTGTATTAGATGGGATTTTATTTGGGATTTGCAGGAAATTTGAAAAGCCTATACAACAACACACACATACATACATACATACATATATATGCACACATAAACACATACACATGCATACACATACATGCATATGTACCTACACACATGCATGTAGACATGTATAGTGTATTGCGTAAATATACACACATGTAACGCACATATAATGTATACATATACATATTATGTTTAGATATGTGTGTGTGTTAGTCTTTTGTTGCCGAAGAGGACCATGCCGTCAGAGAAATGGTGACATAACTTGCACTTGACTTTGTTTTGAGTGAGGGAGGGCTGTGCAGGTC
This sequence comes from Notamacropus eugenii, assembly GCF_028372415.1. Lineage (NCBI taxonomy): Eukaryota > Metazoa > Chordata > Mammalia > Diprotodontia > Macropodidae > Notamacropus > Notamacropus eugenii. Next base: position 115,307,781 of record NC_092878.1, on the reverse strand, counting down.
ACCAGCCTCACTTCTTCTCCAGCATCATCTGAATCCAATGACCAGACATTCATCAGGATGACTGGAGATGACACAGGATGAGGCAATTGGGGTTAAGTGACTCGCCCAAGGTTACACAGCTAGTGAGTGTCAAGTGTCTGAGGTGAGATTTGAACTCACGTCTTCCTGACTCCCACACTGGTGCTCTAGCCACTGCACCAAATATAGTTACATATAAAATATGTCATCTATATGTCTCTATCATTTAAGGATAAGTACCATTTTTGCTTTTCTTTATGATCTCAGTATTCAGCCAATACTCATATATATCAGGTGTTTAATTAATATTTGTTGAGTTGTCTCAATTATGTAAATGGAAGATGACCTCAGAGGAAAGGCAAATACAGTATGCTACTGTCACTATCTGTTGACATTCTACCCCCTCCCCCCGCCCCGAGATGCTGTGAGGATCAAATGAGATTATATTTGTAAGGTGATTAGCACAGTGCCTGGAACATAGTAGATACTATATAAATGCTGGTTGTCCTTGCTGGTTTGTTATTACTTATTTCAGATTATTGACTGACTTGACTTCTTATTACAAGTGCATACTCAGTAACAGACCTAGGAGTACTCTAAAAACAGCAACAATCAATGCTATTATATTCCATATTGCCACAGTAATACAGTAATTTGGGCTGTGATGAAAAGTCTAACCTTAAAGTCATCATTTTATATTTATGGTACTTTAACTTTTAACGTAATTAATTTGATCAGATAAAATGCATTGTATTTTACATTGAAAAATTGCAGGAACTGATTCTTATAAAGCTGGCAGCCTGTCACACATCAGAATTATGTTTCATATTTGATTAAATGCCTGGAGATTGTTTTTGGTAAGACATCAAAAAGAAATAGTCACCTGACCAAAGAGAGTTTTGGAAGAAGAAACCTATGTGATAGCATAATTGACTTACTGACTTCCTGACATCTTTTTCTTTCCTGAGGGAGAAAACAAGGCATGTCTCTAGAAACCTTTATCAATTTCTATTTTCCTGTGTTGACTCATCCCAAAATCACAGGGTTGAAAAGAGCATAGAAATTCATCTGATCCATTCCTCTACCTCTGGGTAGATCTTAGCATACACTCTTCAACAATCTCTTAATTGCTTATATTTGTGTAACATTTGTATTTTTCCTTCTCAATATCATTGAAAGTTTTCATTTTTACATCTCCTTTTTGTCCAAATACGTGCAAATCTTCTCAACTTTATCCAGAAAGCCACTCCAGTAATGTTGAAAAGGAGTGTGGGGAGCAGTTCAATAATGTTAACCAATATAAAATCCAGTCTGGCAAAACATGTGGTTTTCCACACTTGCGCTCTTCTACTTTGCAAAGAAGTAGACACCTCCTCAAATAGCATCTCCTTTCGTGCTCCTTTGAGGCTAAATTTGGACTTTCGATGGCTTTCAGTTCTTGTTGCTTTCTCCGTTGCATGTTCTAATTAGCATGTATGTTATTTTCCTGACGTAGCATTCTTCACTTTGAATCAGTTCATAGAAGTCTTCCCAAGATTCCCTATTTATCATGACTTTTTGTTAAAATTTATTTCTTTTATAAAATTCAATTTATCATGTTTTTTTGTTAAAATTTATTTCTTTTATAAAATTCAATTTCCTCTTTCTTTCACACAATACAAACCATATTTGTGACATATATGCATAATTCAGCAAAATAAACTGTTGTATTGGCCATGTCCAAAAAAGGCATTCTGCACCCTGAGCCCATCACCTCTCTGTCAGGAGGTAGAAGGAATGCCTCATCATTGGCTTCTGGGATCTTAGATGGACATTGTGTTGATCAGAGTTCTTATGACTTTCAAATTATATTCATAATTTCTTACAGAGCACTAATATTCCATTATATTCTGGTAGCACAATTTGCTTACCTATTCCTTTATCAATATTACTTTGCTACTACAAAAAGAGCTATTATAAATATTCTAGCATATATACAAGGCCTTCCTTTTTATCATTGACCTCACTTGGGATCATTCCCAAGCAGTAGGATCTCTAGGTCAGAAGACTGGAGTATCTTTGTCATTTTGTTAGCCAAATTCTAAATTTCTTTCCAAAACTGTAAGACGGACCACCACTATATAATTTTTAAAAAACATTTTCACATCCATTGTTTCATTTGATATTAGAAAAATGAAGTCTGAACCAGAAGTTTCTCTTCTTGGTTCTCGAAGACTATGCCAAAGAATTCCAAGCTTTGGCAGATTCTACCAAGATGAAAAGCTACTGCCTTCCAGCAATAGACTTCTTGTACTTCCAGAAGACTAGCTGACCCAATTATATGGAAGCTCACTACCAACATTTTGGCCCCAGATTATAATTCTTTGGCCATCGTTTCCCTCTTTAAACTGGTTAAAAATAAATAAATGCAAAACAAACTTTAGGCTATCTAACTCCTATTTTTAAGGGCAACTAATTCCATAGATAGCAACTATTTTTTTCTTTCTTTTTTTCTCCCAGTGGTGGTAGGGAGATTGAGATAAACCCTGTGTCAAGATTCAACAGAATCTTTATAGAGCAAAGACCAATACAACATAAACAGACAGAATTCCAATATTTTAAGGCCTATTCACTGAACTGGGGTTGCCTCACTCAAAATGAGAACTCGGAAAGACCTTAGCTTACAAAGGCCAAGATCTCCCATTGTATCCAGGGTTATCTCCAGTCATCCTGATTTGTATCTGGCCACTGGCATCAGATGGCTCTGGAGGAGAAAGTGAAGCTGGTGACTTTGCATAGCCCTCCTTCACTCACATCCAATTCAATGAAAGTTATGTCATTATCTCCCTGATGTCACAGTCCTTTTTTGAGAAGGAAGGACAAACTGCAAGCTGTGAGATTGTAAATGCAGCAGTTTATAAGCCCAAGGAATGTATTTTTAATAGTTTCAGTGGAGCTATTTTGAAATAAGTGGGAAAAGGGAAGACTTTCCAGATCCCATCAAATTTAAAGTATAGGAACCAGCAATTCCATGTATCTATAAAATAAACCCTTTCATGCTGAATGTTTTGAGAGGCTTCCTGATTGTGTGGAAAGGTCATTATATTTGGAACCTAGACTCAAGGAGGGCCTAGATTCAGATCTCACTGGTGCAGTGGTTAGAGAGCAGGGTCTAGAGTCAGGAAGACCTGAGATCAAATCTGACCTCAAATATTGACTAGCTGGGTGATCCTGGGCATGTCATTTAATTTCTATCTGCCTCCATTTCTTCATCTTTAAATGGGGATAATAATGGCACCCACCTTCCAGGATTGTTATGAGAATCCAATGAAATACTAATCATAAAGTGTCCAGGACAGTACTAGCATATAGTAAACACTATGTAAATGTTAATTGTGATGACATCACGATGATGATGATGATGATGATGATGATGATGATGATGTCATTCAACCTCTCTGTGCTTTAGTTTCCTCATCTGTAAAAAGAAAGGGGCTAGATTAAATTGCCTTTAAGGACCCTTACAGACCAAAATCTATGATCTTATGATTTGGTCAAGAATTGCTACATACAATAAAAGGTGTTCTTTTACCCTGTACTAATCAACAAATTCCTAAATGTTCTTAAAATGTTCAGAAAATTGCTTTGGTATTGGGAAATCTAAGTGCCATTATATATAAAATAATTAATTAATAATAAATAATGTAAATTATAATTTATATTACATATGTAATATACATATTATATAATACAAATTTATAACAGCTAGTTAATTAAAATAATAATAAATATAATGTTTATAAAGCAATTAGATCGTGCATTGGATAGACCTCTAGATCAGGAGTCAGGAAGACCTGAATTCAAATCTGTCCTCAGATACTTGCTAGCTGTGTGACCATGGGCAAATCATGTAACTGCTTCCTGTCTTAGTTTCTTCATCTATGAAATGGGAATAATAGCGGCACCTACCTCCCAGGGTTATGCTGAAGATCAAATGAGTTGACATTTGTAAAGTGCTTAGTACAGTATCCAGACACACAGTAGGTATTTAATAAATGCCTATTCCCTCCCTTTTCCTGTAGCAACTATATCAACTTAGAGTTGATAGATATAATATATATCAACTCTAAGTTGTTATAGTTGTCTATGATATATACATACATACATACATATACACATACACACACATACATACATATATATGTTAAGCATATCAACTCATAAAGGTACTTTTCTAAAGCTTGGGAGAGTTGCATCCTTTTGTATTTAGGTGAGGAGCCTTCAGAATAAGAAAGAACACTCCCTCAGAAGTAAGAGGAACTGAATTCAAGTTCTAATTCTGATATTTATCGCCCACCTGTGTTTGACTTTGGGAAAATCACTTAACCTCTCTGGGCCTCAGTTTTCTGAACTGTAAAATAAAAGACTTGCACTAGATGGGTTCTGAATTTCTTTTGACATCTTAATCTGTTGCCCTAAATAATGGACCCTTGAGGCATTTTGGTATTGTCACCAATATACCTAATTCTACAATACCTGAGGAATAGTGACATTTTGGTTTTTACAACACAGGGCAAAGGATCTCACCATATATGGCTAACATTATCACTTTTTTTGTTTGTTTTATATGTCACATACTTATATTCTGCATACTTGTTTTCTACTCTCAAAACCAAGTTTAAAGAGCTTGTATTTTGGACAGAGGGCTTATTTCTCCCCTCATGGGGAAGACTGGAAAATAGAGCTGGGCTGAGGATCTAGATAGCTTAGGTTCACATATACTCTCTAAAAACTTTTTGGTGTTCCACTCAATAAAAGAGTAAGTTGTACATGTCCATAGATAAAGCCAGTTATTACACTATGTCTGCCCTACTCTGATGAAGTTGCAGGTTGGTAACTCAAATCCCTTAAAAGTCTTCCACCCTCCCAAAAAAAACCTTCAAGATGAAATAAAATCTATTCCCTTTGGTCTCTAATTACCATACCTATGATTTCCCAAACTCATTGATCTCTCGAACAGAATTTTCACATTCAACATATTCTGTTTTGTTCTAATTAAAACAAGCTAATGAAATTAAGCTACTTAAAAAGACACAGACAACCCACACAGGGAACAGAGCACTAGTTTGGGACCTGAATTCAAATACTACCTCAGGTGCATACTGTATTTGGAATCTCCTTAGCCCTAGAGTTCTAGAATAATGTTACTGGATTCCTGTATTCTTAGCATTGTGAACAAATGAGTGAATTCAGTGCTCATAATCTACAAAGCATTGCACTAAGTGTTGGGAATATAAATGGAAAAGTAAGATATTCCTTCTTGTCATGGAAACAGCACATGCACAAGGTTTGAGCTGTAAGTCAGATGGTGAGAGATCTCAGGGGATTAGAAAAGCAAGAAGTTAACAATGGGAATGGAGTGAACTACCCTGACTCTATCTTGTGACTCTGGAGCTACTTCAATTCCATCAGTAATGGGTCTAGTCCAACTTCTATCTTGTGATAAAACTGTTTAATTGCAGGAAATGGGAGAAAACTGTATTGCATTGTTTGAAACTAGCTCACTGTGTGGCTGGCAAGCTGGACCCCCTCTACCTATGGCTCGTTAAGAACCAAGGTAATGCAGACCAGAAACCTGGCTTGATACAAAGTTTGCTGCAAGAGGTTTTCTCACATTTGGACTTCATAGGCAATCCATATGTCTTGTTTGAAAACTGGTTTCGTACTGATCCATCAGTTATTGTTTCCTTTCCCCTTTGATTGTTTGCAGATACTTGGGGGAGTAGAACATCTCTTTTTCTGAATTCAGGAAATTGCACCTGTTCTCTCTTCCCTCCCAACTCGGAAAGTTCTAAATCTTTTCTCCAGTTTGAAATTTGATTAACTAACGTATTGTTTCCTTTTAATTAATTAGTCTTATTTGAACAATTGTTTTTTTTAAAGGTACAAAATCTATCTACTCCATATTTGGTGCCCAGCCCTAAGTTAAGGAAGGGTGCTGGTCCCTATTTGTTAGGCAATATGCTTGGAAGATCAAACTTTTGTTTCCTTAGTCTTTTCCTTTTTCACTCTTCACAATGGAAAGATCTCATGATCCTTAGGGTACAGTGGTAAAAAAGATTAATGCCTCTTTATTAATGTCAGTTCCACTGATGAAGCATCGCCAGTTTCTGACACTGAATCATTTAACAGTGCCAAGGATTTTGGTGGCAATAACTTTCTTTTATGAATTTTTAATAACTGCAGTTGGCACACTGCATTTCCATAGGAGTTGCTTCCCAGGATGCTGCCTGAGGGCACTGGCCAAGAAGCATTTGGATTTAGGGTCCTGGCCTGTCTTTATCATGTTCTGAAGGGTGATGGTGGTCAAGGTTGGAGTGATTGCATGAGAAACGTGGTTCGTGCTTCCTGCTAGTCTGTTACTTCAGCTAGATTGGCTTGCCTGTCCTGTGAGTGCTGTTGTCAGGAATGGCTAGTTTCTCCACAGGAGCTGCCTCCTGGGATGATGGCTGTGAGAGCTGAGCTGGAAGTAGAATGAATGGTCTGAAGAGAAGAGCAAGGAGACTTCTGCTATTCTCAGGGCTCTTGTACTTAACTTACTTCTAGTGGCAGTTGGTCAGCTGAAGGTAACAAAAAATGTCAGCCCTTTCTCCCCAGTGAGTTCTCCTTTCAAATCATTCCCCAAGAATCAGGATATACAAGCTACCTCTGTCTGGCAGCTTGCTGTGTGGAATGTTCCCTTCATGTTTTCCTAATATGGGAAGATGCAGCAGAATGAATCAGATGCTATTGCATAATCTCTGCCACAAATTCATACTTGGCAAGGGACTTCTTGCCCTGTTCAGTATGACATACAGACTAATAGATCTTTTTAGAAATCACCACAAAGAGTACAGAGTTAATGTTGACATTACTATTATTGAGTAGGAGAAATGAGAGAGATTCCTGTGCATCTACCCAAATCACTGCACTAAATATATTTTCTTTAAAGCTATCAAAATAGTTTATAGTAGCTTGGTTGAGAAATCAGATAAGATTTGTGTTCCTGTCATCACTTTGAGTGGATAGCCCTCACATGGCTAGCTTTTTCTGGGAAGTACTATTTAATTGGAAAAGAAATATCTTTAATCTCTAAGTACTTGTTTGCACATCCTGCAGAAGCCCATGGAGTTTTTAATATTGTGTATTCTATGATGGCAAAGGAGGCAAATGAGAAACAGAATTGAAGTGAACCTCCAATGTTCCATGCTCATTTCTCCTTCCACACTTGCTTTTGTGTTGGTGTATCTTTTCCTCCCTAGTACCTTCCCTTCTCTTCCATCCTCTTTCTGATACCTTACTAACACCTCTGGATCCCTCAAGGTCCAGTCAAAGCTTATCTCCTTTAAGAAAAGTTGTCTGTCCAAATTATCTCATTCTTCTCTGTTCTTTAATACTAATCTTTTAATTAATTCATATGTCATTCAATAAGCCCTTATTGAATATCTGCTATGTTCCAGGCATTGGGCTTTACTACGCATTTTATCATTTAATAATAATGGTTATAGTTATTTTAGTTTCTTCCTAGATAAAATGAAAAGATTGAACTAGAATCAGGGGTTCTTTTTTCACTTATTGAACTTTAGTTTTATCTCAATTGCATGTCAAAAAAATTAGCATTTGCTTTTTAAGGTTTTGAGTTTCAGTTTTTTTCCTTTCCTCCCTCCCCTCCCCTTCCTTGAGAAGGCAAACAATTTGATATAAATGCTACATATGAAGTAATGTAAAGCATATTTCCATATTAGCCATGGTGCAAAGAAAAACACAGACCTCCCAAAAAATAAAGTGAAACAAATATGTTTCTGTGTGTAATCAGATTGCATCAGTTCTTTCTCTGGAGGTGGATAGCCTTTTTCATTGAAAGTCCTTTGGAATTGTCTTAGATCATTGTGTAGCTGAAAGTAGCTAAGTCATTCACAGTTGATCATTGTTACTACGTACTGTGTTCTTCTGGTTGTACTCACTTCACTTTGTGTCAGGTCCTGTAAGTTTTCCAGGTTTTTCTGAAATCATCCTGTTTACCATTTCTTATAGCACAATGGTATTCTATTATAATGATATACCACAACTTGTTTGGCTAGTACCCAATTGATGAGCATCCCCTCAATTTCAAATTCTTCACAACCACAAAAAGAGCTGCTTTGAATAATTTTGTAGATCTAGGCGTAACAGTAAACACCCCAACATACACAGGGGCCAGGAGAGGGAGGGCTACTATCACAGGTTCTTATATCTGTATTCATAAAAGTAAAGGCAACTTTTGAGGGGTTAACAATCACTTTAATAAAGCACATGTATCATTCCTTTAACCAAGCACGTGTATCATTCATCTAGTTCAGGGGATTCAGCACTCTGAACTTCAAAGAAAATACAGAGAAATCAAAGATCAACAGGCATGGCTTCCTCTGCCTGAATTCAACAGACAGGTCCAACTGTCTGACCATAGTTACCAAGAGGGAAGCACCAATATCTGGGTTTTCAAAGCTGAGGGGTTCCTTTATCAGTTTCCTAGAGTCCTTGTCTGGTAAAAAAAAAAAAAAAAGCTTCCATTCAGTAAGCCCCAAAATAAAACCGCACCTCACAATCTTTTTACACTTTTTAGAGCCAGAGAGCATCACATCCCTTGAGAACCAGTGCCTCATTGACAAAAGGCTTGACAAATTGACAAATCTTCCCAGGCCCCACAACGGGTTGGAAAGATCCTCACATTCAAATAGAAGCATTATACTTCTTGATTATACTAAAACAAAAACAGCAAAAGATCCTATTTTACTTGCCATTACACTAGGTCCTTTTCCTTTTTTTTAATCCCTTTGGGATATAAACCTAGTATGGAGTATTGCTAGGGCATTGTGTATATATGCTTTCCTATGTGGAATGGTTGTATCAGTTCACAACTCCACCAATGGTGTATTAATGTCCCAATTTTCCTAAATCCCCTCCAACATCTATCATTTTCCATTTTTGCCATATTAGGCAATCTAATAGGTGTGAGGTGATACCTTAGAGTTGTTTTAATTTGCATTCCTCTAATTAATAGTGATTTAGATCATTTTCTTGTGTTTATAGATAGCTTTGATTTTTGTCTTCTGAAAACTGCCTGTTCATATGCTCTGTTTTATATTCTACAATTTTGATGAAGTTGTTAATTATTTAAATTATTTTGTTGATTCTTCAGGATCCTCTAAGTATACCCGTATATCATCTGCAAAGAATAACAATTTTGTCTCTTCATTGCCTATATTTATTTCTTTCATTTTTTTTCTTTTCATGGCTGTAGCTAGCATCTATAGCACAATATTGAATAGTAGTGCTGATAATGTATACACTTCCTTCACCAAAATCAGGGGTTCTTAACTTGGTGTCATCAAACTTGTTTAAAAAACTATTTTGGTAACTATGTTTCAATATGATTATAATACTCTGTATTTTATCTTATACATTTAAAAAACAGTATTCTAAGAAGGAGTCTATAGACTTCATCAGATTGCCAAGCAGACATGACACATAAAATGGTTAAGAACTCCTACTTGAAAGAACAAATTAATTTAAGGTAGCTAGTTAGAAAAGGGAGGGATCTTTGATAAAGATACCCCAAAATTTTAAGAAGCCCTGGCCTAGGTGAACACTGTGATTAGACGTCAGCACTGGATTTGAGGTCTGAAGACCTGGATTCACATCATACCTCTATTATTTACTACCAGGGACGCCTTGGGCAAGTCACTTGGCTCCACTAAATAAAATGAAGATATTGCATTATGTAGCCTTTGAGGTTTATTTCACCTCCAAAGCTGTGATCTTTTGATCCCTTTGATAAGAGGCAATATTGGATAGGAGAAAGCACACTGGATTTGGGGGCAAGAGAACCTTGGGTTTGCATTATACCTCCAAAGCATATTATGCATTTCGTCACAATCTATCAGAATCTATTTTTCTTTATTGATAAAGTTGCATTCAATTTAGTAAAGCAAACATTTATTCAGCATGAATGAAGCATTGGGATAGGTCTAAGGACACGAAGAAAAGAAAAGAAAATCTCCTGTCTTCAAAGGGCTTCTTACATCCCGCTGAAGGGTAATACAATATGCATACAAATAAATAAATTAAAACTACCAAGTCGCACAAAGTCATTTCAAAAGGAAGAGACTACTGATGCTTAAGGGGATCAGGAAAGGCCTTGGGTAGAATGTGGTTTCTGACCTCTGCTTTGCATAGAAGCAGGGATTCTATAAGGCTGAGATGAGAAAGAATAACATTCCAGCTATGGGGACCTATTTGCACAAAGACCAAGAAGGGGCTGATGGAATGCTTATGCTCATAGATTTTTAGAGCTGATCCTTAACAATCATCCCATTTAACTTCTTCGTTTTATACACAAGGGAAGCAAGGACTAACTAGATTGATAAAGTACGTTGTCCAAACTTACCAAAGTATTAAATCAAAGAGTCAGAATTTGAACTCAAATCCTATGATTGCAAAGCTAGAGTTCTTTTAACTGCATCCTGAACCTTGTTGCAGATTCTATATAGCAGAATGATCGTCCCTGTAGTTCTTACTCACAAGAGTATTGTGAACAGTGAATAACATAACATATAGAAAAAAATATCCTTCAAATCCTGAGGTGCTGTACACATGACAGCAATTGTTTCTCTGGTTCCTTCTCTCCCTACATATATGATCCCTTGCATTTAGCTGGCACTTTAGCATTATGAAAGCTTTCATATACTTTTTATCTATCCACCATCACAACAACTCTCTGGGCAGGTAATTAATTTGGTAATTATGATTGCCTTGAGCTGTGCTGTTCTTTCTCTCTATCACTCTCTCTTTCTCTCTCTCTCTCTCTCTCTCTCTCTCTCTCTCTCTCTCTCTCTCTTTCTCTCTCTCTCTCTCTTTCTCTCTCTCTCTCTCTTCCCTCCCTCTCCTTCTGTCTCTGTCTGACTCTCTGTATCTCTCTTTTCCTCCCTTGTGTGTGTGCTTGTGTATCTACCATGTTCATTAATTTTATCTGCTTAATTTCCTGATTAGAGGAAGTATTACTTGTTCTCCTTTAGTGCTGTACACACATTAGATGTTTATTAAATAACTGTTGGACCAAAGTGGGTTACCTAACCTAATGTTATGATTAACAAAGTCCTGGTCAGTCCTCTAAATACTGGAGTATTTAGGATTGTCCTCATAAGGTTAATAGCATGCAAGATCTCTTCTGTTTCTTTGCTTATAGTTATCATGGCATTAATGATAGTCAAAATCACTGCATTTTTTTTTAATAATAAGCTCAATATCTGTTGAATAAGTGAGATAACCACAACACCTTGATATGCTTAGAAAGAGCACCGTCCAGGAACTAGCAGTTCTTTGTGTGACCCATGTCTCTGCCACCCATATGATTTGGGGCAAATGGTTTATTTTCCCTGGATCTCAGTTTTCTCCTATGTAAAATGAGGAAATTGGATAAAATGAGTGGTTCTTAACCTGTGTGTGTACGTGTGTGTGTGTGTGTGTGTGTGTGTGTGTGTGTGTTATGGACTTTTCTGACAGTCTGGCGATGCCTATCCACTCAGACTCGTTTATAAACTTGTAGGGAATTAGAATTATTTCATTCTTTGTATCTGTATCCTTAGCACATAGCACAGGGCCTGGCATATTGTAGGCATTTAATAAATGCATATTGGTTGACTAAAAGATCAATAATTTAAACATTTGTAAAGAAAAAAAACAAAATAGCTCCATTTCAAAGAAGCCATATTAGCTCTTTGGTGGCATACATTTCCTCATTTCTAAAACAAGAAAAGAGAGAGAGAGAGACAGAGGGGGAGAGAGAGAGAGAAAGAGAGAGAGAGAGAGAGAGAGAGAGAAGGAGATTCAGAGACAGGGAGAGTGCAATGGTAATTTAAAATGGGGAGATCTTTCTCATTCATTAATAGGCCCATGTGACTGCCTGGGTCAAAGGAGCAAACGAGTCTGAGTCACATGGAGTCTGGTGGGAGCAGTTTGCTGAATGGGTGGAGCAGGAAGAGGCAGAGCTAGAGCAGAGCTGAGAGGAAATTAGTCTTGAAAGCAGTCAGAACTGAAGGATCTAGGCAAGGCCAGAGCTGGCTGTGAGTGTGAGAAGGGCATTTTGTTTAAGGAAAGCTCACTTGCGATTTGTTTAAGGGAGCTGGTTTGTGGGAAGCTTAGGAGGACAGCTTGGGGATGGTGTTGCCCTCTGCATTATTATGTATACATTTTTGTTACTATGTTACTATGATGGATTTGGCTTTCTGGCGTCTGAATAAATGTTTTAGTTTTGCCTTCCATATGGACAAACTGTGGTATCTCACGATTCAGAATTGTGCTGGGATATTCATGGCCACCACAGGCACTGTGAATTATCACATTTGTGCTACAGAGAGAAAGACAGAGAAGGTATTTTTATTGTAAAAGGAAATATTTGTGTTAAACATAAAAAAGGAATTTTTCAACAATAAATGATGTGATATATGACTGAATAGTAATGGGAAAAAGCTATATAACCTCAAAGCTAAGCTAAATGAATACTTTCTACTCAGAACTGCTTCATTTCAACCAAGCCTGCCAGGAGACAAGGGCATCATGTTGGCTACTTCTCGAAGATACTCTCAAGGTTGTTTTTAATATTATTATGAATTCATTAAATGAAGGAAATAAGGTAATGGCATTACAGCATCAGAAATAACTCCCACTGTCTGAGAACCTGCTGAGATCCGGAAAGGGGATTATGAAAGGGATGAGGTACTTCCTAGATACTTGAAACCAAACCAAACAATGCACAGGAAATTGGTAGAAACAAAATTCAATTAGATGTTGACTTTCTTTGAGGTTATAATAGGATAGCAGAGGGTTGAGATCATTGGTTTTGCAACTAAGGAGCATTGTGAGCATGTAAGACAACGAAATGCTCACGTTTACCTAGCACATTGAGATGTACAGAACATTTTTTTTTTTTTTTTTTTTTTGCTCAAGACAACCCTGTTGGGCAGGTAGTAGCAGGTTTATATAACCTATTTCACACATGGAGAACCTGAAGTATCATATCAACATCAGATACCATTATTAATGAATAACAAATGTCGGATCTGAACCTACTTCCCCTGACTATTAATGTAGTATTCTTTCACTACACTATTGTGCAATAAGTTATTTGTTCATTTATTTCTGGTCTGGACTTGTGATTTCATTGGTATAGGGAAATTCCAGTGAGGGATGGCTTTCTTCCCATTCAGAAGAGTGTCTGCTTTGTGATTTTTAGTCTTAGCATTGGGTTTCTTAACCTGAGATCCATGAGATTTTAATAGATACAGTTAGAAAAACTGTATTTCAATATAATTCATTCACTTTGCAATACCGTATATTTTATTTATTTTTGTGTATTTAAAAGAATACCGAGGTCCGTCATAATGGCAAACAGCTGTGTTCCCAACTATGCGAGAGATTGAGAATGGCAGATGAGCTAAGAAATTCCCTGCTGCCATATGGACAGAGGTGGGGTACCTGAAGCCTCAAAGTTACTTAAATGTAGTCTTCTAGGTCCTTGGGTACGGCCTTTTGACTGAGTTCAAGTTTTAAAGAAAAAATCCTTTTATTAAGGGGATTTGTTCTGTGAAGTTTGGATTCAGCCAAAGGGCCACACCTGAGGACCTAGAGGGCCAAATGCTAGTTCCCCATTCTTGGATACTTCCATATGAAGTCTGGCATTTATATGGGGAGTCCCTAGCCGTGTGCATAGTGTGGGTAGCCAAGGAGAAGTAAAGGGCACAGGTTGGAAATAGAGCAGGTCAAAACTTTAAGTCTGTCAGTAATCAAATTGGCCTATGAGTAATCTTTATACGTTAGCCTGGGTAAGATGGACACATCCAGTCTTTATTTTACTACTTATTAAAATTTTTATTTTATTTTCATTGCTGTATTCTCTTCTTTCACATCCTCTGTCACCCTTTGAGAAGCTGAAAAATATGATCCCCATTCTCCATATATAAGCATGAAAAAACATATTTCTGTATATGCCATGTTAAAAAAAAAAAAAAGAAAAAAATCTTTAAAAGAAAAAAAAAAAAGGCTTAATCTGTACTCTTAGTGTCCCAGTTCTCTCTCTGTGAGTGGATACCATTTGCCTCCCTGAGTTCTTTGGAATTGTGTGGATCATTGTGCTGATCAGAATTGTTAAGTATTTCACAATTGATAATTACTATAATATTGCTGTTATCGTGTACAATATTCTCCTGGTTCTGCTTATTTTACCTTGCATCAGTTCATATAAATCTATGCAGGTTTTTTCTGAAACTATTCCCTTTATCAGGAATTTTACAGCATAATAGTATTCATTATCTTCATATTTCATAATTTGTTCAGCCACTCCCCAATCGATGGGCATTCCCTCAGATTCAAATTCTTTGCCACCACAAAAGCAGCTGCTATAAATATTTTTATTCATATGGGTTCTTTTCTTCCTTCTTTGATCTTCTTGGAGTATAGAATTATTATCAGTATTGCCAGATCAAAGAATATATACAATTTTATAGACCTTTGAAAATAGTTCGAAATTGTTCTTCTGAATGATTGGTTGGATTAGTTCACAGCTCCTTAGTGTATTTATTTCCCCTCATTCCTTTCAGCATCTATCATTTTCTGTTTCTGTTATCTTAGCCAATATGAAGGATGTGATATTGTACCTCAGAGTTGTTTTAATTTGCATTTCTCTAATTATTAGTGATTTAGAGTATTGTTTTTTTTTTTAATGACTATTGATAGCTTTGGTGAGATTTTGAAAAGACTCTTTGGAGAGACTTAAAAAATAAGAAATGAATAATAATAATAAAAAAAACAACCTAAAGAGGAATCCAGATAGCTAGACTTTCTAAGAGGTCTGTAATTCAAAAAAGATTAAGATTCCCTGGGCAGGTTATAGTGTGTTTAAGCCAGTTATGTGACTTTAAACAGAATGCAACTCCTCTAAGTTGTAGTTTCTTCATCATTAAGAGAGAAGCATTGGACCATATCATCACCACGGTCTTTTCTAACTCAAAAATTCTATTTCCTTTATCCATCCAGAGTAGCGTATAATGAATAAGAAAGAGAAAACATCTGATGATTGATGTTGGACTCCAGAGTTGGGAGGAAGATGATGCCTGAAAGATGGAAGGAACAACTTTTTAACAGGCTGTTGTAGTAATGAAAAAAAAAAAGATTTGGTCATTCAGTGTCACAGGTATATATACCCCCTTCAGTGTTCCTTCCAAATGGACAGATGGTAGAGTAGAAAGAGCACTGGAATTGGTGTCAGAAGAATTTTGCTCCAGACACATTAATTTTGAGACCTTGAGCAAATCATATAACTTTTCCAAGTCTCAATTTCTTCATTCAGAAAATTGGGATGAAAATATAATTACATACTTCACTGTGAGGATCAGATGAGAGAATGTATATAAAGCATTTTGTAACCTTGAACCATTTTGCCAGTGAAACGTATTGTTATTATTTCTCTGGCATTAATGGATGCATTTTAAGGACCATAATTGAGGAACTCTCTTTCCTTCTCCAATCTGGAGGATCTCCCCTTTTACTTTCTACAATGAATGATTTCACCAGTGTTTTTTTTTCTTCTTTCTTATCTGAAGTTTCTCCCCAACACCGTATTCAAAAGGTTATTGGTTCCAGAACTGGAAGGGCATAGAGATCATCTAGTTAATTATTTATAAATGTGCAAGCTAAGGCCTAGCAATTGATTTTCCTAAACCCATATGATTAGCATGTGTGGTCATGGGTTTGAACTCACATATTCCATCTCCAAATCTAGTGTTCTTCCTGTTATACCCATACTTACCAGGGCAACCCAGAGAGTTTGGAAGAGGGCTAACTGAAGGACCAAGCCTATTTCCAAGTGATTGTTTACCATGCATCTCATCTTGGCCTGGTGCCCACCATCTGAATGCTAACCAAAATGACAAGTGCTAGGGTGCCATTTCTGTTTCTGCAATTTAAAAGCATCCATTTGTCCTCTTGAGGACTGCTCCCCACTGAGAAACAACAGCCGAAAATTACAGCTAGACAGCCATTAAAAAATGAGCCTGTGTGTTTTTATAAACAGCTAAGTCATGGAAATAGCCATAAAGGCTTTCTTACAACCAGATGTAAGCAGAAAACAGATTTTTAACAGTAATCACTTATATCATTTCCCGCCTGCATTATCCAAGAGATGTTGTCTCCAGGAGCAGTTGACACATGGAAACCTTCAGTTTTAAATCCGCCACTTCAATTCATTAAGGCACCAAAACAAAGTTGCATACCAGTTTCAGTCAGGAAAGCAAGATCATTTCCTCACCACCACCACCACCATCACATATGCCAAAGGCAGCCAAATAGCTTTTATATTTTACAGTGCTCCATAAAAGAATAATATCTACTATTTTAGCTCCTACTTGGAAAATACTGGCTTATATTGGCATTCAGAAATTCCTAAAGGCTCAGACAGGGGACAGGGGGATGTTTACAATGGATATTCATTTCAGCTCAAATCACAAAATATTAATTAAATGCCATGCACTGTGCTAAACACTGAAGAGCAGATCAAAACTTTTATCTATTGATAAAGATAAAATGATAAAAAAGATAAATATGAAATGGTTCATGCCTTTGAGGAGCTTATATTATGCTGGAGAGATTCAACATACAGTTGTCCCTCCACATCATGACTTTCCCCATTGTAGTTTCCATATATCACAGATTGGCATAAGAAATTAAATGGGAATTTCGGGGGGAGTTCTACTGAAGCTACAGAGGATGTGCAAAGGACAGCAGATGACAGAGTCTATGACCAAACACTTAACCCAAATTTTAAAATAAGGTACTATAAACACCTTGTAAAAGAAAAAAATATCAGACTTCTTCTCTGGTATGAAGGGAGGGCCAAAAATTTTACTCAGATTTTCTAGATCACAGGGACCCTGCATCCCCCACCCCAGCAATGTGGAAGGGATAACTGTATATTTTAGTAAACAAATACAAGGTAATTTGAAGAAAGGGAAAATACTAACTCCAAAGAGTAGGTAGTCAGGGAAGATTCTACAAAGGTAGTAGCCCCTTTACTGAGTTCAGGTAGGGATCCTGAGAGGCAGATGAGGGAGTATACTCTGGACACTAATGGAATGGAGTGTAAAGAAAGGAATAGCTACTAGGTCAATTTGACTGGAACCTGGAGAGTGGGAAGATAGAGTAATGGGAATTAAGGTTGCTAAAGGGGTTGGAAACCAGACTGAGTATGGTCTTCAATACTAGGCTAAAATGTTGTGGTATTTGTTGTAAACTGAGTATTTTTCTGAGGTGTTGTAAAGGCACTGGTCTGGGAGTCAGTAATTTCTAGATTCAGATCCTGCCTTGGATACTTGAAGTGTCTAGGGGATGCAGTGAAGTGTTGAATTTAAATTCAGGAAAAGATGAGTTCAAATTCCTCCTCAGACACATGGTAACACCATTTAAACTCTGCCAGCCTCAGTTTCCTCATATGTAAAATGAGGATGATAAGAATACTGTTGTTAATAGTGATAAGTGATAGTGTTGTTATGTGAGTAAAAAGTGATAAGATAAGTGATAAGTGACAAGAATAGTGCTTTTATAAGTAACAAATGAGATAATCTATTTACAATACTTTGAAAACCTTAAAATTATCATAGAAAAGCTACCTATCCGCACTTCAACTTTGGGCACATCACTTAATCCCTCTGTGTCTCATCTGCAAAATAAGGGGGCTGGGCTAATGGAAGGTTACTTCCAGCTCTAAATTTCCTATGACAATATGGAGAACCGGTAGACCTGAGGCTCTTAGCTTGTTAGATTTCAGAAAGTCCATGAATTTGGGTGGGAAAAACAATCCCATCATTATGTCACTGTAACTGATTTCCTTTGTAATTTTATGTAGTTTCCTCTATGCATTTAAAAACATTATTCTGAGAAGGGGGATATCAGCTTCAGCAAACTGCCAAAGGGGTCCATGATGTAGAAAAGTTTGAGAACCCCTCCTTCATATAGTTGAACTTGGATAAATTAATATGGTTTTTAATTGTAGAAAGTTTACAGTGCACCAGTACACAGCTAGTCAGGATGAGGAGAAAAGTCATAGGACATTGTCTTAGCCTTCAAGTAATGGTTGCCATTTGCAAAGAAGATACAAAATGTCATATTCATATGAGTTGGTCTCAAATGAACCTGATGAGATTAGAAACCATGGGTTATTGTTTTCAGGTAACTATTGGATTAGGGCTAGCTATAAACTTAACAGGACCCCTCTTGGGATATGAACATTTCAGACTCAAGTGTTCACAGACTTTGGCTTCCTCCTGTTGTTTGAGCAGTAACTTCCCGCACCCTCTCTCTAAGAACAAACTGATTGCTCTCTCATTATTGAAAGAACTTTAACTTTGCCTTTGCCACCGAACAGGAGACAGACGCAGACATGTATCTACTCATTGAGTCTCAGAGATGCCTCCACTTTTAGGATTTGCTTTGTGGGTAACCCAAAATTAAAGAGTTTCTAAGCTTGAGAGTTTGAGCACTACATTTTACAGAGAAGACTTACGGACTCAGCACACTCCTTGGAGAAAGATGGGGATAGATCATGGAAAAATCTCTAGGGTAAAGTGGGTAATTGAGATAGTCATCAATTAATTTGAAGAGTTTTTCAATCAATCCAGTGACTAGAAGTATGGACCACTGTACCTTACTGCCCCTAGGATCTTGTCAAGCATCTAAGCTAATGTCCTTTTTTTATATGTCCCTTTTCTGAGCCTCAGTTTCCTCAACTGTAAAATGCAAAGATTGGACTAAAAAAAAAAAAAAAGTTCTGAAATCCAAAGACCTATGTCTGAATACCATCTCTAATACTTACTACCTATTTGACCACAGGGAAATCTCTTAAAACTCTGAGGGCTAATTTTCCTCATCCGTAAAATAATGGGTAGATAGGTAGCACAGTGGATAGATCTGGAAAAAGGAAGACTTGTACCTGAATCCGAATCTGACTTCAGACACTTACTAGTTGTGTGACCATGGGCAAATCATTTATCCCAGTTTTCCTTATCTATAAAATGTACTGAAGAAGAAAATGGCAAAGCATGCTAGTATCTTTGCCAAGAAAATCTCCCCACGAAGAACCATGAAGAGTCAGGAATACCTGAAAATGACTAAACAACAACAACAACAACAAAATAAAACAAGGGGAGGACAGAATAAAATATTTCTTTCTAATCTCTCTTCTACTTCTGGATCTCTTGGACATAAAATTTCTGTGAATGAGGTAATTAAAAGGAAGGATTTGAGATGGGCATAGAACAGTGAGCTGTATTAAGACTAGTCTAGATCATTTTTTTAAAGAAAGACTTTCTATAGTTTAGTCCTGTTGTTTGAATTATTGCTAAATTTGAACTGACCTGCGATTTCATTCATGGAGGGACGGTTTAGTGAGGATTTCCCTCCACCAATTCAATTTCTACATCTGTTATATGAGGATAGTAGTAGGAGCACTGACTTCACAAGGTTATCAGATAATATATGTATAGCAGTGCAGATCAGCACCTGCTCTGAAACTTGTAGTCTTAGAGGGATGTCTGGGTCCCTCAGAAGTGAAATGACCTGTCCAAGGTCCTAAAGTCCAGGATATGTCAGAGGTTGCAACTAAACCCAGGACTTCTGGAGTCCACAGCCACCTCTATTCATTAGGCCATATATTCTTCCTATTTG
Source organism: Notamacropus eugenii (assembly GCF_028372415.1). NCBI lineage: Eukaryota > Metazoa > Chordata > Mammalia > Diprotodontia > Macropodidae > Notamacropus > Notamacropus eugenii. Next base: position 115,287,996 of record NC_092878.1, on the reverse strand, counting down.
AATTATAGGAATAGGAATGAAACCTGTGATTTCACTGATATAAGGAAAATTCAGGTGAAGACACCCCATTTACTAATGGCAGTAAGCATCTTTTCTGAAAATAATGAGAGATTGCTTAGATAAGTAAAAGGCTTAATGAAAGCAGACAACTGGCAAGTAGTAGAGATAGAACATGAGGACGGGCCTTCCTGAGGTCTAGCCCAACTCTCCATTCACCTTGTCACATTGCCTTTCATTTTGAGTTATACAAGATATATAAAAAAAAAAGATTACACACTATAAGATTAAAAAAAAAAAACCTTCCTGGTGCATTTGGAGAACTTAGGTAACAAAGAATGATCTGTTTTTTAAACTGAGCCTTGTCACCAACATATATATACTCTCTCAAAAACTGCTACATTTTTTAAAAGAATAAGAGCCTTGTTATAAGGACAAATACTACACGACCAATGGTAAAGTTGCAAGTAATCAAAAATGATGAGCTGTGCTTATGCAGTAGATACAGCTAATTTAGCAAAATTAACACATTGCTGATGCAGCATTCCAGAGACCATCAATAGTGCATTCCAAATGTATCAAAATTTATTCTAGCTCCTACTGATTACATCCTTCTTTGATCTCCTGTAAGAAGCATTGACTGCTCACATGTATGCCCACTCTGGAGTCATTCCCCCACCTCTGGCAAACTGGGTCCCCAGAGGGCAAGTGACTACCCTCCCCTTGCATATATAAGGTCCCCAGCAAGAGTGGGCTCAATCCTAAAGTTACATGGTAGTGAGGTACATATTTGGAGAGTACATGTGGGTAGCTCCTGGTTTTTGACACTCATTTTCTTCATTCATAGAGTCCTCATCAATATCCCCTTAAGTGTAGCTCTCTACTGGACTTTGAGATTTAGTGCCTTTTTATGTTCCATAGCTAACACTTCTCTGATTTTCTCAGCTGTCTTAAGTGTGTATTAAGTGCCTACTAGGTGCTAGGCATTGTGTTAGGTGTAGGTGATTCAAATACAAAAGTAAATCTTTTTGTAGAAGGTCAGATTTTTTTCTTGAGCTTAAAGGAACTTCTCAGAAGAAAAAAATTAGGAGGAAAAGAATTCTAGGAATGAGAGACAGCAAGGGAAAAATGTCCAGAATTAAGTATTTTGTTCATGCAGCAGTAAGAAAGCCAGTGATATTGGATTGCTGGCATTGCTGATGGTGGGGTAGGGGGGAGAATGGGGTATTTGTCATAAGAAAATTTGAAAAGGTTAGAGGGGATCAGCTTGTTAAGAACTTTAAGAGCTAAAGAGATACTTTTCTTTTTGAAAGATGAGGAGGTAAATCACTAGAGTTTATTGATCAAACCTGTATTTTAGAAAGATAACTGACAGCTGGATAGAGAATGCACTGGAATGGGGGATGACTTGAAGTTGGCATAACCACCAAAAGGCTATTACAATATTCTAGGCATGAAGTGATGAAGGTCTGAGCCAGGGTGGTAAGTGTGTCAGAGCAAAAAGGAATATATTTATGATGTTATGAACATAAAATTAACTGGATCCAACAACTGATTGGGTGAGAGAGAATGAGATATATTAGGAAAAGTAACTTTGCAAAGGACATAATACTTCAGATGTTGATAGCGTTGAAAAAAGAATGTCTTTTTTCATGAATTATTTCATGAATTACCAAGATAGAAAAATTTGCTCATCTATAATCTCCGATTTGGATAATAGAATAGTAATTTGACTTACAAACCCACATCCGGCCAAGTTAGCTAATGAAGCAACAATTTAATTTATTATCATCATTGCAGATCATTCAAACAATATAACATCTTATATTAAAAGTATAGCTAATTGGATATAGTCAGATGAGACATCCTATAAATCTGGATTTGGCTAAATGTAAAATCCCAACTGTCATTTAATCTTCACAATGATCACTAAATTTACTTAAGTAAAATCGGTGGGGAAATGTTTGTGATGAATAGACTCCCATAGTCTGGCACTAGGATGACCCAAGATGTGCCCATCCATTGGCTGAAAAAGAGTCCAACACTTAATGAATTACCTATCCATGGGAGAAGACACATTTGACCCCTTACATCACATGAGACCATGGATTATTCTCTAGGAAGCCAGTCATTCAATCCTTGCAAGAATTACATAGCATCCTTTCCATGATGTGAGACAGACTAACTCAACTCAAGGTTTTCTCCCCTTCACTGCTTCCCGATTGATTCACTTTGCCTGGATGCAGACTTCTATCTTATTCTGGATGTTTATTTTCTTTGCATTCTCCAACTAATAATTTTGGTTCATCTTTGCTCTTTCTTTCACCACAAACTTCTACATTCTCCTTGTGCTTGCCTGGACTTTCTGACTGAATTTGAGTTTTCTACTCAGTTCTATTTCAGTCTTGTCATTCATAACAAATATATTGGAAAGGGGCCTCAGTTTCTTCTTTCAAAAAAAAGTGGGAGTGGAACTAGTGACCTCTGAAGACCTTTCCAGCTTTGGATCCTGGATGAACTCTTCAGCCTGACAGAATTGGCTGCAGTGAGCTTTCCCCCACAAAGCCACAAATTTGTGATTATTTACCATCCAAAAGTATTTGACTTAAAGACTTTCTCTAGCCTCAAACTAAACATATCCAAAACCAACCCTAATTTCTTCTCTCTTAAGTAAGCTTCTCTCTCTCATTTCCTATATTATACAAGAGTGCAGGCTGTGGCACAGTGGGTAGAGAGTTGAGCCTGGAGTCAGGAAGTCTTAAGATCAAATTTGGCCTTAGGTACTTACTGCAACCCAGGGCAAGTCATTTAACTTCAGTTTGCCTCTGTTTCCTCAACTGTATAATGGGGATAATAATAACACCTATTTTCCAGGGTTATTGGGAGGATCAAGTGAGATATTTGGTGAGGCAAAAACAACACTTAGCACAGTTTCTGATACTCCCCTTTCTTGATATTCGCTAATCTCTATGCTTTGGTCCCAGACAACCTTCCATGCTTTATCTTTTACTATTCAATTAATTAATTAATGGCCAAGCATTTTTTAAGGGCTTATGATGAACCAAGCACTTTTCCAGAAGCCAGGGATGCAAAGTAACAAATGAAATCATTCCTACCTTCAAGAAGCTTACTTTGTTTTGATGTAAAAGAAATCTACATAAATAAGAATATATGAAATGAATGTAAGGAAATTTGGTGGGAAAGGAATTAATAGCTGGGGGCATCAGGAACATCATCATTCATGTAGAAGGCCTCTTCTATATCTTCTACATCAGCTGATCTTTGAAAGAAATTAGAGATTTAAGAGGCAAAAATTAGGAGGGAGACATTTTCAAAAGACATTGAAAATGAAATTTCAAAATTTCAGAAATTTCAGGAATGGGGGACAAGGGCATGAAGATGATAGATGGAGTGTCATGTGTTAGGAACAGAAAAAAAGTTCAGTTTGCTATGCCATAGTATACGTCAAGGTATCATATAATAAGTCTAGAAAGGTATGTTTTTATTTGATCCTAGAAGTAATGGTGAGTCTCATGTTCTAGCTAGCCATCCCCTTTATGTTCACATTTTCCCACTTCAGTGCTTTTTCTCTGACTAGTGTGTACTTCTTGCATTCTTTATTTGTAGTGTAGGTCTCATCATTCCTTAAAAGCCCAGTCCAAATACTATGTTGAGCAGTAAATCTTCCCTGATCATTCCAACAGGTTATGGTCTCATCCCCTTTTGAATAGCATAGCAGGATATAAGAAGAATTGGGTCTGAGTTATGGCTCTCCCACTTACCAGTTGTGTGAACTTGAGCAAGTACTTTTGTTTTTCTTGGCTCCCAGTTTTCATGTCCGTATCAAAAATGAAAAATATATATATATATACAAAAGAGGAAAGAAATCCAGCTCATCCCAAATAAAACTAAAAACCCTGCTCACCCAAATCAAAACATCAAGACAATTTGATATTATGTGCAGTGCTCCACACTCATAGCCAGCACTTCTTTTTTAATACTATTTTCAAATTATATGGAAAGATAAATTTTAATATTCATTTTTGAAAAATTTTAAGTTCCAAGTTTTTATCCCTCTCTGCCTTCCTGCCCCTTCCCTAAAACAGAAAGCACTTTGATGTAGGTTATATATTTGCAATCATGTAGAACATATTTCCATACTATTCGTGTTGTAAAAGAAGAAACAGACCCAATGGGAAAACAACACAGTAAAGTGAAAACAGTATGCTTCAATCTGTATTCAGACTCCACAGTTCTTTCTCTGGATATGATTAATATTTTCCATTATGAGTTCTTTGGAATTTTCTTGGAGTATTTCTTGCAGAGAAGAGCTAAGACAGTCACAATTGATCATCACACAATATTGTTGTTACTGTATACAATGTTCTATCAACTCTGTTCATTTCGCTTTGCATCAGTTCATGTAAGCTTTCCAGGTGTTTTCTGAAATCCATCTGCATAGCCCACACTTTTGCAAAGAAATGGTGAAAGTCCCTACTCATATATCTTTCCTGGAGTCCTGTTTTGTCTTTATGATTTCATGGCATTTAGTTTTAGTTATTTATTTCTTTTAATTTACATTTTTTAATTTCTCTTAAAGTACTCATAATGTCCCTTGCATTCTATTTACCTTTGCATGTGGCAAACTCCTCCCATTAGATTTTGAGTTCTTCTACAGTGCCTAGCATGATGCCTTGCACAGAACAGGTATTGGATAAATGTCTGTTGAAGACTGAGTGTGGCATCTCCTTTGCATTCCTCTTTTTCTGTCCCTTCTGCCCTTACTCTTTAAGATTTCATCCTATATTGGATCTTCTCAAGGGCAGGCCATATCAACTTCATCCTTCCCTTTAAGAGCCCAGTAGGGTGAGTCTCATTGAATGGATAGTCAGTAAGATTGTGCCTAAGAAGAAAACCAGAAGATCATATCATTATGACCACAACTTTAGGGCTGGAAGGGAACTCATAGGTTATCTAGTCTAACTCCCTCATTTTACAGATGAGGTAACTGAGAGCTAAAGAGGCCTATGAGACTCATCCAGTCATCGAATTAGTATGGAGCAGAGGTGAACTTTCATCTAATAATAGGATTCATTCCATCTACTCAGTTGTTTTGCTGAATTTATTTGTATTCCTTTTTTTGGTCTTTTTTATGTGCTCAACAACACAGACAATTGGACAACACTCATATCCTTTCTACCTCAGTCTTACCTTGGGTTGCTACTGGGTTATAGTGTTTGGCAGTTGTTTGCTAATTAAACAACTGGCCATTGTTCATACTTTTAAATTCCATTCTGTAACTTATTGAGCTATTTGGGGGAAAGATGTCTTGTGACTCTAACATGTCCTTATTAGGGAATTTATAAGACTGTGTGGGAGAAGACTTACAGGTATGAACTAGTACAGTTTGGGGATGGCAAGTGTGAGGATGGTTGGCATCCCTCCTGACTTTCTGGAATGATGTCATTTCCACGAAACTAATTTTACTCACTGTTTAATGAGGTGAAAAAGGTTTATGAGAAAGATTCAAGTTAAAAATATTTTAAAAAAATAATCCTGGATTAATCTTACCAATCCTTCAACTTCTCCCAGAAAAAGATCTCTGAATCAACCTTTTTATTTTATGTGTTTTCAATCACTGTGGGCAAGGACTGCCTGTGTTATATATAAGCCCAAGTAGTTCAATGTAGTAAATGGGTACTGAAATATCTGTACAGATATTATTCCATTATGCTCTACTCTAACAAGATAGTTTTAAAATCACTGTGGGCACAAAGAAACTTATTCTGTTAAAGTGGACTTTCAAACCCAGGGAAAGGATATATATCTATTTCTATATGTAGATATAGATATATACACACGTATATATAGATATAGATTATATATATAGATACACACACACATACACACATATATATATTTTAAGAAAGTAAAACATTAAGCAGTTAGCAAGTAGATGAATGAAGAGATCATCCAAGAGCCAGAATAAAATTCAACCAAAGTAAAGGTGCTGGTCATAGAGAGGAGAGCATATAACACCTTATGGTCAGCTTCAGTCAAAGCTTATCTTACAATTGTAATGAAGAACCAAGCCTTGGTGACAGTGGGTGCTTCTACTTTGCTCCCTCTTGGGTCTGGATTTAAAACCCCTCCCCCATCCTTATCTCAGCACCTATTTCCATGTAATCCAATGCTACTTCTGGATGCTATGCCATGTTGTGTCTCCACTATTCATATAATGACTGGTGATGTTACTGAATTGTCTGAGAAAACACTCTCTTTTTAGTATTCTTATACCACTGTAAGGGTCTACTGGCACATTCATTTTCCTGGAAGTTGTTTTAGACCAATATCTCTCCAAAACTGCTGTTCATTCACAAGTTGTCATTTTCCTCTCAATTTTACTTCCACACCATCAATCATCAATAATCATATGATTTTATATCAATACTAAATAACATTTTCTTAAAATAGAATATGAGAGAAAAAAACAAAGAATTGAAACCAAGTCACAAACATTCTTACCACATGGTTCCCGACATTATCTCCTCCTACCCTTCAGGTATGAAAGGAAGGCCACTCATTCCAATTCCTTAAATACTACAATGGCTTGCACCTTAGACAAACACAGGAATTTACACTAAATCTTTTCTGGGGCACTGCAAATACTCCCACACATTCAGAATTCATATTCTTCAGTTGAATCCATTCTCATATTGAGGGACTGAGTATCCCAGGCAAATGGGAACTGAGTCAGCTGTGGGCATTCCTTACAGGGAATCCTTCTCTTATGCCCTTTCACATCACCCAACCCCTAGGTAAATGAGGGCTTTTGGTGCTGCTGTTGACACCAAGGCCTCTGCTCCAACCTTTCTTCATCATTGGGCCTTGGAAAGAAGCAGTCCATTCCAGTTTCTCTGACATGTGTCTACCACTTTTTTTTTAGATAGGACCTGTGATTTCATTGGTACTGTAATTTGTAATGAGGAAATCCTCTCTATCCCTAATACAGAGAGATGCCTGCTCTGAACTTTATTGTTGGAAAGTTACCTGGGACACTGAGAACTTTAGTGACTTGTTCGGGGTCACACAGACAGCATGTTTCAGAGGCAAGATGAGGAACCAGGTCTTCCTGAGCCTAAGGCTGGTTCCACTAAGTCATGCTTACCATTTGCTGTCTGAATGGTGTCTTAGTTCTGTGTAACCACTGCGCACTCAATGAAATTGGAACAAACAGTCAGTTGCTAACACCTAGGCCCCTCCTTGGCCTGCCCCTAATTCATTCTTTCACTATCACTGGACTCGGCATATAAAAGGAGGGGTTTGGAGGTCTTCTCCTAGAATCAGTTGCCATGCTCAACCTTGATTTACCAGATAATGTAAAGAAAAAAAATCCCTCAGCAATCAATAATTATTAAGATTCCAGCCACCAGATCACTTGATTGTACATTTTCCAATTCCAGGACATTAGACACTAATGTGATATTCCACATTCAGGGTTTCTTTTGGGTCACTACCACCTTGTTTGATCTTTGGGTAAGGCAAAGGAATTGGTAGTTCAGTCTCAGTTCTCTAAGGACCTGATTACTGGGTATTGACTTGAACTCGTGGTACTAGAGAGACCACTATCACAGAATTAGTTTCTTTGTATTCTAAGTGGTTTTGAACTTATATTGAAAAAGTAGTATGCAACTGAGTGTCCATACAAAAATCTTCACTCCCATAAATTACATAGAAACTTAGATATCTGACCTATTCTCTCCTATCTTTTAGCCATAAAAATCTTGCCTCCTCCTCTTCCCCTAATCCCCTGCAGAGGGGTGCCCTATATTTCCCCTCTTGACATTAGTATACATTTTGAAATAAACCTCCATTTCAGTCTTAGTCCTCATGCAAGTATATCCTAAAGACAGAGTCTACTCTGTCTTGGCTCCCCAGGCCATTGGAAGAAAAGTAAATTAAGAAGTTTCTGTCCTAGAATATGAAATACAAGAAACTGACCCGAAGGGATTAGTCTTTTTTAACCCAGCTTAATGATGGGTTTGCTGTATACTACAAATGCCTGTGGGAAATAACTCATCCATTCATATTCAGAAACCAGCTCATCTCCTAAAATCTTTTCTTTTCTATGGGCCAAGCCATGCTTTTCCCTGTCATGTCTTGCAACTGGATAAAATTAGGCTTTTTAATGACATATTCCAGGGTTTTCTTTTTTACAAAATTTATGATCCAATGTTGCTGTCAGAGAAAGTGAAAACTTCTTTTTCCAGATACTATTGCCAGCATTTTCATCCCCTATTTGCCACCCTTTCCTTTCCTAGTCTTTCTCTTCCTCTCTGCTACATTGCCACCACGACCCCGCCACTCTCATTCTATTGTTAACAATTTTCCTTTATCCTAGATTTTTTCTTACATTCCTGGAAACCCACCTCCAATGCATCCCTCACTGCCTTGCCCAATACTTTGTGCTCTTGCTGTCTTGATCCCACTAGACATGACCAGTAGTAGAAGGGTTTGTCAGACTATTTGTTTCCTTTCGGTCTCTCCCAGGTCTACATCCAGATCTAGGCAGGCAGTGGTAAAGCTAGGACCTGCCTCTGAAGCCAGAGAATCTACCTGAATTTAAATCCTACATCTAAAGCCTGGTGTCTGAGTGGCGCTAGGCAAGTCATTTAAATTCCCAGGGCTTTAGTTATCTCATCTGTGTAAGGATGAGTTTACCAAAGGGGATCTAGTTCTTGGAGCATATTTTCATGCTAGCTGCCAGAAATACAAATGGAAGCTTGGTAAGTTTATTTCTCACCTTAAAGAAGGGTTCTTGTCCTAACTTCAGAGTGATTTTTCGAGTTAGTTTACTTCATGATGACAAAAAAAGAATTTTACACAGTTAGAACTTAATGTTCATGCAAAAAACATACAAATAAGTGCTCTCTCCACTTGGGGTCTTTCAAGTGAGGAGGAAGTAAAGCTGTAAAATTGCCCCTTCAGAGAAATGTTGCAGGTTCTGTTTTCAATTGCCTTATCTCTCTACTCCGACCACCATGTGGCTATGAATGCAAGTCCTTGCTGTTTGTTCTCTCTTTTATATCTTTTCTGTTCTGATTCAGCTCCCAAAGATCATGAAAACCATCAGACATATAGAAGCTGGAGTCTATGGAAGGGTCTATTGGTAGCTGATATAGCCATATCTGGAGAGTAGCCAAACTGAACCCAGAGGAGAGACATGCATGACTTAGTCCAGCAGTGAATTTATCAGACAACCAAGACACTGTGCCCTTCAAGAAAGGAAGTGACATCTGTTGTCCATGCCACAGAAAAGTGACCTCAATGTAGGGAACATTAGCTTCACCCACTTTTTGAGGCTTACACCATCACACATTGGATATTTCAGCTACTTGGTTTTCCCCAAACTCAACATTCCATCTCCCATCACCATGAATTTTCTTAGACTACCTCCATAGTTTTAATTCACTCCCTCCTCACCTCCATCTTCCGGACTCTCAGTTCTCTTCCATGATCTCTCTAGCTGTCAGCACTTTCTTTCTTATCCAACTTTCTTCTCTTTTTTCATTTGTCTACCTCCTATACTACTGTCCCCTGCCCCCATCACCACCCGGAAATTTTAGTCCTTTAAGAAAAGGCACAATTTTGATTTGATCTTTGTTTGTACAGGGACTTCAGCAAAGTGTTCAATAAATATGTGTTGACTTAAATAGAAACTGTTATTAGTTCATTTGCAAAGTATGAATTATGTTAGCTAAAACAGGATTTGAATACTTAAATTATAAGCTGCTTGAAGGACAAAAGATTTTCTTTCTGCTTTATTAATTGTATGCCCACTGCTTGGCACAGTGTGTGACATGTAATAGACACTTAGCAAATATTTATTGGATTTATTGAGTAGAAAGAGGCTCCAAAGGATGTAGGTTCTACACTCTCATGTCCATGTGGATAATCCGTGCAGTAAATAAAGGAGCTTTAAAATCCTCAGTGAATTCAGTCATGATACTGGCCTTTGGGGCTTTTCCTTTGGTGCTTTATCTTTGCTTTTGATTGGGAATTTGAATGAAATTTGCTTCATTAGAAGAAAGTGAATAAGCAGATAGATAGATAGATAGATAGATAGATAGATAGATAGATAGATAGATAGATAGATAACCTTCAATGAGAGAGAATCAATTCACTCTCAGAACCGCCCAATCCACCTCCGAGTAGCTCTAATTTATCTTTGGAAACTCTTCTTGACATGAAGCCTCAATTCTCCTCTTTACAAGTTCTACCTTTTTTTTTTTCTGATTGTGCTTCAAAACCAGTGCAATTCTATCCTCACACTACAGATTTTACACACTTGGAGAAAGCTGTCATCCCTGCCCCTCACCCTCTTTCCCTCCCCAAAAGCCTTTTCTCTTACAGTCTAAAATCATCCAGTTTCTTCAACAGATCTTCATATGGTCTGAATCTAAGACCTTACACCATTCTATTAATCCTCTTCTTAGCATGGTGTAATTTATCAATATAGTTCTGTTCCCATAACTGAGCAAAGTATTAAAAATGTGACCTGATAAGGGCAGAATACAGAAAGACTCTGACCTCCTTATGTCTAGATTCTCTACCACTCAGAGACCTCTAAGCTCAGGTTAGAATTTTTTGTCTTTATATCATATTGGTAAGTTTAGCGTAGCCTTCTAAAGCTCCTCAATCTATTTTTAAAAAATCTATACTCATCTATGCCTCCCCAATTTTGGACTTATGAAGCAGATTTTTTTCTTGAGCCAAGTATAACATTTCATATTTTCAGAGTCAGATTGCAAAATGGATAGAACCTTGAGCCTAGAGTCAAGAAGATTCTATATAAAATTAGACATTTAAAAACTGTATGACTCTGAGAAAGTTACTTAACTTTTATTTGCCTGTTTCCTCAGGTATAAAATGAAAATAATAATAGCAGCCACCTCCCCAGGCTGTTGTGAGGATTAAATAACAAAATATTTGTAAAGTGTTCAGCACAGTGTCTGACACAGAGTAGGAGCTTAATAGATATTAATCCTTATGAATTGAATGTTATTAGGTTCAACTCTATCTTCCAGCCAGCATAACACATCCTTACTCTATCATCCAGTGTATTAACAGTCACTTAGTTTTGTATTCTCTAAGTAACTAATAATAACATTAAACACACAAGGACCAAGCACAAATTTCTGGGACATTGCACTGGAAATGCACTTCCAAGTTGATGTGGAACATCAATCCATCAAATCGTCTTCTCATCTAGCTCAAATCTCTATCATTTCCATAAGAAGTTTATAGATATCATATCAAATGTTTTGCTGAAATCTAGGCAAATCAAATCTATGGAATTCTTTTATTCAACTAGTTTAGTAATCCTGACTAAAAATTGTGTGGAATGAAGAGTTCTTGAAAGAGTCAGGCTGGTTTCTTTTGATCATCTCTTCTTTATACAGATGTTAACTAAAAATCTCTTTTAACAACCCATTCTAGAATTAGTCAAGCCCACAGGCCTATAATTTATGAAATATTCTTCCCTGCCCCCATTTTTTTTGTGAATCAGGATAATCACTGTCCATTTATTGATTCACAGTAACAATTTTTTTTCCCAATGATTTTTCAAATAGGACTGAATGTGGTTCATCATTTCGATCTTCCATTTCTTTGGTACTCAAAGACATCTGGACCAAGTAACTTGATTCATTAAGAATAATTGTTCTTTTACTTTCTCCTTACTCATCTTGATAACCCCACCATGTTACCTACTTGTGTTCTGTTATTTCCAGACTAAAAATCATTCCCCTTGTCAGGAAAAAAAATGAAATCAAAATCAATCCATAACAATAAAAATTGTCTCTTTTTGGTGTCTGTTATCCTTTGTCCCATCTACCCTATATAGTGTTCCCATCTCTTCTTTGAGACATTTCTATTCCCCAAGAGGAAAAAATAAATGAAACTTTTTTTTTGTCCTTACTTTTTCCTGTTAGCTTTAGTTCATGCTAAGCATCAGCACTCCTGACACTATTTCTAAAAACTTGTACCATACTTTCACATTCATGCTGTTACTTTCTTTTCTGCCCCTGGCATGGAGATCATATTATCCAAACCCATGAGTTTATATATGTATATATATGTATATGTATACATGTATGTATGTATGTGTATACATACATATATGTATGTATATATATGAAAAAATGAGATGAGGAAAGATACCCTGAGTCACACCACTAATGTAAAATAATTAATGTGAATTTGAGTGTTATGATCTTAAGTTCTATTCACCATTAGTCAATCAATCAAGAAACATTCATTCAACACAGACACTAGGATTCAAAAAGAAGTCCCTGCCATCAAGACAGTTGCAATGTAATGGGAGAGAAAACATGCAAACAAATATATACAAAGCAAGCTATAGAAAATAAATAGGAAATAATTAATGAAGGGAAAGCAATGGAATTAAGGCAGATTAGGAAAGACCTCCTGTAGAAGGTGAAACTTTAGTTGAAACTTAAAGGAAGCCAGGGAGGTCAGTAATCAGAGTAGAGAAAGGAAAGTAGTCCAGGCATGGGGAATAGCCAGAGAGAATGCCTGGAGTTGCAAGATGGAGTTTTTTGTTTGTGGAGCAGTCAGGAAGCCAGCGTCATTGGATTGAAGAGTATAAAGTAGGGAGTAAGTTGTAAGAAAGCTAGCAAGGTAGAAGGGGACCAAGCTGTGACAGACTTGGAATACCAAAGAGAGCATTTTGTATTTACTTACGGAGGCAATAGGTAACCACTGGGGTTTATCGAGTGAGGGGTTGGAAGGAGGGTGGGGAGCAGCTGGATAGAGATGATCAGACCTGTGCTTTAGAAAAATCACTAGTGGCTGAATAGACCATAGTTTATTGAAATAATTGAGGAGTAAGGTGATGAGAGCTTTCATTAAAGTGGTGGCAGAGTCAGAGGAGAAAAGGGGGTTTACACAGTAAAACTAACAGACAGGCCTTGTCAACAGATTGGATATGGGGGGAGGTAAATAATGAGGAATCCAGGATGACTGAGGTTACAAGTCTGAGGGTTGTTTTCTACAGTAATAAAGAAAGTAGAAGGGGGTAAGATTTAGAGGTAAAGATAATCCTTTCAGTGTGGACATATTGCAGCTAAATTGTCTACTGGACATCTAGTTGAAAATGTCTAAAAAGCTATTGGAGATGTGAGATTCGAGAACAACAAAGAAAGTGTGGCAGGATAGGTAGACTTGAGAATCTTCAGCATAGAAATGGTCATCAAATCCATGGGAGTTGATGAGATCAGGAGTAGTATAGCAAAAGAGGAGAAGAGAAAATAAGAGGAGAGGAGGGAAGGGGAAGGGATGAGTGGGGAGAGGAGGGGAGAACAGAGGAGAGGAGAGGACAGGAAAGGAGAGGAGAGGAGTGGAGAGGGGAGGGGAAGAGAGGAGAGGAGAGGAGAGGAGAGGAGAGGAGAGGAGAGAACCCTGGGGCACACCTATGGATAGAGAGCAGGTTATGGGTGAGGATGTAGCAAAGGAGACAGCGAAGGAGTGGTCAGATAAGTAGGAGGAAAACCAGGAAAGTGGTGCTCAAAAACCTATAGAGAAGAGAGTGTCAAGGAGAAAATAATGATCAACTGTGTCAAAGGCTGCAGAGAGCTCAAGGAGAATGAGGATTGAGAAAAACCACTGATTCGGCCACTAAGAGATCACTAGCAACTCTGGGGAGAGCAGTGTTGAGGGAATGATAAGGTCAGAAACTAGATTTTAAAAAGAGATTATGAAGAAAGTGAGAGGAAAGTGGAGGCACTTACCAAAGATGCCCTTTCCAAGAAGTTTATCTACAAAGGGTAGTAGAGATATAGGGCGATACTTAACAGGGATGGAAAAATCAAGAGAGCGTTGATTTTTGTTTGGTTTGCTTGTTTGTTTGATTTTTTCAGGACTGGTATGAAATGGTTATGTTTGTAGGCAGTAGGAAATAAGCCAGTAGAGAGGGAAAGATTGAAAACAAGTGAAAGAGTGTGGATGATAGGCAGGACAATCTGTTGGGGGGAGATGGGGTGGAATGGCATCATTTGAATAGGTAGAAAGGTTTAGCCTTCATAAGGAGTAAGGTCACTTCATCAAGTAAAACAAGGACGAGGCAGGAGAAAGTGGCAGAAGGCACCTGAATGATAGGAAATGAGGCAGAGAGGAGAAAAGGGAACTCTTGGAGAATGGCCTCAATTTTTTCTGTAAAATATGGACAAGTTTCTGAGCTGAGAGACTGAAGAGATAGAGGATCATGGGAGGTTTGAGGATGGATGAAAAGATTTGGAAGGGCTACTGTGGAAAGTGAGACAGTGAATTGATAAGGGAGGTATAGTAGGACTACCTAATGGCAATAAAGACCCATTTGAGGCTATGTAACATAACTTTGTAGTGGACTCAATCAGAAGAGTTTCGGTATTTTCTCCATTTTTGTTTAGCATGCATGTAAGAGTGAAGGTGCTAAATAATGGGAGTTTTTGAAGGCTGAGGCTTGGCTGGGAATAATTAGCAATATGAAAAGGGGGCTAGGGATTTAAGAGAGGAGGATAGTATAGAGTTGCACTGGCTCACCAAAGACTCCAGATGGGAAGAATAGAAGAGGTGAGATGGTCTGGGAGAGAATTGAGAGGTCAAAGGATTGGATGTTAGAGTGAAGACAAAGAAAGGGTGATATAAAGGAAAGCAGAGAGAGAGGTGAAAAGTCAAGAGATTATGGTCAGATAAGAAAATTCAGAATTCTTAAACAAAGAGGTAACATATTTGTGGATGATGGCAATATCAAGGGTATGACCATCTTTGTGGATGAGGTACGGTAGATAAGTAGGTCATGGGAAGTAATAATGTTGAGGAATTGTGTGGTATTTGTGATATTTAAGGGAGAGTATACATACATATATCCACATATGTGTATATGTACATGTGTATATGAAATGTATGTGCTCCCTAGTATCAGGAGAGGAGTTTGGGAGAAGAGATAATATGCCCCAGGTATCAAAGTCACTGAGGCAGGAAGGAGGGAGACACCTGAGAGTCTGTAGACAATAGCTACCAGAATTATGATTGGGTGGTAGATACAAATAGTGTGAAGTTCAAAGGAAGAGAAATTACTGAGTGATGGAGGAAGAGGGCAAGTCTGGAATTGGCAAGGGGTGAGCATGGAGCATTCCAAATCCCCCACTTCTGCCGCATGTGAACCAAGGAGAAGTGTAGGTGTAGCCAATGCTAAAAAACAGGGGCCAGGGAGAGTTTGTCATCAGGGAGAAGCCAGTTTTCCACTTGTCATGTCACTTCACTTATCTGTTCAATAAATATTTCCTGAGTGGCTACTCTGTACTAGGCATTCCTACAGATGCAAAAATGAATGAGATTTGTATTTACTCTTGGTAGTTTATAAGCTCTTAGATGAAAATAAGAAAACAATATACCATGCTTATCAATCTTTAGTGGACACTACGAGTATCAGTCAATCTCCTCTGTCAGTACTTCAGGGAAGTCAGCTGCCAATTACCTCTTAATGCCATCCTCTGTCTGGTTGACATTGGATTCTGACATCATCTAAAGACTTATCTGTCTGTGGCTTCATGCATGAATCAAAACATTTGTCTCTGTATCCCATCAACTATCCACTTCCCTTCCATCCCTTCACACTATGTCTCATGGAATCACCTTTCTTAAGATTATTACATTAGAATAGTATTTAATTAAATTGATAAAATAAACATGTTTATTTAATAGAAGAGCATTAGCCAGGCATGTTACAAGTCATTCTTTTCATTTACTCTCCACTCCAACCCCAAAATCTGGAAAAATGCTCATTGAAATTGGTATCAATTTGCCTAATCCCAACCACAGCCTCTCAAACCAAGGTCCAGGACATAAGGAAATAGAACTCATTTTCTCCACATTTAAAAAAAAAGGATCCCAGGAAAACTAGAGCTAGATGTATGTAGTTTAGTCATCCTTAGTTGATAAAACACTATGGAAATTTGCCCTTTTTTCTTGGTTGTAGATGTATAGACAACTAAAACTACAAGACATCATCTCCAGCGTCTCTGGAATGCCAGTTCCTATGATCTAGAATTATGGTGTACTTCAGCCTAATCCTGTAAACCCTCACACTAAAGAAAGAATACTGATAAAATATTTCAGAGGCTACATGCATCTGAAACTACCTATAACTCTATACCCTACCTAATGCCAGAAAGGTTTGATTTGAGTCTCTCTGAGCCCCTCCTTTTCACCAGGGCTTGACCTATCTCTAACACCACTGTCCTTTGTCATCTCTCCAGACGTGACAGATTTTGAGATGCAAACCAAGCAAATTAAACTAAATCAAAATGTGGGGTCCACGGTCAAGGAGGCTAGAATGCTTTGCTATGTGATAATATACATATAACATATGCACATAGATGCAAATGACTTCAAGATAGTAGGTGGGATGTGTCATAAGAGATAAGAACAACATATCACACAAAGGGAGAGCTGAGGAGATTAGGGAAAATTTGATTCATTCAACCATTCATTCCTTCTTTCATTTATTCAGTGGATATTTATTATTTACTGCTGCATAGAATACTGTTAAGTGCTTGGGGAGATACAAAATTTAAATGAGATGCAGTCCTAATCTTATAGTTGAAAATGCTCACAGGTAAGACACAAATCATTGTAAAACGTCATAATAGATGACAAGCATATTAGAGACGTACAAAACAAAGAGATACTTGAACTCTGAGGTGGAAGGACATTTTTAAGCAAGAGGATGTGAGAAGGAAAGGAATAAGCATTTTTAAGTGCCTACAATGTTCCAGGCACTGAGCTAAGGACTTTATACAGTTTCATTTGATTTTATCAACAACCCTAGGATGTAGGTACTATTATTATCCATATTTTATGATTGAAAAAGTTGAGTCAGACAGAGGTCAAGTGGATTGCCAAAAATCATGCAGATAATATGTGTCTGAGACCAAGCAGGAGCAAATTAAGCTTTCCTGAGTCCAGGCCCAGTGCTCTGAGTCTCACTCTGTCATCAAGATGCTGGGCTGCGTATTAGAGCTGTAATTTTGGTTTTACAGAGCAACTGGAGTTCAACAGATGACAAAGTGGCCAAAAGGTCAGTCCAGGTATGGGGAGCATCGAAAACCAGGGATCAAAGCTTGGACTGGGATGGGAGGGTGAGGGTTAGGGTGGCTTTTCACTTAGGAACAGAGAATGAACCAGGGGGTGTGGAGCAGGAATAATATGAAATAGCACTGGAAACTTAAAGTAGCACCAACTTCTGAACAAAAACAGCTTTGAGTGGCAGGCAAGGCATTTATTTTTGAAGCAAAAGAAAACTGTGGAAGATTTAGAGAAGTGTAATACAAACAGACGTATACTTTAAGAAAGATTATTCTGACATTAGAATGAAGGACAAAGCAGACAGAAAAGAAGGTAGTAACAGAGAAACATAAGTGAATGAATGAATGAATCCAAATCTGAATGAATGAATAAAACATTTATTAAGTGTTTTCTATGTGTAAAACACTGTGATAATTGCTGAAGATACAAATAGAAAACCAAGAGAATAGCTGCTGTCAAGATCGTATTCTAATGAGAGAAATAGCAAATATAGGAGGTTTTAGCTCTATCAGATGGATAAATCCCATAGTCCTTAGGATAAAGCAGCAAAACAGATGGTAATTCATCTTTTTAAACATATTTTCCACTGACAAAATCATATCCATTTTCTCATGTTGAACCATCTGACAAAAGTAGTTCCCAGGTCCTACCTCCATAGGGTGTGCTTTCTGAGATAATAGCTTTGGGGACTGGGCTGGAAGCAGGACTGGTGGTCTAGAAAGTCCCACTTCTTCTGGATTTGTCTTTCATCCGTGGCAATTGGCGCAGCAGTTGGTGGTGGTGGTGGTGACAGTGGCAAGGAACATGGGCCCCTTCTTCACAGTGATTGCTCCTGTCCATGTTGATGGCAGAGCCTGAATTGGTCTGTTGGGAAGCTTTTGAAATAGTCTAAGTAGGACCTTACTAGTGAGGGTGCCTGTCGCAACAGCAAGGAAGGAATAAATCTGAAAGCTGCTTCGCAGCTGGAATCGGCAGACTTTACAACTTTGAGGACAAGGAATAATCAAGGATATGATGGTTTTTTACCATCATTGTTTTAAACATGCACAAATGGAAGCAGTAAAATTATAAGAAGGAATAGATTCAATGAGAAGAAAAATAAATATGGCTTTGGACACACTGAGTTTAGGTACTAATGAAAAACTCAGGTCAGGAAGCTTGTAGGCACTCAAAGATGCAGCAGAGAGATATCGAAAAGTAGTCAGAGACGACAACCAAGATTTGGGGGTGATTCAAAACAGCATTTAATACTTAGTAGTGTTATGAAGGTAGTCATGTTTGAGCTAAGCTAATCTTTAAAAGATGGGGAGGGTTTTGGCAGGTGGATATGGGTGAGGGGAGAGCATGCTAAGCAGAGGGAGCAGGATGAGCAAAAGTGAGGAAATAAGAAAGCATAGGTTATTATTTTTTTCAAGACAATTAGCCTAGTTTTGCTAAAGCATATGGTGTGTGTAGGAGAGAAGACAGGAAATAAGGTTGGAAAAGTAGGCTGCTTGAGGATGAGATAATGAAGAGCCTTAAATACTCTTGTAATGTTCGATAAAGTGAATGTTGCCCTTAACTCCAGAAGCAAAATCATCTGCAAAACAGGCTAGGCAGAGGAACATGACTGGGCTTCCCCTTGAGTGTTAGCTGTTCACTGGATCACAGAGGAAGAGTCGAGAGGCCCTGAGAGACCCTCGCTAGACAGATAAGGAAACTGAGGCCCAGAGAGTCAAGAGATTTTTCCAAGATCACATATCTGTTGAGCCAAAGGGACAGGATATGAATCTAAGTTCTCTGACTCCACATCTAAACCAACTGGCAGACTCTGAAATTTCTCTGGGGCCCTAATATTTAAGTGACTTACCCAGGGTCCCACAGGCAATATGTGTCAGATGGAGGCCTTGAACCAAGGTTTCCCTAAGTACTTATGTGTAAAGTCATTTAACTACTCAACCTATTTTTCATTTCTAAAATATAATTTTGTAATTTGTAAAATATAAATGTAAAATGGGAATAAAAATAATATCTACCTCACAAGAGTTTTATGAAGATCAAAGCACACATCCATATATATGTGTATATATATATATGTGTGTGTATGTGTGTATATGTGTGTGTGTGTGTGTGTGTATATATATATATATATATATATATATATATATATATATATACATCTGCATATGCACACATACACACACACAGAATCAAAGACAGACACAAAGATAAAGACAGAGAGAAATAAACACAGAGACAGAGAAAGGGAGAGGGAGAGGGGCAAAAGACAAAGGGAGACAGACATAGACAGACAGACAGGAGAAAGAGACAGAGACAGAGATGTGCAAAAACTCCATAGTGATGTTCTTATCACGTATTTCTGAATCCTCCTTTCTCCCATAAAGCTATGCTCTCTTGTAAACTCTAGAGAAACAAAGACCAGGAAAAAAAAGACTAGACTCTGCCTTCAAGTACCTTACATTCTAATGTCTGAATGGACTGGGGAGTTGGCCTAAAAGAAAAAGTAAAGTTAAATATATTACAGAGAGGGATAGGAACTAGGCAAAGTGCTCTAGGATAATTTGAGGCAGAAAAGATCACTTTTGTCTTCGGGATGTGGAGCTTGGAGAGGAATCATTGGGCAGTGAATCATTAACATACCATTTGGTATTTTTTTTAAGTAACATTAATGAAGTTAAAGTCTTATGGGGCTTTCCCCAATACCTTAGTCATTTAATAAAGAAGTTTAGAAGAAAAACAAAGGTTTAGATCTATTTTAGAATTGATCTCCAAAGTCAACAATAAAGAGCTTCATTTCAGAATGAAGTGCAAATGAGACCACCATTCCCTTTTTCACCTGCTTCCTTGGATGAAAAACACTTTTAAAGAAATGACCTCTCTATCCATGCACCCACTTCTTTTTAATGAGCACTAAAATCTGCAGATTTTCATTGATAGTTAGTGTGTTCTGCTCATGTTGGAAGGAATTTTAAAAAAAGATGAGTGTGGATAAGCTAAAAATGTAACCTATTTTTGAAAATTATGTATGACTCTCATGACTCCAAGTGTAGATGGGCAGTCAGCATCACTCCAGGACAAGACAAAAACTGAGGACCTTACTAAGAAAAGGAATTGAGAGAGGATGAAACTTTAGCAAAATTATGAAGTCAGTGAAGTTTACCTTTGGCTTCCAGCATCCTTTTCTCCTTTTGTGCCTTTCCCTTTGGTATCTAACGCTACGTCATTCCCTGGTTGAACATAGCCCCCATCCAGTCCTGCCCTTTGTGTCCTCTCCCCTTTGCCTTCTACATATCTTTGTGGGCAAATCTCTGTTATTTGTCACATTGGAAGGAAGGAAACAAGAATTTCTAAGCACCTACTATGTGCCACACTGATTTTCATAACAATCTAGTGAAATAGGTGCTATTATTGTTTTCATTTTACAGTTAAAGAAACCATAGATAGAGGTTAAGTGACTTGCCCAGGTTCACACAGATAAGTGAGTATAGATTTAAATATGGGTCTTCCTGACTCCAAGTTCAGCACTCTATTTACTTCAGTACTTGAACTCAGGTCTCCGTGACATCACATGTCACTCCTAATTGTTACCCCCTACTATCTATCTTCCCATGAGTCCTCCATTTCATTTCTGAAATTGATTTGTTCAACTCAAGTGTAAAATTGTATTTTTATCTGTAATAAATTGCATCTAAGAGTAGCAGCCTATGGTAGGGAACAGAGAACAGAACTTGTGGTCAAGAAGACCTCCCCTCGCTATTGCCTCTAATGTTTAATTGGTGTGTCCCCATGGGGAATCTCTTATTCTCTCTGAGTCTCAGATTCTTGATAAGACTGAAAATTATAAATGGGATTTGATCCTTGTTAGAGCAGTAGAATTATGACAGTTCTCATACAACAAAACCAGAAGTCCTTGATGTGAATTTCATCTCACTAATTTTGGTTCAATTAAAACTTATGAAAACTTTTTTTCCTTCATTCCATTCAATCCCAGCTACAATTCCTATTGACAATACGTATTAACTCTTTTGATACCTTTGAGAAAGTATTTTTGCTGAAAATAATAATAATTAAAACTGGCATTTTATACTGTTTTAGTTTTTGCAGAAGCACTTTAAAATATTTTATTTACGATTTACAAATTATTTAGTTCTTACAATTTCAGAGGTAGATACTATTATTATCACTATTTTACATATGAAGAAACTGAGGTAGATAAGAATTGAAGTGCCCAGGGTCACGCAGCAAGTTATTAACTGAAGCCAGGTTTGAACTTAAGTCCCCCTGACTCCAAGACCAGCACTCTTTCCACTGCCTGCCTAAATTTTCACTGAACTTCCTATGAATCTCAAGAATGGAATAGAGAGGAAAACATGGTGTTTCTAAGAAAAATACAGTATGGCACCTGCTGTATGAACTTGAGCAAATCCCTTAACTTCTCTGGGCATTGGCGTCTACATCTCGGAAGTAGGTAAGCTGGAATTGAAGGCCTCTGAGGTTTCTTCTATCTCTTCACCCATTATCCTCTGACTTCTAAGTTTAGGGTCATTCAGTTCATAACCAATGTATTCAAATAGATGAGAGGCCTTCCTTCATCCTATTCCATCGCTGGTAAAAGTTTGTAAAGTACTACTTAGGAGAGAAAATAAAAAAGGACAAGTAGAGGAAGAGTGACTGATAAAGTATATGTCATTTTTAAAAGATTTTTGGTTTTTGCTGCCAACGACAAGAAGGAACGGGTTAAGTTATAGCATAATACAAAGATGGTTTGATTTGCAGTTAGAAGAAATGACTTCAAACTCAGTCTTTGTCTTTTAGTAGCTGTGTTACTCTGGACAAGACAATTTAACTTCTGTGTTCCTCGTTTTCCTCATCAGTAAAATGGGGATAATAATAGCTATAGAACTTCTCTCCCAGAACTATTTCCAGAGAATATTATGTGCTCCATAAATCATGAAATTCTATATAAAGATTGGCTATTTTAATTTTATCCAGAACAGTTCTACAATTAAACCATACTCATAAACACATCTCTGTCAGAACAAGTGGAGTCATGATATCATAGTTATACAAAAGAACAGGTAGCTTTGTTGGATTGCGGCATCATCTAAGGAGCAAAGCAGCTAGGTGCATCCTGGTTCCCGAAGTGCTATTTCAAACAGTAACCTGAGGAACCCAGAAGAGTACTTGAGTTTCTTCTATAAGGATAAGCTCATTTTCAGAGTGAAAGAGAAAATTCACCTTTGTCCGTACTACTCAATTTCACAGCTAGATTAGCTATGTAATGTATTCATTTCATTCGATTACCTAACTGGCTGCCAACTTCAACAACATGCATTTCTGTCAGTCAGTTCAGAGATCAGATATGGAGGAAGTCGTGCATGTCATCTTGAAAGCATCATTTACTTGGCTTTAGCCACAATCGATTAAAATAGTTTATTCACTCATAAAATAATAACGGGTCATATTCTCTGTCTAACTATGGGAATAAACTTGGAGTGTGACCATGGTTGAAAATGGCCCCAATGGAAGTGGCGATTTAATGCTATATTTTCTTTCTACTTTCAGTTGTTCAATGGGAAATATGATCAGAAATTCATGGGGTGAAAAGCAAACCTTAAAGATGGAAAGATAAAAAAGGAGAGCCTGCTAAAGAAAGAGAGATGGATGGACTCCATAAGGATGAGTGATGAGTAATGAAAGAAAATACTGTGGTTTCTTTTGATGTAATGCCTTGAATCATTTATCTGTCCTATCTCTGCTCCATTACTGGTAGGGAAGAAACATTGCCTCTCTTTATCCTTGTTTTGTGGGATGATTAGAAGAGCAAATCTAGGAACTGCGTGTGTGTCTTCCTTTAAATTTTAACAAAGGTAGACATTCAATCCCATAAGTAAAAACCATAAATTATCTTCCCAGTTTTATTCCTTGTTAAATCAAGGGATAATAGATGGAGCTCAAGGAGAATGCTAGGGACTCCTGCCCAAAATAAAATGCTCCATTATTCTGGGTCTCACCTTAATAAAGATACTAGAGAGTAAGACACAGGTAGTTAAGGGTGGGGTGGTTATTTATAGAGCTGCTAAAACTAGAATGCTGTAATATAAGTATAAAAGGAGTGATGGAAAAGTCCCCAGCCCCAGTCTGCTGAACTGGAAAATCTCCCACGTAATCTGGGCAGTCATATTCTGGCTTCATGGGGAACTATATTTGTAATGGCTCAATGCAGAAGGACTCACATTATTAGAAGACATAGTAATCCCCTATGGATTGGGTATCTGGCAACTATGTTGAAAATGATTGGCAACTGAGCCAGAAAGACCCAATTATTCAGGACCCTGGACAAGGAACTGAGAAGAAACATTTTCTTAACTCATCCTTTCTTTCGAGCAGCTCACCTGGGACTTTGCCAGATTCTTTGTACTCCTTCAGGATTTGGTCCACCTGGCAACACCGAATGCTTAATAAATTTTGGAGAAGTAGCAGCACCTGTGTGTAACTAGGTGGTGCAATGCCAGGCTTGGAGTCAAGAAGACCTGAGTTTACATGTGGCCTCAGATATTTAGCTAGGTGACCCTGGGCAAATCATTTAACCATCTTTATATCAGTTTCCCCATCTGTAAAAGGAGATAGAGAAGGGAATGGCAACCACTCCAATATCTTTGCCAAATAAAAACCCCAAAATGGAATCATGAAGAGTCAGACACAACTGAAACAACTGAACAGCAAAAGCTGCACATGTATTCGGAGATCATCTGAATTTCTTAGCTTATTTTATTTTTTGAGCTAGCCTATTGGTTGCAGATTCAAGCGAATTCATGCCTCCATTCAGAATGTCTTATGGTTTTGCAAGCTCTCATTAGAGAAAAACTGGGTATTCTGTGTGTTGACTGAACATGTTTTGTCCAGATCTTCATCAAATTTTTAAGAATGTATACTTTGTTTTATGTGTTGGAGGGATCAATGGAGATATTTTCACTCAGGATCATTTGATTTTTTTCATTCCCCACCCTCCCACTGCCACCACTACCACACAGTGTGACAGGGTGACTTCCAGGCAATCTATGTCCTCTATCTCTGCTCTGGGAGCTCACTTCAGACTAAACTATATCTATATATGCATATATATATATATATACATGTGCATATATTTTTATGAGAGAGGAAACCTGGTTTTTACTTATTTTTTACCTCTGTTAGTTATCTGTTTTATGCTCATTTTATCTTTTTCTAACTTTCGTATTTGTGTTGGGCTAAGTACATCAGTGAGAATCTGACAGGGTGCCAATAAATTGGGGAATGGATGAACAAGTTATGATATATAAATTTGATGAAAAATTATTGTGTCATAAAAATTATGAACAATGGTTTCAGAGAAACTTGAGGAAACGTGTATGAACTGATACATATTAAAGTGAACCAAATCAGGAGAATAATTTATACAAAGACAACAATATGATAAAGAAGGGGAGGAAATATCCATTTATTAAGCAACTACTATGTTCTAGCCACCATGGTAAGCACTTGATGAATATCATTTTATTTGGTCCTCATAACAGCCCTAGGTTATGCATCTAATAACTGTGTGAGGTTGGATTTGAATTCAGATCTTCCTCACTCCAGCTCAACATTATATCCACTAGTCTGAAAAAATTAGGAACTTATCAATATAATGACAACTATAATTCCAGAGGACCAATGATTAAATACACTCCCTACCTCCTGATAGTTGAAGGCTTACCTAGAGTATGGAATAAGATATTTTTTTCTTGGATGTGACCAATGTGGAAATTTGTTTTGATTGACCATTCATGTTTGTAACAAATTTTGTTTTTCTTTTGTTTTCAGTTGACAGCTAAGGAAAGAATGACATTAGGGTAGGAAAGTAAGAAGGCAGATGTTTGCTCATTGGAAAAAAATAAAATCTATTAAAAATCAATATGCAGAATTTCTGAGGGATAATGACATTATAAGGTGAAACACAAAATACATTAAAGGAAAGAAAATTGGTAGAAATGATTAAAAGAGCTAACATAGGGCTATGGAGTTCGTAAAAATGTTTTACATGTTATTTCAGTTGATCCCCACAATTCTTTGATCTTGGTTCCAATATCTCCATGTTTCAACATCTTCTCCATAAAATAGTATGAGATATCTTGTAAAACACTTTACTCAAATCTAATTAAACTATGTGTACAGCAGTCTCAATTAAGTATCCATCAACTATTTTTGGATGAAGCAATGTTGGCTTTTTATGACAACAACTTAGATTTACTAACTTATACTTTTATTCTTCCATTCTGGAATGTTCCAAGTATTGAAGTGATGCTTACTAGTTCATACTTCCAAAATTCTATAATCTTCCCATTGGAAGCAGCATGTTTCCTTCTCCAACTTGACTTTACTCTCTTCTCAATCATCTTTTAAATATCATTGTTATTTGCTCAACAATAGCATCTGCCCATTTTTCAGCACTCAAGCATGTAGTTCACCTGAGCTCAGTGGTGGAAATTCGTTAAGGATAGTAAGGTGGTGTTTTAGTGATGAACAGTAATACCTGTTGTCTGTGGTAGGATCTTACCCAATTCATTCCAAAAGGAGTGGTCTTTTCCTTTTCTTGATACTCTTTATTCCCACAATATAGCTAAAAATAAAACTCATAATTACTCAAATATTTTTATGTCTCACAAATTAAGAGTTGTTGCAAGGATATACACTACAAACCGTCTTGTGCTGCTCATCCTCTGCAATTTGGTCCATATCTTCCAGGATGTTCTTTATAGGGGATCCACCAGTGCTGGAAACCTTTCTCAATCTCTACCAATACCACAAAGATGTGAAGCAGTCCGGCCAACCACAAGTCATCATTCCTCACTACCACCATGTAAATGGCTCATCTTCTGTTTCAGTTATACATTTTCTGGATGACATCATCTAGTCCTGTTCCTCTTCTCACACCTACTATGCCCTTTCCCATTACTTTCTTAGTAAAGTTCATATTTAGTTCTTCAGAGGCAATAGTTTGACTGAATGACAGTGTGTGTCAGAGGTGGAATCTGAGCCTGGGTTCTCCTCCTGGCTGAAAAGATGGCTTTCTACTTACCACACCATCGTGACTCTGTCTGTCTCTGTCACTCTATGTGTCTTTCTCTGTCTCTGTCTCTCTCCTATGCAAACTATGCAACTCCATCTTAGCAATCACTTATAGAAATAAAAGTTCTTTGAGCATTTACACAGGTCCTTCCAGACATTTCTATATTTTTCCTCCTTGTCAGAGGAGGAAATTCCAAAATTATATTATTCTATTTCCCTTTCTCTATTCTGAATTTCGTCTCTGAACATCTCTTGTCTCTTCCAGATTAATTTTTACTGTACAAATCTGTGGAATCTTACCTAGCCTTCTTCCACACCTTTTGGAAATTTCTCTCTTAACATCTTGGGTTCATGTAAGATTACGCAAGTTTGTTTATATCTGTGTGTATACACAGACATAGATAGACATCAACATACACACACACATATATGTATATATTATGTATGTGTATGTATGTGTGTATACACACATACATACACATATCTGTTATATGTATGATCTAGATCTATCTATCTACTATCTACTTATCTCTAAAATGTTCTTTTCATCTCTACCCAGCAACCAATTCCTCCCTGTAAGGGAGAATCACATCCAGAAAAGAATTTTCCTTTGTTGGTTCCTTCACATTTAAAATAAAAATGAAAATCAACAGATTATTATTAACCACTTTCATTTTGTCAGAGAGACAGCTCTGGCAGATGATCTATGTCATTGAAATAATCCACCACTGTTTCATCATGTCTCTGTGCCAATGCTGGTATTTGCTTTCTGAAAAATATATTAATATTACCTTTCTGTTTAGTCGGTCTGTTGTGTATGCTGATCTCAAAATTCCTTTCATTTGTCCCCCATTAACTGTTACACTAATTCTACCAACCATGCCTATTTCCAGCTTTGCTTCCTGGATTTCCTCAAAGAAAAAATGTCTTAATATAATAAGTTTTTATCCTCTTGGCCTTTTCCCTATCTGTTTCTTTTGAACCATATTCTAGCCATGAGTTTCCTGCCACAACATTTTGGGGTTTAGAGGATTAATTGATCTCCTTCAGTTGGGACCTATATTTCATCTTGTTTGTTAGCTGAACTGTGGGCATTTCTGTCTAGACATTTGAGGCCATGGCTTTTACTACCCACTCTTTTCTTCAAATTTGTCTCCAGTGAATTAATTTCCCCATAATTCACATACTGTTTTTCTTCTGTTATTGTAACAATAGAGTACATAAGCAATTTTCTCTCCTCCATTCATTTTTTTTTTCTTCTAAGTTTCAAAATGTTTTGGTTGGATTTGGAAAACACTAGACAACCACATTTTACTAGTATTTTTAGGTGAATTTCATCACTGTGTAGTAGTCTACAATACTATATTTTAAGCGGTGATCCAGAAACCCAAATCCCATTATTAGATGCCATTTTCTTAGCCAGCTGTTCACTTCTCAATCATTTTTTTCCCTCTTGCATCCCTTGCCTTCAATAGACAAGCATGAATAAAAACACAATATGAACCCTTATGGTCGTCAGTTTCTTACCCAAGAGATTATAATCTTTAATATCACATCCTTGTTGCCTTCAAAAGCATTATTTATGATCACATGTAGCAACAGAAATGAGTAATAGACCTTCATAAGTAGTGATCGTGAGTGGTAGTAGAAGTGAAAATGTGGTACCTCCTTACTATAATAAGCCGTTTAGTTTCTGAATTAAAAAATAAACATCTTAAAACCTAGCCATTTGAATGATACTTTTGTCTCCATGCTTAAAAAAAAAAGATTTTAGAAACACAAATTGCGTGTGTGCATGTGGGTGTGTGCGAGTGTGCTGTTTCCCTATTGGATTGGGATTTACAATACAGAAAACATCCCTAATGGATGCTTCACAAGGCTTAATCTCATCATCTCAGTTCCTGGACTGTTCACCTACATGAAATATCATGAACATTTTCTCTGAATCCTTTCTTTTACATGCAAAGGATGATGTTTGGAAAAGTCATTTATCCATCTTGAACAGATGGGTGACTGCAAAATGATAAAGCTTTGCTGAGTGCTTTATCTACCAGATAACCTGTGCCAATTGGATTTAATAGTCCTGTTGCAAAAGCATTTGTCTGTTTTAGAATTTATCATTTTGCACACTGAATCTTTCATCTATTTCAGAACAAGTTTAAAAAAACAGAAAAAACACAGTGCAGTGAAATGGAACCAAAAAGAAAGCTGGAAATTGGTGGTCTATGGTTTGGAGACAAGATTCCTTCTCCCCTCAGGTTCCTATGCACATAGGAATTATTTCATTCTTCCTTTCATATTTCTGCCTTCATCTTATATGTTCAATGATGTTTCAATCGAGTTATTTTCCTGAAGCACAGGTCTTATTATGTCACATCAACGGCTCCCCATTACATCTAGGACTATGAAGTCCTTTATTCTGCTTTTAAAAAGTCCTTTGTTTAAAAACTTTATTTTATAGCCTTAACATACATTGCTTACTATTCCCATGTTTCATGTTTCAACCAAACTGGTATTCCTTCTCTGCTTCACACATGAGACATCTCTCATTCCTTTGTATAGCTGAAATCCCCTGGAATACATTCTTCCCTCATAGCTGCCTCTCAGGATCCATAGTCTTTCTCAAAGTTCACCTCATACATTATATTATAAATGGATCGTTTCTTAATCTAGCTTCTGGTGTCTTCCCCTGCCACTCATTGACTTTTATTTTTTATATCTATATATTTTATATGTGTGTACATGTATATATGTATGCATGTATACGTATGGTTACATATACACATACATATAGGTACATATATACACATATACATACACATATATACACATGTATTGTGTGTATGTGTGTATATGTATACCTATACACATATATACATACACACACACACACACACACACACACACACACACATATAGTCTTCTTGATAAAAGTAAGCCTGTTGAGAGTAAGGACCATTTCATTTCTGTCTTGGTATCCCAGCATCTAGCACAGTGCCCAGTAAATAGCAAATGCTTTAAAAGAATACTTCATAATGGCTTGATAGGATGCCAATTACTTTACCTTGGTTTTCAGAATTTAGAAATGTATCCTCAGACTGAGATGACTGGAAGTAAATTTAAAGGCTCTGCCTGGATTGACCTAGGAGGCCATGTATGGTTCAAGCCACAAATCCCTTATCAGAGCTTCTTGGTGGCCAGATTGAAATAGCTTCTTGGTTGCCTAATAACATACAAAAGGCTTCCCTCATTAAATTATAATCTCCTTGAGGACAGGGAGTGTCTTCATTTTTTGTATCCCCAGTCTTTAACACAGTGCCTGACACATAGTAGGTGCTCAATGAATATTGAGTGAGTTAAGACCCTTTAAACTCTGCAGATGTCCTGAGGCCACCACTCTTTGTCATACTGATTAAACAACTTTCGCACTACTGTATCTTTGTGGAGTGCACTTTCTCTGTTAGGTATAAGTAAACCTCCTTTTTTGTTAACTGTTGGTGAACCAGAGTATTTCATTATGTTCCAACAATGATCATCACCTAATAGGGTATCAGATTGAGGCAGACCTAACTCTAACACTCTGGAATCAACACTTCTCTCTGTCAAAAATAGAACCATAGGCCCCTGAACAGGGCTCCCATTCATGGTTTAAAGTCGCTTCTGAGTACCACAAATCACCATATAACACCTATGAATCACTCTTCATTCAGTTTACATGGTGCTAGTATTTCTTCGGGGAAGGGATTTGTAAACTTTGAAGTACTTTATATATTTGAGGTATCATTAATATATAAAGGTAGAAATGAACCCGAGTTATCTCTTTCTCAGGAACAAATGTGATAAAAATATTCCCTGCCCCAGAGAAGCCCTATCTCTGTCTTCTCCTAGAAATCCTGAATTTTCTTCTCACTTTGAGAATTTCTCTGTGTGGAGAAGCACTTCTTCTGAGATTAGACTGCCATATGATAGCTGCCTATGTCATAGGTTATATGCCTAAAGATCACAGATTTAGGGAACCACAGGGCATCTAGACCTTAGAGAGGGCATCTAGATCAACCCTATTTTTGTAGATGAGGAAACTGACAACCAAAGAAATTGAGCATCTTGTCCAAGTCCGCAAGGTAATCAATAGCAGAGAGTTATGATTGTAGCTCAGGCTCTAAATCCAATGCTCACTTTAAATAATTATTTTTGCTAACTGTGCTAAACTTTCTATCCATTAAGTTACTATGTTGGTTAAACTGCTTAAGAACAATACTGAGGTCAGGAGACATGGGCGTTTTGCTCATAAGACCACAGAATTATGCATTTTGTCTTGAAGGAAACCTCAGAGGTCAGAGTCCAACCTCTTGAGAAACCTGGAGGCCATAATGGTCTAGGTCACAGAGCCACTAAGTGGCAAAGCCACAATTGCTAATGAGTAAGAATATTCCCCTTCCCAAGCTTCCAATCTTCTTCTCTGTGGGAATGTATGTGATATAGCTTCCCTGGCCATGTACCCCAGAAAACTGATTCATCTTTAAAAGACACGGTCATCCTCTGTCTCTGCCTTAATGTACAGTATAATTGCCAATATGTCTGCAGCTGGCTGTGACACCTTCTCCAATGTCAATTATTCAGTATGACTAATGGCCTGGACCTCATGTTTCAGTTCTCAATTAGCCTAAAAAAGTAGATTTTAGGGGAAGAAAGGACTGAAACCAGGTCTTTTTTAATAAGTGGGAATTCTCCATTAGCATCCTTGGTCTTTAGGGCTCTAATTTTGAGGGAGGGGTAAGGAAATAGAAACATGAGTCCATGGTGAAAAGTTGCTGGAAAATTTAAAAAATCAACTAATGTTATCAAGCTGTAAAGAAAACTTTTGTTCAGCTTAAATATACTAATGGCCTAGTATTAATCCCATAACCCAGAGTCATAGGACTAGGCATTGAGTGTGGAGAAGGAATTACCACACAAATCTATGTGAACAGAAACCGATTCTTCCACTAATCTCTTTTTTCCTATTATCTTTTCAAACACTTGTTGAGACACTACCATTTTTCAATCTATTATCTTTTCAAAAAAAATTAAAGCACTAGATATTATCCCTTGAAAATGAGTGTGTTGATAAATATGAGGCCAGTGATAATGGACTTCAACAACCTTTCAAAGAGACTATTTTTTAAAAGCTCAATTTCTAAACCAGAATACCAAATGGCAAAAAATGTGACAATTACTTGGTAGCTTTGTTTATATTCAAAGCACAGGTCTACTGTAAAAAAAAAAAAAAATAGCACTGGCATTTGTAAAATTCCCATAATATACTTCAAGGAATCTGGGTGATAGAAACCAGAGCCCTACCATGGCTACATTGCTACCTACAATTTCTATTTTTTATTTATATATCAAATAAGGCAATAACCCATGGGCCTTCCATAAAATGAACAAATAGTTCAGCACTTCCACAGGGCTGCATGATGTCACCACTCTGCCTTTATGATTTTCACATTATCTGCTCTAAGGGAATTGACAAAACCACGGCCAGCACCATGATGTGCATTTCTGTACATCTGTGCCATAATTTTTCTGGCACTTTGTTGGCCTTCCTAAGAAACTGGCAGTATTTCAGGGCTGTGAAAGAAGCATTATGACTTTACTGTGGATATGAAGATATTCTGCTCCAGTACCACATTTTAATGACTTAGTGTTTGGGAGATTTTTTTCCCCTTGCTGCAGATCTGCAGTTTATCTGTTTTTATCAGTCTCTCCTCAAGTTTCTCACACTGTGGAATTTAAAGCAAAACCTTGGCTAGAACCCTGAAATCACCATGTGGAGCAGGTGGGCAGCACTGATGGTAGCATCCAAGTAGAAAGCACTGGAGTAGCCTATAGAATGTTATGGCTTTTCTTTCCTTCCCTCCCCACCCCATTTTTAGGGAAGTCTATTTATCTGATAAAGGGTGGAAGTTCAGGAACCACTTAGTGCTTTATTCTCCTCTGATCAGCATAGGAATGTTGACCCATTCTTGGTTTGCCCTTTCTTAAACAGTCTAGTACACCCTACCCAACATCTACGGACATACTGGTGCAATAGCTGGTACAAGTAACTCATTCTGCAGCTCAAACATCCTCAGTTCAAGTAATCCACAGACCTAAGCCTCCTTGTAGGGTATGCACACACTTAAGGCTCTTCTTTAGAGTGTGACTATCATCAGGTGTTACTTTGAGGGGGAACACATTAAAGTGCTTCTACTTTTACATGTTACATCCCCTCAGAGATTGGGTTAAATTAGCTAATAGATAACTAATTATGTTTTAATTACCAAAAAAGTCTGTCCTGTCCTGACATAGGACATTCAACAGTTGCAATGTGGTTTATGATTCTGAGATAGAAAGTAAAGATTGTGTTTCTTCAGAGTTCTAGGACTATTAAAAATAAAATTGACTTCACATTTTCAAAAGCAAAATCAAAAGTACTGTGATAATAGAGTTCCATTTCTCATCTACTACTAAGAGGAGGAAAACAATTTAATTAAATCAATTAATTAAAACATATTTGTTAGAGGATGTAGTGAAGAGACTTGGAGACGGGAAGACAAATTCACATCCTGCCTGAGACACTTAACAAGCCATGTGATCTTGAGTAACTCACTTAACTTTGTTCAGTATCAATTTCCCATCTAAAAATGAGAATATGAACATCTACGTCACGTGGTTGTTGTGAAAAATCAAATGAGATAATATATTAAAGTGTTTTGCAAATCTTGAAGCACCATATTGACATCAGTTAGCATCGCCATGATGATGCACCTGTGTATGAGGCACTATGCTAGACTGGGGATACAAATAATACATTGCCTCCAAGTTTACATTCTACTATGGAATTCAACCCATAAAGGAAAGAAGTCATTAGAGATGGAGTTTGGGAAGCCAGAGGGTAGGACATTCATGTCCTTTTAAGTAGTCATAGTAGCATGGATTCAATTATTGTTCCAAAAGCAAGAGTAAGAGATAAAAAGTGGGGTATGGTGCATGCATGATGACCAAGACAGCTGTCAAGATGTTCATGAAGGTTAGGCCCTGGGGGTCCTAGTAGAAGGCTCAATTGAAGATGAAGCTTGGTCTGGGATAAGCTGGATATAGTAGGTTGGAGTGAATTTTCATTCATCATCTACCAATCAGCATAGCTCAGCTCCAGGGCAGAATCCTAAAAGTGGGCCATGACTTAGCCAGGGAAGAGGGGGAAAGTATTTAGAGGTTTGGGTCATGAAGACCTCTATTCTTGGGGAGGAAAGGGGATGAAAAGCAAGATGCCAGTACTGGGGAGGGTCCTGTTGTCCTGATGAATCCCTGGATGCAATGATTTCAGGGATCTTACTAATTAACCTGCAGAAAAGAGGAGAGAAATGACGTAATACATACGGCACTGGATGGAGAGTCAGAAAGACCTAGGTACAGATCTTTTCCTATACTTATCAGCTGTTTGAACCTCAGTAAGTCCCTAGGGGAACTGCTAGATGGTGCAGCAAGTGTCAGGCCTGTCAGATCTGAGCTCAGAATTGACCTCAGGCACTTTTACTAGCTCTGTGACTCTGACCAGGTCACTTCATCCTGTTTGCCTTGGTTTATTCATCTGTCAAATGAGCTGGAGGGGGAAATGGCAAATTACTCCAGTGTCTTTGCCAAGAAAACCCCAGATGGGGTCATGAAGAATCAGATGTGACTGAACAATATTCAAAAACAAAAGTACCTTAATCTCTTTGTGCCTCACCTTTCTTATCTGTAAAATAAGGAGGTTTGACTAAAATGGCTTCTACGGCCCCTTCCAACTCTCAGTATATGATAATTTGTTCATTTGATCCTATGAGGAAGAAGAGATTGATGAAAGTATAAAATAAAGAAAGAAATTGGAAGAAAGGAAGTAAGGAGAAGAGAAATAGAAACATGGGGGAGTATAAGGGAGAAAAGACATTATGGCTGACAGTGAAAATAAAAGTCATATAAGACACTGGAAGTGAGAAGACCTAAGATTCACCTGGTATTACTACCAATTGGGCAAGTGAGCATTTTGTCTTCTCTATGTCAGAACAATATCACTTTGGGAAAGTGTCATAGGTAAATAATGAAAAAAAAGATGGTGTCTATGTGTGTATTTGTGTATTTGTGTTGTGTGTGTGTGTGTTGTATGGAAAGGAGTATAATGGTAAGAAGTATAAATGGCACATTTATAAACAATAAGGATAGTTTTATTGTTTGCAGAATCACAGGATTTTAGAGTTGGAAGATACCACAGTGGCCTTAGTCCTTCCCAACAAGGATTCCAACTGTAACATACGAGATATGTGGTCATACAGTCTCTTCTTAAAGATATACAATGAGGGCAGCCTGCCCTCCCTCAGATGCACTTAGGACCTCCAACTTTGATGAAGTGTTTCCTCACTCCAAGCTTAAATTTCCTTCCTTGTAACTTCCACCCCTTGGAGCCAAAAAGGAAAAGAAAATCTATGTCCCTTCGGCACATTTTCAAATACTTTGGATTGTAGACTTAAAATTGAAAAAG
The DNA here is from genome assembly GCF_028372415.1 of Notamacropus eugenii. Classification (NCBI taxonomy): domain Eukaryota; kingdom Metazoa; phylum Chordata; class Mammalia; order Diprotodontia; family Macropodidae; genus Notamacropus; species Notamacropus eugenii. The sequence goes on along the minus strand of NC_092878.1, from coordinate 115,253,222 downwards.
GCTTAGAAGCCATCTAGTCTAATGACTCATTTTGTAGATGAGAAAAATGAAAATGACTTGTTCAAGGTAACTTAGATAGTAAATAAGAGAGAGAGACAATTTGAACACAGATCCTTAAGATCTAAAACCCATTTTTTCCTCTTTGCTATAGATCTTCCATGAACCTTCTCTTTTCTAGCTTTTTAGCCCCAGGTTTTTTCCATCAATTCTTTTGTAGCGAATATTCAAGGCCATTGTCCTTCCAGTTGACTTCCTATAGCTGCTCTTTGGCTTATTAATACCCTTTCTACAATGTGGTGTCCGGACTAGAATCGAAGACTCAGTGTGTATATCTGAACATGTAATCCCCTACTCAATAAATTCCAGTAGCTCCCTATCACCTCCAGAATAAAATATAAAATTCTCTGTTTGTTTATAATAATTCTTTTTTGTGGCAGCAAAAAATTGGACGTCCAAAGCCTGTTCATCAGTTGGGGAATGGCTAAACAAAATATATGATTGTGATGGAATACTCTTGTGTAAGAAATGATGAGCATGATCTTTTTTAGAAAAACCTGCAAAGACTTATATGAACTGATGCAAAGTGAGGTGAGTAGAACCAGGAGAACATTGGACACCCTAACAGCAACATTGTTTGATGATCAACTGTGAATGACTTAGCTATTCTCAGCAATACAGTGGTGGAAGACAACTCTGAAAGACATAGGACAAAAATGTTCTTCACCTCCAAAGAAGAGTTGATGGAGTCTGAATGCAGATCAAATTATACTTTTTATGCTTTCTTTATTTTTCTTGCTTTTTAGTCTATGTTCTGTTTTGCAGTGTGGTAAGTATGGAAACTGTTTTGCATGGCTACATGCACAATCTGTATCAAATTGCTTGCATTCTTAAGGTGAGGGAGGACAGAAGGGAAGAAACAAAGCTCAAAAATTATAATAAGCAAAATTTTAAGATTGTTCGTACATGTAATAGAGAAAAATGAAATGAAATTCTTTTTTAAAATCCTGTTTAGCAAAGTCACCCATAACTTGCCTCCATACCTTCTCAATCTTCTTTCACCTTATTCCCCAACAAATATCCTGCAATCCATTGATACTGGCCTCTTTATTCATCTTTGAACAAGAAATTCCATCTCCCAAATCCAACCATTTCCACTGACTGTCCCCGCCATGATCACCCCGGCTGTCTCCCTTCTCATTTCTCCTTCCTGGTTTCACTGGCTTTTTTAAAATCTCTGGTAAGACCCAGAGTCCAAAGGAAACCTTTCCAGATTCCCCCTTAATTCTAATGCCTTGCCACTACTGGTTTCCTCTAATTTATCCTGTAGATGGTTTTTCTGTTCATTAATTGTCTTCTCCATTGCCTTTTGCCTTTCTCTCATCTTCATTATTAACATAGTGCCTCACCCAAGATGGTCACTTAAATGTTAATTGACTGACTTGTTGACTGACCTTGCTAGGCAATGAGGTAGTACAGTGGATAGAATGTAGGACTTGGAATCACAAATCCTATTTCAGACTCTCCCTAGCTAGGTGACTCTGGGCAAGTCACTTACCTTTTCTTTGCTTCACTTTTTTCATCTGTAAAATAGGAGTAATAGGAATTAACTCACAAGGTTGCTGTGAGGATCAAAGAGTGTGTATGTATGCTTGCATATACATACATATATATGTTTATATATGTATACATATGTATATACCTATATATGTATATGTGCACATGTTTATGTGTATATGTGTGTGAGTGTGTGTGTATGTATGCATGTAAATCACATTACAAATGTTAAAACTATATATATGCTAATAATAAATATCATAAGATTTCAAAAAAATTTAATATTATTATTATCATCATCTCCAGGACTATTTCATTCTTATTCCTACAAGTTAAACCTATCTTAATACAGTATAAAATAACATTGATTTATAAAAGTCCATCATATATGATATCCCAGTGAAAATTTTAAACTAAAAAAATCAGAAATAACACAATTGGAAATGCCTTTAATTCACCTGAAACTGCCATATTCTTCAGAGTTTTGTTTGTTTCCCTCAATCACCCACTCTCTTTTGTCTCAGGAAATGACGCACCAATCTAACAGACTGCCGGTTCATAGAATGCTGTGTCACAGGTCTCTGAAAGGATCATTAATATTTTGGGGAATTTTAAAACCTAAAATTACTGTAGATAGCAATACCATGGCAAATAATGTTAAAGGCTAGACATATATTCTGAAAAAAAAATAGCATTTCTAGGTTGTCCATTGTAAACTTTAATCAATTAAGGGGGAAATAAAAGTTTGATATTCTTAATCCTTTGTATCAAATGAAAGTCACAACTGGGTGCTGGCAATCAGTATTTTGTCCAGTGCTCTAAAATTTAGAAGTGACTGGCAGTACCTTTATTATTTTCAGCAGCATAGAACCAGCTGGACTTGAGAGTTAATTAGAATATTTAGTTAAAATAGGAAATTATTACATGGAATATGCCTGATCAGTGTACCTTTTTGGTGTGGCATACCCCTTTGATGCCCCCTATCCCACACAGTGGCTTCCTAAACAGCAGCTTCTTGGTTTTTAAGACACTATGACTCCCTGTTGTGGGAGGGAGTAACAGGGTCTTTCCCCATATGCTCAACTGATCTTGTCTCCAAAATTTAGATTGACTTTAGAGAAAATGCATTCTGTGTTGCATTCTCTAAAAGTAGAAAGTGCTTAGTTACCATTTTACACCAAGTTCATCTTCAGGATTTGACTGGTCCATTTAATGGATGTTTGTTCACATTAGGGCTCTGAATAATTAATTTTAGGAGAATTTGGGTTTTTTTTTTTTTTACTAATTATCTTTATTTATTTATATTCCTTTACTGATTTCCCTAGAATTTTCCCTTCTATCTACAGCAGGTTAAAATGGGCCACAAGGAACAGATGGACCTTGTGTATTATGGACCATGTGTATTATTTAGAAATATGTGATCTGGAATGCCTTATTCCATATGTTGCTCCAAGGGAGGTGTGATTTCTGCCTTTGCAGAGAATAGGGGTATAGCCACGATTGAGTTATTACTTCTCTCTTCTTATGACAGAATTATACATCTTTGTGTTATATATCAGATATTTTCAATCTAGACTTTTTACGTTCCTTTGGGATTCAGGATAAAAACCCATTTTTCTGGTTGCTCTGGATAGGAAGCAGCCTCAGCACACTGGGAGGATAATAGCTTAATCTTAGCTGGTTTAGCTTCTCTTCCATCAAATGCTGAATATACAAAAGCAAGCAAACAAACAAAAAACAACCCATTGTAGGTATCAAGCAAACATAATTACCAAAACAAACAATAAAGCTAATCAGAGGAGTTATATAGATTAGATTAGGAGACACAACTCAAGAGAGCCAGGCAGCTGAGGAGGGAGAGGAAATTTCAGTTCAACCAAAGAGAGAAATATCTCAACCAAAAAGTCTTTTAGCAACTTATACTTCTAGTTAGAGCTAACAGTATAGAGAAGAGACTCTGAGAATCAAGCAACATGTGGAGGTTCTGGCTTTTCCTACATCTATGACCACTCAAAATCCCCCTACTTTCTTACCTCTTCTCTCCTCATATTGCCTCCTCCCCTCTCTGTCTTTCTGTCTCTTTCTCTGTCTTTCTCTTTGTCTCTATCTGTGTGTGTGTGTGTGTGTGTGTGTGTGTGTGTGTGTTTCTCCTTCCTTCCAAAATAGGAGTTTTTTCTTCCTGCTGTCCATAGCATTAAGGGTTCTGGAGGTTGGTCAGCTAATTAGGATTCATAGATTCCCACACATATGGAATGTAACAAGACTGCCCGTCAGGGGACCACCAAATCCACTGAGAGAGTTGTTACATATCACAGACTTTCAAAATGCCTTTATAGGGTGAGTGCACCAAATTATGAGAATCAAAATTTACTGCTTAAATGAGTTATTGATAAAATAGAGAGAAAATGAGATCCACATAGATATGTGGCTATAAATCCACAAGAATACACTTGAAAAGGAATGAAGTCCAAAAGACCTAGAATAATTATAGATAATAAAAATTGAGAGGAAGTAGATGAGAGATGGTCTTGAAATCTGGGAAGCTAAGGGTAGAGTATATAAGTATTGAGCTTTTATTTTTTTAAATATATGTGTGATAGAGTTGTAAGAGGTATAAAAGTTAATATAATCATTAAGTTGAATAGAAAAGTGTCAGGAATGTTAAAATCAACATTTAATCATTTGATAACACAAGTATATTGTTCTACCTGATAAAAAGAGACTGAGAACATATTGGATATATAGGTTGGGAAACTTCTTAGAAAAAAAGATTTGGAAAAAGCATGAAAGCCTACATCAATGACATAGGCACCTGGAAACAAACATTCTGTGGCTTTACCAAGAAATTACTGATGTCTAGTGGGGCACCTAGGTGGTGCAGTGGATAGAGCACCAGTGCAGGAGTCAGGAGGACCTGAGTTCAAATGTCACCTCAGACACTCAACACTCACTAGCTGTGTGACTTTGGGTAAGTCACTTAACCTCAATTGCCTCATCCTGGGTCATCTCCAGTCATCCTGATGAATATCTGGTCACTGGATCCAGATGGCTCTGGAGGAGAAGTGAGGCTGGTGATCTGCACAGCCCTCCCTCACTCAAAATAAAGTCAAGTGCCAGTCATATCATTGTGTCTCTGATGACATGGTCTTCTTCAGCAACAAAGGACGAACACACACACATCAATGTCTAACTTAGAAGGGAGGATTGGAATGATCGTCATAACTCAGTTTGGTGCAGTTGACTCATTTGGATCATTAGGATCTGAAATCAGTGCTATAAATATGACCACAAACACTGCCTGAAGAAGCTCTGGTGAAAATGTCTTTGAACTTGACTGAGTAAGATAATTCAAAATGTCTGCTACTTTATCCACCACACATTATGTTTTGTCTGGCTATCAAAGCACTTAAAAAAAAATTTATTCTGCAAAAAAACTCTAGTCTACTGCTATATATGGTGGTAATGATGATGGGGCAGACATTCCATTTGCTTTCCCATTGTGCATACACACAAAAACATACACATATACAAATGTCATTTTTAGAATATTTTTAATGTGTGCCAAGAAATTGTACTATTTGGCCTGAGAAAGCACAATGTTCTTCATCTTCCAATTGCTGCTACTACTGTGAGGTCATTTTTTGAGCATTTTATAAAGTGGTGTTTGAACCAGTGACTGCTTCGTTCTATGATTAATTGATATTTTCCAAGTAGAATCACACAGCTTCTCTACTCTTTTTCCAGAAAAGTATAATTTAAACATACATATTATTACATTTTTGCAAATAAGTATATATGATTTCCTTCTTAAAAGCATTACAGAAATGAACTGTAACATATTTTAAGAAATTAAGTATAGTATAGTAAAATGTAAAGTTACTGACTCTAGAATCAGAGGATCTGAGTTCAAATCCTCCCTGTAACAGTTGTAATCTGAGTAAGCATGAATAAATGACTTGGTTCCAGTTTCCCTACCTATAGAATGAAGTTGAAATAAACAATTTCTGAGGTTCATTCTAGGTCTAGTCCTATGATCTTATGATTTCTAACTTTTTCAAGTTAATGTGTAATCCTTTTCAATATATTTTAAAAATACCTTTACAGAACAACTTTACCCCCCAAATGATAGTACTTGCGTTCCTACTACATATTTTCTTGTTGATAAATAAAAATCAGCATATGTGCTTGTACATGTGAATTTATGGACCCGTTGCAGTAACTCCAATTCCCTCCCAAAGGAGTCAATGATTCACATACTGAACCATCGGTCTGATCCCTCCCCCTATTTCCAAGCCAAAGAATATGTAAACTGCCACAGAGAAGTGAGAATTTAAAATTCCCTGGAAAAGTCTTTCTTTTGTGAATCTGCAATGCCAGAAGAATCTTCCTTATATCTCAGCCAAATCTGTCACACCCTTATCATCATAACCCTACATGGTCTACTTCTATTCTATATTATATCCCATTCCTTTCCCAACCCGCCAGCAAAGACCTTCCCATTTTTGTGAAACTAACCTCTGAATTACCTCAAACACTTTCATAATGTCTTTTGGCTAAAATGTAATGATGATAGGATCTATGATGCTCCACATGAGCTACATACATTCCTGTTTCTGAGATTTTGTTCATGATCTGTTCATATGATTTATTCATATGAAATACTCTTTTCCACTTCTCCCTCCTCTGTATTGATTCAAATTCTAATCCTCTTTTAAAGCATCTATTTCTTTATTTAACAAATATGTTTAAGTACGTGTTTTGTATAAGCCAATAGGGGTATTCAAGAAGTCAGTCAATTAAGAAGTGTTAATTTATCTCTTAACATGTGCCAAAAATTGTGCTGTGATAGGGATAGAAAGTCAAAGACATCTTTGTCTTGAGCTCTCCTTCTAATACAGGAGTCATCACATAAATAATGTAAAAGGGAGTGTTACAGTAATGGGCAGCTAGGTGGCACCATGATAGAGTGCTGGGCTTGGAGTCAAGAAGAGATATCTTCCTGAGTTCAAAACTGGCTTCAGACTCTAGCAAGTCACTTAACCGGTTTGTCTCAGTTTCCTCCTCTGTAAAAGAACTGGAGAAGAAACTGACACATCTCTCCATTATTTTTGCCAAAAAAAAAATAATAACAATAATTGAGATCACAAGGAGTCAAACATGAATGAAAAATGACTAAGCAACAACAAAAACAGGGGGTGTGTGTGTGTGTGTGTGTGTGTGTGTGTGTGTGAGAGAGAGAGAGAGAGAGAGAGAGAGAGAGAGAGAGAGAGAGAGAGAGGGGCGGGGGGAGAAAGGGAGAGAAAGGGAGAGAAAGGGAGGGGAGCATCCATGTACTCAACTGATGAAACTCAGAGTCTGAGGAGCAGCTTCCAGAGAGGCATGATGATATGTAATGAAAATTCCTTACTTCCCAGGTTGGAGCATGAAGACCTTGGAGATCTGTGTAGCAGCAAACACCCTGACACCTTCAGGATGGCCTGCTAGCACAGGTTCTTAGACATGCTTTTCTAAGGAAAACAACTTAAAAGGAGCCACCAATCTTCTTTAATTGCACACACCAACAGAGAAATACAAGCAGACAAATAAAGACCAATAGATAGGGCCTCTAACTGTCTGACCATAAGCAATACATACATCATAAAGCAGGGTGGTGGAGGGGGGAGGGGAGCTCCTTAATGGCTACCCAGAGTCTTATCAGGCACATTAACCTTCTTCCAAAGAGTAAGCCCCAAAGTAAAACCTCACTTCAGAGTACGTATACACTTTTCAGGACTGGAGGGCATCACAGACCATGACTCAGTGCCTCATTAATTAGCGAAAGGTGTAGGCCTTCCTATAAAATAAACCTCCCCTAATCAAGCTTCCCTTAATGGGCTCCAGGTGAGGCCTATTAATGGGCAGGGAAGATCTTTAACTCTCATTAACATTACAACCTGTCATTGATTCTCATCTGCTAGCCATGAGGCAAAATGTAAAATAAAATAAAATAAAATCGTTGAAAGGCTATAATACATTTACCTTAGTCTTTTGGCACTGGAGAAGGAGGATGAGCTGCCAAGGTTAGGGAGGGACTTCATGCCCTCTATCATCAGGTGCCAAAGTTAAGGAGCCAAAGTGAAGAAGCCAAAGTATGAATTATCCTGCTGCAGCTTCAGTTTTTAATGTCATTTTTTTCCTGTTTCTAGGTAAATATACTTTGGATTGTCTATGACTTTGTGAACTTCAAAAAGTCAGGAGAAGAAGTCATCAGAAAGAAGGTCCAAATGTGAAGTCAGTGTCAAATATAGTAGTCAGTTTTCATTGTAGATACCTTGAGACATGAACTTTGAGATCCAGATCAACCAAAATGGAGACTTAACTAATGATTATACAGTATTTGGAATTGAGTTTAGTGGAATGTAAGCTATGTGCCAAATTAAAATGTAATTGGGAAATATTTAATAAAATAAACTAAAATACGATAGGACATAGATAGTATTAATATGTGAAATCGCTAGTATAGGGGAGATTATGCCCCTTGGCTGTTGTGAGCAGGGGGTTGAAATAAGAAATATTTGTACTCTGATCTGGTTATATGACAGAAATACCTATTTGTAAAAGCTAATGGATATTAACTGGCTAAATGGATGCAGGGATATAATCATTAGTAGTTAACAGTGGGGGAGAAACACATTGGAATAAGGGCTTGAGCCCTAGAGAGGGGAAAAAAAACCTTCCCCAATGTCTCAGAGGTTTCTTAAAACAAGGATGGGGAGATACAACTTTGCTAATTCCAGAAGATTGAGTTCTGAGTCACACAAAAGAAAGAGAGTTTAGATGGTGCATAATCTGAGATAGGAAACCACTAGCTACTGAGGAGAGCTGAGAAGATCTTCTGCAGGTGTAATTTAGGCCGAGCTTTGAATTAAATCAGAGAATCTGGAAGGAGAAGGTGAGGAAGGAAAGCATGCCAAGCATGGGGGAGAGCCAAAACCAAGTCATAGAGTTGGAAGATGAAGTGTTTAAAGAAATGTAAGTAGGCCGGGGTAGCCCATACCCCACACCCAGAAAATAGATTAATTAAAATGGTGATGGTCAATGGTGAAATAAAGTCAAAGAAGTCCATTATACAATATGAGAAATTTGATGAGGGAGAAAGTATTTTAACCTGGGGAGGGCAGGAGTGTAATAACTCCACAACTGACCAAGAGATCAGGGATGTTTTATGAAGGAAATGGCACCTGACTTCATTCCATACATGAGGTTTAGCATGGAGAACAGGAAGCAGAGAATGAAAGTGGGGCCATAGGCCCATTTGGTGCTAGGACAGTGTAGAAGAGGGATAGTAGGAGATAAAGGGAGGGCCATATGGCTTGAAATAGTGGGAAGAGGACTTTATCTTTGATTTGGTAGGCACTCATGCTCACCTCTGTTTAGCCTTGTCCAGCTTCTTCCTTCCATGTTTATCTCTCACTTCTAAGCTCTCATAGCATTTCTTGCCCAAACCAAACAAATGAGCTTTTTATAACTTATTTATAACCTTGCATTGTTCTCTAACTTTTAAAAATTTATGTAAGGCCTGCCTATTCATCATGATTAACAGTTACCTAAAGGCAAGGTCATGTCTTGTTCCTTTGTAGCTTTCATCATGCTTTATAGGGTTCTAGGCACAGAGCAATCAGCTAGAACATAGTAAATACAGTGCTGGGTCTGGAGTTCAAACCTCCCATACAACCCAAATGCCAAACCTGAAGATGCTCTTAATTGGTAAGACACATATAGTGAAGGGGGTGGGGGGAAGCTGAAAAGAGCAGAAATATTTTTTTTTAAAAAGGATGAAAATATCTTTATCTGAATAAAAAAATCACAACAAATATATTATATTATAAATGTGTATTTACCTATAACCACATGTAAGTTGCTTATATGGAATTACAAAGGAAATAAGGTCTAAGATGTCATTAAAGAAATATATTACTATTGAATATTTTTTGTTGAATAAATTTAATTATGATTAGTCAGGAGAATTGAAAAAAGAAGATGGCTAGATCTTGTGGTAAAAGAAAAGATTAATGAAAGATAGAACAAGTGCTTCATTGGTATCCTTGAAACAAAAGGAAAACTCGGGAAGGCCACCAGCAAACTGTAGGAACCACGTGTGGAAATCTCACGATCAGGAGTCTCACAGGAAGAGCAGGCACAGGCTGCAATCTGTACTACTAGAGGGAATGCTCACTTTGATGAGGTCACAGATCCATTGGTATGTTGGTCCATGACAATTTTGTGTAAACAATTTTCTGTATATATTTTTTCTCATTTAGGCTTGTGGTCTGCATTCAAAGAAAGAGCAGACAGATAGGTAGACAGACAGACAGACAGATAGATAGGCAGATAGATAGAGATATAGTATATATTTGAACACCATTAAGGAATATAGGAGATAGAAAATCTCAGTTTTCCACAGGGTTCTCATTTCTCATTCTCATTTTTCATTTACTGACCTTCATTTCTCTCTTTGGAACATTCTCCAAGTTCTCCACATTACATCCTCAACCTTCTACTTTGGAACTGGTAAATCACTTCCACTTTTTTTGGGGGGGATTGTTTGTTTTTCTTAGCCCTGCAGTACCTGTGGTATCCCCAAATCAGACTCACAATTTGGGAATATGGGAGAGCAGACATTGTCTGTTTCTTAGCAGAATTTGTTGGGCCAAACTCTTGACCTGTTGTAGCCCCTATCACTATGCTCCAGCATTCTCTGAAAGGAAAACAAACATTGTAATATCAATAAATACCCATGAACTTGACCAGAAAAGGAATAGGGTAAGCTCATTGCAGTTTGACCTGTGATGGGGAAAGTGAAACAATTCCTTTCCATGCAGTTTTATTTAGACATTCCATTAAGTTGTGTTTCCATGTAAAAGAACTATATTCTAAAATACACTTAAGTACTGTATGTATTTGGATGTGTGTATGTATGTGCATCTGCATACACACACACGCACACACACACACACCTTTGATGAGAGTGATTCCCATTCTTTTTATCCCCTCACTAATCACAATTTTTTTCAAGAAAAACCATTCAGTAATTGTTCACTTGTAGGTTCACATGTTCACAAAATACTACTCCTATCTCAAGCACCAGTTCTTCTCTGATTACCTCCTTTCTTCCTTCTCTGTCTTCTCCTCTCCCTCCTTCTCCCCCCTTACTGCAGGCATTCCCTAAGATTCTCTCCTTCCTCCTTGTCTCCTTCCTTTCTATACACTCTTCCTTTCCAAGAACAAATACATTATTATTTTGCTATCCTATTATAGATGCAAAGAGAGAGAGGCCTGATACAGCACCTTTCTTCTTTGTCATGAGTGATTCTGATGGGGTGCTTGGGTACATGTACATAGGCGTCAATTCTAAAATCACATTTCTCTTTAAAAATCACATTTCTCCCTAGCCTCAAAATACTATCTCAGGCAGGTTCTCCCTCAAGGATACAGCCTGCCCTAGCCACAACAGTTATCTCCTTTCCTGCTATAGTAGCCAGCTGCACCTGTAGAACTCATTAGTTTGAGCCAGCTGTGTACTGAACTGGCTGTGTACTAGGTCATAAAGACGTTTACTACTCACTGACCAATCATGTGTATCCTAGACTTGGACATACCTATACTCCTTTACATTAATCTGGTCTAAGGGGGCAGCTAGGTAGTACAGTGGATGCAGCATCAGTGCAGGAGTCAGGAGGACCCAAGTTCAAATATCACCTCAGACACTTGACACTCACTAGCTGTGTGACCTTGGGCAAGTCACTTAACCCCAATTGCCTCATCCTGGGCCATCTCCAGTCATCTTGATGAATATCTGGTCACTGGATTCAGATGGTTCTGGAGGAGAAGTGAGGCTGGTGACCTGCACAGCCCTCCCTCACTCAAAACAAAGTCAAGTGCAAGTCATGTCATCATTTCTCTTATGGCATGGTCTTCTTCAGCAACGAAGGACAAACACACACATATATACACACGTGTATATCTACACATATGTATAGATGCATACAATGTGTATATGGATGTATATATCATATGATATATCCATAACACATTGCAGGCACCTATACATACATGTGTATACTTACATATATACTCACATATACATACCCACCATACACACAAACATATACAGTTCCCTTTTAAACAATCCCTGCCTTCGAGGATCTTATATTTTGTTGCATATCCCCTGGTTTATTATAACAGTTTCCAAACTAGTCTTTCCAACTCTCATCAGTCAGTCTTGTTGTAATGTTATCTTTCATTTGAAGAGTATTCTGGCCCTAAGCACAGTGCCAGTATTTTCCTTCTGTGATTGGCACTTTGTGTGCACTTACCCAATAGTACTATGGAGAATAGGTTCTTCAGATCACAAAATATTAGAATGGGAAGAGGTTTTAGTCTAGTTCCCTCATTGTACAGATTGGGAAACAGAAGTCCAGAAAAATGATATTTTTGTCTAAGGTCACAAAGTTAATAATAAGTAGAAGCATTAGGCTATGAACCCATTTCCCTGGCTGAAAATCCTGGGCTCTTTCCACTAAACCCCATTGTCTCTTGCACATCTCAAACAGTCGTCATGGTTTGCATGCATTCCTCTTCTCTTTTACCAGGCTGTAAGCAGTGAAAGAGCCAAGACAATGTAATATTTATTTATAGATCTCTTTCAGCACTTGCCACAGTACTGGAAAACTGAACACATGAACAAAGGAGCCCAGTTAATGTTTGGGGACTAAATGCATGCACATACCTATCCAAGACTTTTGAAATAGCAATTAGTTATTTTTCATATTTCTCACAAAGATTTGATCCTGTGACTTCTACTTTATGGAAGATTTCATTTTTCAGCTATTCATGTCAGAAAAATTGTAAAGAATTAATCTCAAATACTCACTTAGTCTACCTTTCCGTGCACTGGAAAACACTTATACCATTTAAAAAATCCATCCTGCATCCTTAATGTAAATTACTTCCACTACTTACAAAAGAAGGTGTGACCTTCTAAAAAAAAGCACAAATTGCTCACCACTCTTCTGAGGAAAGTGGATGGAATTTCTTTCCACAAAGAAAGAGTTGAGAATAGGTTAGTGAATTATTGACAGAATTATTGTCATCCCTAGGGTATGATAAACTAAGACAATTTGCCCAAGCCACTTGCATAGAAGATTCTGGATCTGTTGCTGTGATCAGAATCAGTCATCTTTCGTAGAGTAGAGAGGGAAGGAGAAAACATGAATCTCCCCATTAATATAGAAAAAAAACCCAAATCTTGTACATACATACAATCCAATCATATCCACACATCCTCTTGTTAATGATTTGAAATGACGTTGCTTCTCTTTTCTGGTTGATGTTGATTTTAGCTTATTTTCACCTATATAATAATGTATTGGGAAAATGGGAAAGGGGCCTCAAACTATGATTTTCTATGCCCCAGAAACCTCCCTGGAAGAGTCTTATTATTTATTTCTATATGGATCTTTAATCAGTTTCACCATTTTTCAAATTAGGGAATGAGAGAGTCAGTCTAAATCTTCTTTAAGATCTCTTCCAGCACTCAACTTTATGATTCTTTTATCTCAAGGAGCTGGGACTTCTCTGTCTCCCACTTCTGGTGCTGATTGAGACCTTCCTGTTGTGATTTCTAATGAGTATGGTGTGTGTGTGTGTATATGTGTAGTCATTCCTAAGAGACACTGAAAGTGCTGGTTCTTTAAAAATGCTATGGATTATCAATGTAGTGACAGACAGCAAGGTATAGTGGATAAAAAACTTGCTTCACAATTAGGAAGACCAGTTTAAATCCCTTCTCTGACATATATACTCATTATGTGATGCCAGCCAGTCATTTAACTTCTGTGCCTCCAGACCATAAGACCATATAGAGTAGATAGATTTGCTTTGGGGGCATCAGGGGGGATAAATGGGAGTAGAAAAGTAGGGAACAGCAAATTTTTTAAATGTTTTATTTTTAGTTTTGAACATTCACTTACATAAGTTTTAAATTTTCTCCCCTCTCTCCCCTCCCCCTTTCCAAGACAGCATTAAATCTGCTATAGACCCTACATATACATTCCTATTAAACATATTTTCACATTAACTCTACTGTATAGAAGAATTAGCACAAATGGGAAGAACCATGAGAAAGACAAAACAAAACAAAAACCAAGAAAATAGTCTGCTTTCACTCTTCATTCAGACTCCATATTTCTTTCTCTGGATGTGGATGGTATTTTCTATCTTGAGTCCTTGGGAATTGCTTTAGGTCCTTGCATTGCTGAGAAGGACTAAGCCCATCAAAGTCAGCCATCCCACACTGTGGTTGCTACTGTGTACAATGTTCTCCAGCTTCTGCTCACTTCACTCAGCATCAGTTCATATAAATCTAGGTGGATAGAGCACCAGTGCAAGAGTCAGGAGGACCTGAGTTCAAATCTCACCTCAGACACTTGACACTCACTGGCTGTGTGACCTTGGGCAAGTCACTTACCCCCAACTGCCTCAACCTGGGTCATCTCCAGTCATCCTGATGAATATCTGGTCACTGGATTCAGATGGCTCTGGAGGAGAAGTGAGGCTGGTGACCTGCACAGCCCTCCCTCACTCAAAACAAAGTCAAGTGCAAGTCATGTCATTATTTCTCTGCTGGAATGGTCTTCTTTGGCAATGAAGGATGAACACACACATATAAATCTAGGGAACAGCAATTTTTAAGAAGCTACTATGTGCCAGGCACTTTGCTAAGTATTTTATGTATGTCATCTCATTTCATCCTCACAGCAATCTTTTGAGGTAGGTGCTATTATGATCTCCATTTTGTAGCTGAGGAAACTGAAGCATATCGAGGTGAAGTCATTCACCCAGAATCACGCAGCTAGTAAGTATCTGAGGTCACATTTGACCTCAGATCTTATTGATCCAAGTCCATCCATTCTATCCTCTCTATCCATTGTATTAATGAAATCGTAGATTACAACTTGTAGATTTCAGTTTGAAAAGGACCTTCCCATTCCATCTCAACATTTTACAGATAAGAAAATTGAAACACATAGTTTCAATTCAATTCAGTTCAAGTCAGAATACTTGCCCTAGATCAAACAGTTAATGGGTATTTGAAGTGGAATTTGACATCTTCCTGATTCTAAGCCCTTTTTCATATCTCTTCTTCCCCCATACATGTGATATAGGAATGTATGTGTGCATGTGTAATATATGCATATGTTTAGTTAAGTCCATCCATCCCTTTTTATAATAATATTTAAAATAATTTTGCTATTATTAAATTATGATTATTAAAATAATTCAAGGAAGTGCTAATATTTCAATAAGAGGTTAGTGAAAATAAAGTTGCAATTTTCCCCCCATCCAAATTCATAGACTCCCTGAAATCTTTCCATAGACTGCTCTTTAAGAACTCCTGATGTCAATTGTTACCTCCCATTGTCACACGATCTTCTCTCCACTTTTCTCGGCAGACCTGACTTTGACAATCTCTCTTGCACCACTTCTCATAAGCAAGCCTCCAATGCCAATAGTCTGCAGTCTACACACATCACCTGTCTTTCCATTGCCCTTCACATCATGTGCAATTTTGATTTTCCTGAGATCCTGGTGTTCCATGATTAATAGACAAGTAGGATCTCCAGAAGATAATTTCATTGCTCCAGTACTTTAAAGTATTAATGTCAAACTCAAATAGAAATGGATTCCTGAAGCCTGTGTATTAACTGAGAAAACTATAAATTAATATTATCTATATTGTAGTGTTTTAATCTATTTTGTTAAACATTTCTCAAGAAGATATGCCAGCTTTAAGCTAGTTTGGATTAAGAATTTTGTAGACTGTTTACAGCTCTCTGGCCATGAATTTGACACCTCTGCTTTAAAGATATATAATTTTATTAAGTTATTATGTCCACTGCCATAGCTCACAAGCCTTCATAATAACTGCTAGTACTTGAAAGTAATTTGAACTCTGCAAAGAGCTTTATATTCACTATATGATTCGCTTCTCACAAAATCCTGTGAAACAGGTGCAGTCATTTAGTCAATAGGCTAACATTTATTAATCACCTACTATGTGACAAGCTCTGTACTAATTTCTGGGAATACATATACATAAACAAAAACAAAAACAAAAAATATCCCTGCTCCCAAGAGCTGTAGACAACATTCAAATGTAAAACAAAAATATGTACAAGACAAAAAGAAGAACAAGGGGGGGGAGTTATCTTTGAAGGAAGAAATTAACACTGAGGAGAATAAGGAAATGTTTGGAGTCAGGAAATAGTATAGTGATTATTATTAACCTCACTTTACAGATGATGACACTGAGGCTCAGGTAGAACAAAAGATTTTTACTTATGATCACATAAGCAGCAAGTATGAAAATGAAGACTGAACTCATGTCTTATTAATGATAAGTTCAATAGTTTTCCCATGATATCTATCATTTTTACCTCTGTATGATCTTCATTAGTGACTGAAAAATTCATCACTTGGATTATCTGAATTCATTATTTGAAATCATTCTGGTGATGAGCCTCCAAACTCAGGCATGTTGGGGGTTTTTTGTTTGTTAATTTGTTTTTGTTTTGTTTTTATGACTTGGTAGAATTGTGGTAAAATTCCTTATTCTTCAAGTTCTAGAGACAATTTTTTAAAGTTGTTGTTGTTGTTATATGACCAAGTCATGGTTTGGAGAGGCCAATTGAATGGCAGCATTCATCTGCTATCCAATTAAGCTGTATTCACTAACACTTTCAGAGTGCTTAATTGGAGAAATGAGGAAGGAAAAGGAAGGGAAATTATACTGAACTGCAAACTGTTGCTAAGTGCAAGTCGCTATAATCTTTACAAAGGGCTAAAATAGAATACATTACCCTTAGATGTGAGTTTGAGATAGTGGAAAAGGTGATGAATTTGGTGTCAGAGAAGATCCTGGATCTGTCATTAACTTCCCATGTGACTTCAAACAAGTTCCTTAACTGCTTAGGGTCTTGAGTTTCTTCATCTACAAAATGAGGCAGTTGGACAAGATGACCTCTAAAGTTATTTCAAACTCTAAATCTTACTACCTTACAGCCTAGTTGGCTACTGTGAGAAGAAGAACCCTGGTGATGATGAGGGCATAATGAAAGTCTTAGAGATAGTACTGGAAGGGAGGGAACCACAATACAGTGGGATGAATTAACGTTTAATTTACACTGAAATGGAAGATAATTTAAAGTAGAGTCATCCATTCAAGAGAGGAAACATTCCAGGAATCTCCACTAACATAGCTTTGGAGACCCCAGAGTGACTTTATTCCCACAGTAAGACATGAGAATCCTTGAGGAGTGAACCCTCAAATTTAAATGGAAGAGACTAGGAGAATATTGTTGGTAACAGAATTAATTTCTATTGCATGGGAAGTACTAAAGCTACTACATAGTATCCAAAATGCAATCCAATGCATCTTCAGTCTCTCTAACTATATTAATAACAACCTGTCTATGGGCTTGGCACCTTTTCCAATACCTAAAACTGCCCTTCAAATATGTATTACTGGACAAACTCAATGGGCTGCCCAACTAATGGCTAGGTTGATTCCTTTTGATTCAATGGGTTGCCCATAAAATCACATATTTTAATCTAGACACACATATTTCTCATTCCTCCCCCCTCACTTTTCTTGTTCCAGTTTGGATGGATAGGTTGATCCCTTCTGAGTGAATATAAATCTTATGGAAACAACCAACAATCTCTGTTTTTGACAAACTTCAGGAAAACTCAGAGTGGGAGAACCTCCTTAAAGTCTATTAGCCCTAGTTGCCATCTGCCATTTGGCAAAACACAAAAACAAACAAACAAAAAACCTCTCTTCGTTAACTGATCGTAATGATGATATGACTATTCTATCCATTGGGACAGCCCTATTTGGCCAAGTGTCATTTTTTTCCATCAAGCATAAAAACGGCCAAATGCCAGGCAACCAATTATCACAAATTAATTTTTCTCTGACTAGAAGACACCCTTAGACCTTGACAAACACCTTTGCATCTCTCTGCCAAATTCCCTTCTAGTATTTCTCCTTGTAGTTAACATTGAATTTAATTAAATACAGCTGTTTTAACACATAATTTTTTTAAGTTCTTATAAACCTATTTTTTCTAACTTCCAACATTCAAATCAACTGAATTTAAAAATATTGAAATAATAGGTTTGATTTAGATTCTCCAACTGTTGGGTGTGTCTACCTTGCTTGTTGAATTGCTCTCATAGAATGGTAGGTACCATTATATTAATACAGAAAGTGACTGATCATCAGCCCAAACATGGGCTTAGTAATGGGTGTGACAATTTTCCAGCAAAAGAGAAGTGACGGTTAGTTAAAGGGATGCCTTTAGTCATTAAAAAAGTTTGCAAATGCGACAAAGTGTCACGAAAATAGCTTCTCACTGTATTCTGTACCCTATTTAGGGGATACCAATTTAGTTCCCAAAATAGAGATTTCAACTATACATTCTAAATATCTGTGTTTGGAAGTTGGTTTCCCTGGGTATTTTGATATTCAGAACAGATTGTACAAGTTTGCTTGCATACAGACGTATAACGGGAGAATAACATTTTAAAATTTCTCCTCAAGTCCTATGCCAATACCTCATTTTGGCATATAGAAGTGACCCTAGTTTCTTGAGGGCTAAACCAGTAAAGAACAAATTCTAGTACGTCTTCTCAAGTGGAAAACATTTCTAGTACTCAAACATAGACCTGTACTTGAATTACTTCTCTTTAATCTAAAGGCCAGTCTTAGCTAAATTTAGAGATGTTCATCATTAGATAGTTATCACCATAAGATGGTGAAATTTTTTTATCACAGCAATTCATGAAATAATCAATAGTGTGTAAAAGGATTATAAGCTGCAATGATGATAATGAAAGGATCCACATTATTTTTAATTTTAATCCTACCTCTTACTTTATACATCTTCTACATTTCATAGTATATCTCCCGCTTCCTCCTCCCAGAAAACCATCCCTTATAACAAAGAAGAAAAAATTATTAAAACTTACGAATACATCTGCCAACTTTAACATTACATGCAGTGTTCCATAACCATAATACCCTTTGAAAAGAAGGGAAGAATTTCAATTATCATATCTCTTCTTTAAGAATAAATTTGCTGGTTTAATTTTGAAACATCCAGTTTTCCTGTGATCTTTTTCACATTTACATTGTTGCAGTCGTTGTGTATATTGTTTTCTTGGCTTTACTTTGTATCGGCTAATATATCTTCCCATTTCTCTCAATTCATTGGATTGAAGTAATATTTTTAAAATAAAGTACTACAGTGAGTTCATGATTTTACTGGTGTAGATACTCCCTTCCACAAGTATAGACTGTAATTCATCTATATCTTCTTTGTTCTTGCTGTTTTGTTACTGTTATTTGAGATGATATCTGGCTCCCAGGCTGGAAGTGAAAAGGCCACCCACAGGTCTGATCCCAAAACTGATCCACGTGAAATCATTAACCTATTCAATTTCTGACATAGGCCAGTTTATCCCTCTTTAGAGGGGTCTCTACTCATGGAAGCCCACCACGTTAGCTTGGGACTTAACTTAGATTTACTGTAGCCAAGAGCTCCCAAACTCAAGGGATCTACCAACCTCTGCTCCCAACCCCAGTAGTAGGGAGTACAGTGATATGCCACCATGGTTGAACTATACCTTCTTTAAAAAAAAGTTTTGTCAATGTTTTTTTTTTTTTTATTCCAGTCATTTTGTTCATATATACTCTATTTATATTGACTTTGTCCTTGTTACGTAGAAAAACAGTTGCACAGTCTCCTCTGATAATGTATGAAACTTTCCATACCTGGTTTATCTCCACCTCTCTACCAAGAAAAAGGAAAAGTATTCCATGTATGTAATAATAACTAGCATTTATATAAAACTTTAAAGTCTGCAAATTGTTTTACACGTTAAATTTTTTGATCCTTACAAGCAACCTGATGAATTTGGGGCTTTTATTATGTTTATAGATGGGGAAACAGAAGCAGTAAGATGTTAAGTGACTTGCCCAGGGTCACACATTTGGTAAATATCCAAGGCAAGATTTGAACTCAGATCTTCCAAGACTAGTATCTTGTCCTCTGTGCCGCCTAGTTGCCTCACATGTTCTTCAAAACCAAAATTGGTCATTGCAATTGATTTGAGATTAACTTCCATAGTATTGTCTTTATTCATATTATTCCAGGCATCATGTATGTGTGGATATGTATATATGTATACCCAAATATTATGTATTATGTACATTATATGTGTGTGCGTATATATATACATATATATAATTTTTTCTCTTGAATTTTCTTTCTCCCCTCTATCAATTTACAAAAATATTCCCAGTGACTTCATTGTATTTCCTCCACCACAATAATATTTTATTACATTCAGTTTCTACAAATTGTATGGCCATTTCCCGGTGGCTGTCTACTTGTTTCCAATTATTGTAATACCACAGCAAGGGCAGCTATGAATAGTTTGTTCTAAATGGCATCTTTCCATCATGGACTTTTTGGTCGCTGCAACCAGTGGGTCAAAAAGTAAGAACAGCTTGGTGACTTTTCTTGCATAATTCAAAATTGCTTTTCACTGGGCACATTTTCAAAATGCTAAAATAAGCATGAATTTTCTAAAGGCTCCAGGTTTACTGTCAGTTTTAATCAATAACCTAAAATG
This sequence comes from Notamacropus eugenii, assembly GCF_028372415.1. Taxonomy (NCBI): domain Eukaryota; kingdom Metazoa; phylum Chordata; class Mammalia; order Diprotodontia; family Macropodidae; genus Notamacropus; species Notamacropus eugenii. The sequence goes on along the minus strand of NC_092878.1, from coordinate 115,232,927 downwards.
AGAAATTTAGTTGAAGACACACAGTGATAGCTCTCCTCCTCTATCAACTCACAACCTGGCGTGTGTGTGTTTGTCTTTCCTTGCTGAAGAAGACCATGCCATCAGAGAAATAATGATATGACTTGCACTTGACTTTGTTTTGAGTGAGGGAGGGCTGTGCAGGTCACCAGCCTCGCTTCTCCTCCACAGCCATCTGAATCCAGTTCTCCTCCAGAGCCATCTGAATCCAGTGACCAGACATTCATCAGAATGACTGGAGATGACCTAGGATGAGGCAGCTGGGGTTAAGTGACTTGTCCAAGGTCACACAGCTAGTGAGCATTCAGTGTCTGAGGTGACATTTGAACTCAGATCCTCCTGACTCCTGCACTGGTGCTCTATCCACTGCACCACCACCTAGCTGCCCTTCACAACCTGGTAAGGTTCATCTAAATAGCCACATCTGTAGCTTTTAGAGCTGACTGGAGAATTTCCATAAGAGCAAGAAAGATTCAGACTTAATTAGAAAGCCTCCATGACTTCTCTTGCATCTTGATTTCTGACTTTGATGCCATGTTCCCAATTCTGCATCTGAGCTCTGATGACTAGCTTATCACTGGACCTAGTGCCTCTTTTAGAGTCAGTTTAAACCAGGTCCCAAAAACTGATTGTTAAATTTTCAGTTTTAATCATTTATACCTGGGAAATCAGCAAATGCTGAAAATCAGGGGCTGATTGGTTATTTTGGTGACCTTTTAGAGTCTAGACTTTTAAAAGTAGTGGGGGTAGATGTTAATAATGAAGATTAAACTTAAAACTTTGTCACAAATGCATTTTTCCCTTAGAAGAGCCAGTTGTTTAACGTTTATCAGAGCACACCTGTCCTTCTACCCAAAATCTTTGTCTCCCCTACTCTCTCACATTTCCTTGGTCCCCCAGCACAGAACTGCACTGTTCCTGGAGAATTTGGCTAATCCTTGTTTTGATTTGGCCTTGCCCTAAGCAGGTGATTTTGTTTGTCCACCGACAGTTGCTGAAATGGCCATCACAGATGAACTGCTATCAGCTTCCTCACCATCAGAACCACCCCCAAACTATGGGATGGCAGCAGCAGTTGTCCCAGATCTGAAAACTAGCCATACTCCAAAGGATGGAGCCTGGACTTGATAATGCACAGCTATATGGTACTCCCTGGAAAGGAAACTCCCTTTACTAATGCTGCTTTTCTTTCATTTAAAGTCTTCGAGAGATGCACAGGTCACTGAGATGTTAGCTTCCTTGCCCACGGTCACACCTTCAATATATTTCAGAAGGTAGACTTGAACCCAGAAATTCATGGTTTGGAAACTGGCTTTCTACACACTAACCTACCCTAAAATCCACAAAGTTCAGCTTTAGGCAATACTTGGGAAAATACTTAGGGTAACAAGGACTTTTTTCCCCCATGTAGGGCAAAAATAGTGGAGAACACCCCTCTCCCCATTCCTGGACATTCTGTGACCAGATAGGGCTACCCAAGGGAGGGGCAAGTACTTCAACAAAGATGTTTGCAGAGAAAGTTATAGTAAAGTCTAAACTCTATAGAGGGTGGACCTAAGGCCCTCATTTCTCCTGGGAAGGAAGTACCCTAAAGGCTAGACTTCTCCAAAGAAGAGAAGTTATTGCTCTTGACCAAGATATGCTGTCTGAGGAATAAAGGCACTTTAGCCTGGGAGCTGAGGTAATCTCGTAAGTGGAATGAGAGTTAAATTTGGAATCAGATTTGAACTTCAGTTCAAATCCCAGTTCTGACACTTGCTAGTTGGATAACCTTATTTAAATAATTTAATTTTTCTGGATCTCAGTTCTTCATCTTAAAATTAAGGGGATTAGACCATATAGCCTCAAAGTTCCTTCCTAGCTCTTGATCTATGAGACTATGGACTCCAGGGATGAGATGTCCCCTGATTCAGGGAATCGAGGGAATAAAGGGGAAGGAGAAGGTCAATTGACAAGGTCAATTATGTGAGATCTCCAGAGGTAAACTGTGCTGGAAAAGAAGACATGATAATCACATACCACATGTTCAGCAATTCCCCAGTGAAGTTGTATACAGTAACAGCAGTATTGTTTTAAGAACAATTTTGAGAGAATAAATCAATTTTACTATTATAAATACCCAGATTAACTACAAAGGACATATGAAAGAAGATGCTATCTGCATCCAGAGAAAGAACTGATAAATAGAAGTATGTATAGAATGATTTTGCATATGTATACATATTTGTGTCTAATGGTAGCCATCTCTAGGGTGGGGAGAGGGGAGTATTGGGGAAGGAAGAAAAAAGGGAAAAAAGGAAGTTATTTCTTAATTTCATTATATATTTAAAAAGAAATAACAAATTGTACCTAATAAATTTTTGGTTTCATGTATCATCATCTTTCGTTTTCCTATTCTACATGTTATGGAAATGCTTGAATAAATGCTTTCTTAAGTTCATAATAAAATAAATAAAATTTTAAAAAAAGGAAAGAAAGAAGACTTGAACCTCCAGATCTCTGAAATAAACCTGCAACCCTACTCCTAGACCTAAGGACTGCCTTATTTCTTCCCACCCTTCACAGCCTGCAGTCCCTTCAGGAGTATCAGACAACAGAGAACCCCAAAGGGTGGAAATATGTCTCTGGATCAAGAAGGGAAGGGAGTTCCCCCTTCCACATTGGTTCCTAGGACAAAACCCTGGCAATCCCACCCTAGTTACTGGTTTGTTTGTGTCATTTTGTTTTGTTTTCTAGAAGTAGTTTGTCCCATATAGAACTGAAGTTTCCCAGATGTTTTCCACAAGTTGAAATGCTCTGCCTAGAGCAAGTTATATGCTGGGCCACCACCTGCTTTACTAAAAATTATTCCCTACTGAATAGTGAGAATGGATTTTTCCTGATAGCTCAAGGAGATTTGTGGAAGATCCTGAGAAGTCAGTGTGCTAAACAGAAGATGTAGTGGCTCCAACAAGAGAAAAATGTTGCTAGCTCCAAAAAAGCCCTTAGTCAAAACTTCAAATGGAATATAGCTGCCCTGGTGGAACAGTTGAAATAAGGAAGAATTTGACTGGCTACCATTTCCTCCATACCTATCTGTACTGTATATTCATTCAGTCCTGCCAGCCAAGAGCCTACTTGCCACCAAAAGTGACCTCAACATTAATTATATTCCCCAAAACAGTCCTATAGGATCAAGGTAGAGAGTACTGCAAAGGATATCTCAGCTTTGGGTACAATTGCACTGGGAGAAGAGGCCTCCCCTCCCCAGTCTCATAGAGACCTGTCTGGGATCCCGCAAAACCTGGGGTTGGAGGAAAGGGTAGCACTCCTTTCTGGGAAAGCCACAATGATGGGGCTTCTGGGTATGGGCCATGTGGGGAAGTATCTTGAGGGATTGCCTTGCTGGAACTTATGCGGCCTCTGAGAGTACAAGGTTAGGATCAGCCTCCAGGGATATTATAGTCCCTTGGGCTCTCACTCTTGTTCTCATATCTGCAGACTGCCAACTCATGAGATTGCTGCTAGGTATCATTCCTTGGGATATGTTTGTAGAACCTCCCTTTGTTTCCAGCTTCTGGCTTCATCTGAAGTCAAATACTGGTGGATTGACAGCTGGAAGAGACCTTGGATATCATTCTAATCAACTCCCTCATTTTTTGTGTAAGGAGACTGAGGCACAGAGAGGGTTTTGCAAGTTCATGAAAGCAGGACATAGCAGACCTAGGGTTCAAGTTTGGAGTTGAACTCGGGTCTTCCTGATTCCAGGACCATTTTGCCATACGTTTAGCCTCAACTGTATCTCCTTATAAAAAGAAAATAGGTTAGGACTTTTTTTTCCCTTCTTGCATTGGATATGGAATGAGCCACACACACCCTACCCACCCATTAATAGAGCTAAAATTTTTACCTCTGACCTCTAAGTTAAAAAAAGGAAATGTAGACACACCTGTCCTCTTTTGGGGGAAATTCAAACCTAACCTCTCTCATCACAAACTCAGCATTCTGCTGCATCATGGTGCAAAATAGATGTATCTATAGTTCCCTTTTTTTAGTTTAGAGTTCATAAGTATAAGCTTTCTAAATAAGTAATACCTCATTACATACCTAATATGAGAAATTCTTCATACACACTGCATGAGAGTTGGGATTAAAGAAGAACCAATAACCCTAGCCTACCTTCTTTTTATAAAGAGGTAAAGCATACTGAGTCACAATAAATAGAATATTAAGCCAGAAATCCAGAAGACCTGAGTTCAAATCCAGCCTCAGACACTTATTAGCTATGTAACGCTGGGAAAATCACTTAATCTGTCTGCCTCAGTTTCCTCCATTTAAAATGATCATAATAATAGAACTACCTTCCAGAGTTCTTGTGAGAATCAAATAAGATATTTGTAAAGTGCTTAGGGCAATGCCTTGCACATAGTAGGTGAGGGTAAGTTGATTGGTTACAATTCTGAAGCATTCAGTTTTGCTGTTATATACATCTTGAGATTTTTCTCTGAATTCATCAGATTGAAGTAATATTTTTAAAATAAAATACTACAATGGATTCATGATTTCATTAGTGTTAGCGCTCCTTTCCACACATATTAATTGCAATTATACCTTATCATAATAGTAAATCACATTGAGATTACTGTCCATTAATCTCATTCCTTTCCCAATTTTTCCAAATGAATCACTTTCTATTCTCTGCCTCCCCCAATTTGCATTCCTAACATGACTCTTCCCAAGTGCCATAAGATTTAACATTCATAATTATTAAATATAACATTCTGTGAGTCAACCAAATGCTATAATCTGTTGAAGATCTTTTAGGATACTGATTCTGCCACTCAGGGTTTTTCCAATCCCTCCCTTATTTGTTTCGCCCACGGAATTGTATATATTTTAATAGGTAGGAAACATTTGTAGGGACTCTTTTTGTAGTGAAGGATTAGAAACTAAGGGGATGCCATCAATGGGGCTATAGCTCAAATGTCATCTAAGAAGGTATTGTACTATGACAGTGCCAAAGAAAGGGATGATTTCAAAGAAAGCTGAAAGGACTTACCTAAAATTATGCAAAGTGAAGTGGCAGAATTAAGAGAATAAAGTATACAGTAACAACAAAGTTGTGAAGAAAGATGACCCCAAAAGACTTGAAAATTCCCATTAATACAATAACCAACCATAGTCACAGAAGCCCAGTTAGGAAGTGTGTATGTGCTTTTTTATGTATTTCTTGGTCCTGGACCAAGAATGTAAATTTTTTTTAAGTAAAAAATCATGTAACAATTTAAGTCTGTTATTAATAAGCATTTGGCCATAATTCTAAATCTCTGAAAGACAATATTCTTTGAAAAATGTTGGTCTGATTGTTCTTACAACATCTAAACCATAATAAATAATAATAAGGCCATAATAATGGCTCTTCACCAGATTGGAAATATGCCAAATTGAGAATGGGACAGTGGGTTGATATGGAATTTGATAGGTGTATGGAAGTCTATGAATACCCATGCCAGAAAGAAACTATAATTCAGGGGAAGAGCTTGACTTCCATGAAAGCCCTACCTCAGTTAGCCAACTTTGTAGGGTCATGTCTCCAACACTATGAGATTTTCAGTCTTGGTATTGTAACCGTTCTAAATATAAGTAAAACTGAAATCAATCAATTAAAAGAATTTCTTAAGCACCTACTATGTTCTAGGTTATAAAGATACAAAGACAAAAGGGAAACAGTCCCCTACCCTGAAGGTATTTATAGTCTTGTCACTTCCCATATCTGTGCCATACTGCCCACACTGTGCCCGTTACCTTTATCTCCTTCCCATGAAAACTGTGGACTTGTTCCATGTAAAGCTGGGTTCTATTAGATTCTTTGAGCATTAACTTCTTATTTTCCTGAACCAGATTTCCACACCATTTATTGTCTATCTCCACACCTGTTGTCTCCTGTGCCAAATCTTCCCCCTTTTCTTCTCTCCTCCCCCTTTTTTTTGTATTTCCCCCTCCATTAGAATATAAGGTCCTAGAGGGTAATGGCTGTCTTTTCTTATATTTGTACCCCAGGTCCTTAGCAAAGTGCACGGCACATAGTAAGTTCCTAATTGAACTATCCCTCTCTGTCCGTGTCTCTGTCTCTATGACTTTCTCTGTCTCTGTCTCTCTCTTTCTGTCTCTGTCTGTCTGTTTCTGTGTCTGTGTCTTTGTCTCTTCCTCTCTGTCTTTGTCCATCTCTGTCTTTCCATCTCTGCCTGTCTCTCTGTCTGTCTCTCAGAAAGGTAATAAGCATGCATATATATATACATACATACATACATCTGTATATGTATTTCACACGGTATCTATGTATCAAACACTGCTAAACTTTATACAAAGTAGAAAGCCCAATAAGAGTCTCATGCATCCAGCTTTCTGAGGTGAGTTCCATCTTTTCAAATTTGCCCTCCTCTAAACCCAGATCCCATCTTACTGGATAGAGGTGGAAGTTGCCTTTCTCCCACCCAGGAATTTACCTAGCCCTGTTATGCTCTGGTCCTGCCCCAGGTTGCATTCTTCATCTCTTGCACAGCAACGAAGGTGGAAAAAATGTCATCTCTTCGCAAACGCTATCCAGGAAAGCTTCTCTGTAATGTATGCTATTTATCACGACATCTCTAGCCCCCAGTGATTTTGACTTGGCTGTTACTTTATGCACACAAAGCATTAAAAATGAAGAACCCACAATATTAAACTCCCCAAGTCCCTGAAATAATTTTCATAGTGAAAGAGTAGCTCATGTGACTCTTCACTCCCCATAAATCCATGGGGAAAAGGAACAATTAGGTACATAGACTCATGTACTAAAGTCATGTGCATCTGAAATGCTGAAAGCAGTAATGGTAGCAATTAGACCTAACGCTGAGGGTCTATGTTAGAACTCTTGATTTTCTCTTATATATGAAAAATGGAAAATATTGTAAGTGTCATTTTATTCTTAATTTAGCAAACAAGAAAATAAAGCTTAGAAAACCTCATATATTTTTATTTTTATAAAGAAAATGTTGTCTATGAAATCATGAATCTGTCTTAGGTATAACTTGCTTGATTTTTAAGTATATGATAATTTCAATATGTAATATTCAAAGTTGTCCTGCTTGTCTGTGATTCCTTGGATTCTCTTTAGAGTTTTTTTGGCAACTTACTGCTGACCATTTTCTCCTTCCCACATCTTCCACCTCAGTCCCCCTAACATAGAAAACAAAAACAAAATTCTTGAAACAAATATGCATAATCAATCAAAACAATTTATCGCCTTGAAAAAGTATGTTTCATTCTGCACCTTGAGTCCATTACATCTCTGTCGGGAAGTGAGCAGCATGCTTCATCATTGGGCCTCTGGGATTATGGTTTGGCATTTCATTAATTAGAATCCTTATGTCTTTCAAAGTTGTTTTTCTTTACCTTATTGTTATTTTACAAATTGTTCTCCTGGTTCTTTTCTGGATTAGCTCATAAAAGTCTTCCTAGATTTAACTGAAATTGTCTTTATGGTCATTTTTGGCACAATAATATTCTAACATATGCATATATCCCTTAGATTTTAGTTCTTTGTTATTAAAGAGAATATACATATATAGATATATATCTATATGGATATGTATATATGTACATATGTGTGTATACATATATGTATGTGCATAGATCGCTTAGTTTTTAGTTCTTTGCTATTAAAAAGAGCCAATCTATATAGATATGGGGATCTATGCGTATGTATACACACATATATACATATATGTATACTATTAATATGTAGTATGTATAGGCCATTTTTCTCTTTCTTTGTTCTTTTTGGGTATAGGCCTGTTAGTGGTAGAGTCAAAACATATGCATGCAAATGGCTTGAAATTGTTTTCCAGAATGGCTGGATTAATTCAAAGTGCATCCATCCATACCTGTTGTCCCAAATCCCCTGTAGTATTTGTTGTTTCTTTCTTTCTCATCTTTTCTAATCTGATAGATATGACAGAAGCCTACAGTTGTTTTAATTTTAATTTTTCTAGTATTTAATGAGCTGGGGCATTTTAAAAATATGGTCATTAATAGCTTAGATTTTTTTGTCCTTTCAGGATTAGAATATTTTCAGTATTGAGTAAAGGAATATGAGTTTCAGTAAGGGTCTTATCAACCTCATCGGCTTATTTTAAAATAGGAATTGTCTTATTAAATCATAGTAGTGTTTGCTGGGCAGCAGACATGGCAAAGTCCCTCTGAAGACAGACATCATCAGGAGAGCTGAAAATGCCTTCCTGCCTCTTCCCTATCCCCATATTACTGCTTTAGTGTGTACTGTAACTTTACCCTGACTCATGGCATCAACATTGCAGCTCAATTCTCTAAGACCATCTACCTCAGACTGGGGCAAAGGCTCCCTATTGCTGGACTGGACACTATCCTAGGAACAAATCCCCACTCTGTTAACATTTCTCTGATCACATCTATGATCGTCAAGAGGATCTGAGCTTCACACATCAGATTTTCACCTCCAAGACCCAGCCCATCATCAGAGTCTGTATCACTAGCCTCACCAATGGTCATCAGTGCATCCTTGTTTTTGAAAAGCCCCATCAGTGTTTATTGTTTCATTTTTTGGTCCTCAAGAACCCAGTCTAAGACCGAGGATAGAGTTATCAGATCTCTTGCTGTCAAGATCTCACCTAAAAGAAGAGCCTTTGAGATCAGGCCCAGCTTCTTTTCTTGCCTAAGTGTTGCTCTCTGCCATTTGCAAAGTTTTTCTCCCAGTCAAGGTCATACAGCAACCTTAGCTGCCGAAGCAAAACATATCTCTTCCACCCCCTTCCTTCTGGGTAGGCTCCATTTTTTCTTATCCTCATTTATCTCAACCTTAGCCCTCCAAAGGCCTAAGTAAACTCTGTTCACCCCTTCCATTGTGGCCACCAAAATTCCATTAACCAAGTAACAAGGAATTTTCATCCTGAATTTGCTTCTCATATTTCTGCTGTCTTTTGTCACACAGACTTGAAGAAAATACTGCATTCCTCATCATCCTCTCCAATGGGAGAAAATCTTTTTCTTCTGCCTCCTAATATATGTGTATATGTATACACGTATTTGTGTATAATACATTGACAATATAATATGCAATATGTATAATACCTTGAGCAAAATGATTTTTTTCTCTCTGGTTAACTGATTTCTCTCTTATTAAGTAATTACTGAATCAGGACCAAGAGTTTTCTACTTTTCTACTTGCTCACCCAGAAATTAACCAGTATTGGAAATGTTTCTCAAAGACAGTAAAAGAAACACTAAGTTTAGGTGAATGGATGGATTCTTGCTCATTGCGTTTACTCAGGCAGGTTTGGGAAAATGTGGATTCTCCCTTTTCTCAGAGAAGTGATATGGAAATTGCTAAGTTTCTTTGACCAAGAGTTGGGTGATCCAAGTTACATGATCCCAAGACTCTCACTGGACTATAGCCCGGACTCTCATTGTAATAGTCTCTCATTAATTGTTAACCAATCAGAGTTGACTGTTGATTGCCACCCTCAGAAATATCCCCTCTTCCAAGGATATATAACCTATGAGCCCACTGCAATGAGGGGTCTTTGGCATTTGAGAGTGCCACTGACCTCTTTTTATTAATAAACTTGCTAGCCTTATTAATATAATGATTAAATTATCCAGAAATTGTTTCTCAAACTTTTTGAATGCCATAATATGTGTGTACATATATATATAAAACCTATAATCATATATTGATTTTTATACCCTTCCTTTTGACCTTTCACCCAACAACTTCTTTGAGTTCTACTCTCTCAAGATATATGAGGGCAGCTATATGGTACAGTGGATAGAGTGCTGGACTGGAGTCAGAAAGACTCATCAAATCTGACCTCAGACACGTACTATCTCTATGACCCCAGCAAGTGACTTAACTCTGTTTGCCTCAGTTTCTTTATCTGTAAAATGAGCTAGAAATACTCAAGCATTTCTACCAATAAAAAATTGAGGTCACAAAGAAGTCAGGCACGACCAAAACAACTGAACAACAACTCCTGATCCAGATCCTAGTGGCATTTCTTTAAACTGGCTTCGAAGTTATTCTCACTCCCTTTCAAAGAGTTAAGTACTGTGTCTGGCATATGACCACAACCTTCCCTTTTCTTTATACAAGGGGACTTCAATATACATGTTAATATTCACTTAAAGTTCCTTGATTCCTATTTCCTTAATCTCAACTCTCATAACCAGTAGTATTTATTCATTCCATTTCAACCATGTAGAGAATGTCATAACTTTGATTGCATCATCACTCTCAAATGTTCTGCTTCCTTGATCAAGAGCTCAGAAATGTTTCTATATGAACTTTATCTCTCCCTATACATTACTCCTTCTAAAACTATTTTTCTTTTACATGATCTTCAGTCCCTCTATCCCTCACTGCTCTACCAGAAAACACTCACCTTCACTTTCCTCCCTTCTTAATTTTGAACTTGCAGTTAAACAATTCAGTACAGAACCTTGGATCCATCGTCCCTTATCTGCTTACTGCTCATGTCTTGCCAAACTCAACACAAGGTCATTTCCACCATCTGCCTCTTCATTTCTTGTTCATCTGCTGCCAATACAGGCTGGAGGAAATCACTCAACTGAATTAATTTCTGCAAGTTTCTGTTATCTAATCTCAACTGTATTCTCAGTGTTACAAGGTATTTTTTTTTACTCTCAATTTCTTAATCAACCAAACTGACATTGCCCATTACCGGAGGAGCAGAGGAGCTTGCCACATAATTAACTGAGAAAATATGGAGAATTTATCACAAGGTCCTCTTCTTTATTCTACAGCTAACAACTCCTTCCTTCACCCTACTCTCTGGTGAAGAAGCTACCGTTCTTCTTCCCAAGGACAATCCTTCTCCTTTTACCTTTGACCTCACCATTCTCTTCTGTCAGACAGTCAACTAGCATTTATTAAGTGCCTACTTAATTAATTGTTCCAGGCAATATGCTAAGCACTGGAGATACAAGGAAAAACTAAAAACAGGCTGTTCTCAAGGTATTCACAGCCTTTTGGGGAAGATGACATGAAAATAACTCTGTGGAAACAAGATACACAGAGGATAAATTGGACATACTCTCAGAGGGAAGGCGTTGAGATTAAGAAGTAGAAAAGGCTTCTTGAAGAAAATAAAACTTTAGCTGAGACTTGAAGGAAGTCTGGAAAACTACCACGTGTAGATATGGAGGGAGAAAATACTAGACTTGGGGAACAGTCAATGAAAACACTATTTCCCCAAGGAAGATTGTTCCCCACAATCATCCTATCTCCTCCTGACACCAACAGAGAGGGATAGTTCAATTAGGAACTTACTATGTGCCATGCACTTTGCTAAGGACCTGGGGTACAAATATAAGAAAAGACAGCCGTTACCCTCTAGGATCTTATATTCTCATTCTCTCTCTCTCTCTCTCTCTCTCTCTCTCTCTCTCTCTCTCTCTCTCTCTCTCTCTCTCTCTCTTTCTCTCTCTCCTTGATTTTCCTTTTGATTCTGCTTTTAGTGGATTATCATCTCATTTCTACATCCTAACTGTAGATGTCCCCTAAGTTTCTGACTCTCTTTTGTCCTTTCTCCACACTTGCCCTCCCTTTCATTGATCTCTTCAGTTCCTATAGATTCAGTTGCCATCCCTATGCAGATGATATATGTTCAACTCTTTCTCCTGAGCTGAATCCCTAAAACAATCGTATAATGGACATTTTCAAGAGGATGTTCTACAGGCATCTCAAAGTCCACATGACCAAAACAGAACTCATTATCCCTACTCATTCTGAACTCAACTTTAATCCACCCTCAACAACATTGACCTTGGAATAACTTTTGACTCCTCATTCTACCTCACTATCCCCCAACGAATATGTAATCAATTGCCAAGTCTTACTGATCCTATCTCTGTAATTCCTCTCATATCCATCTCCATTTCTCCATTTAAAAGACCACCACTCTTCCTCCTCTTCCTGAGAAAATAAACAATTTAATATAGCATGTACATGTGCAAACATATAAAACATTTCTGTATTAGTCATTTTGTGTAAGAAGGCTCAAACAAAAACAAAGGAAAATGAAAATAGGTTGCTTCAGTCTGTTTTCAGGCAAAAACAATTCTTTCTCTGGAAGAAGATAGCATTTTTCATTATGAGTTCTTTGGGATTGCCTCAGGTCATAGTATTGCTGAGAATAGCTAAGTCATTCACAATTCTTCATTACACAACATTGCTGTTACTGTGTACAATGTTTTCCTGGTTCTGCTCAATTCACTTTGCATCAGTTCAAATAAATCTTCCCAGGTTTCTTTCTGAAATCATCCTGCTTCTTATTTTTTATAGCACACTAACTTTTTGGGAGATGGGGAAAAAGTTTGTTCTATGTAAATCAATAAAACAACGTAAGATTCAAAGGGTTAAAATACTGCATTGATCACAAAATACTTGTTTTTCTTGCCAAGAGAACTGAAGTAAAGATTTATGGAAATGAAAAGCAACACTGGTATAAATGAAAACTTGACTGTAAATGCCATGTTTTTATGTAAGATTAATAGCATTACTTCATATATTAGAGGGAAGAGGAGTGCAAAACTAAGTTAAAGAAAACTAGATAAGGAACTACCATGTCAAGTCTTCCCAAGGTCATTTAAATGAGAAACTTTTTATGCTTCTCTTGGGTCTTGAATTTTAGAGTGAAATTTTCTATTCAGCTCTTGTCTTTTCCTCAAGAATGCTTGAAAGCCCTCTATTTAACTGAATATTCAATTTTTTCACTGGAAGGATTATACTCAGTTTTGCTGGGAAGATGATTCTTGATTGTAATCCTAGTTCCTTTGCCCTCCAGAATATCATATTCAAAGCCCTCTAGTTCTTTAAGGAAGAAGCTGATAAATCTTGTGTTAATGTGACTGCAGCTCCATGATACTTGAATTGTTTCTTTCTGATTGCTAGCACTACTCCCTCCTTGACCTGAGAAGTCTGGAATTTCACTGTAATATTCCTAGGAGTTTTCGTTTTGAGATCTCTTTCAGGAGGAAATCAGTGAATTCTTTCAATTCTCACTTTGCCCTTTGATTCTAGAATATCTTGGCAGTTTTCCTTATTAATTTCTTGAAAGATGATGTCTAGGCTCTATTTTTTTGATCACAGCTTTCAGGCAGTCCAGCAGTTTTTAAATTATCTCTCCAGGGTATGCTTTTTCAGGTCAGTTGTTTTTCCAGTGAGATATTTCACATTGTCTTCTACTTTTCTATTCGTGTTGTTTTGTTCTAATGTTTCTTGATTTCTCATGAAGTCATTAGCTTCTATTTGCACAACTTTGTGTTTTAAGCAATTATTTTCTTTGCTGAGCTTTTGTATCTCCTTTTTCTTTTGGACAATTCTACTTTTTCACGAGTTTTTTTTTCTTAAATGAATTTTTGTGCCACATTTTCCATTTGGCTAATTCTACCTTTAAAGCATTCTTCTCTTCATTGGCTTTTTTGAACTTCTTTTACCATTTCACTTATTCTGTTTTTTAATATGTTATATTTTTCAGTATTTTTGTATCTCCTTTACCAAGCTGTTGTCTTATTTTTCATGATTTTCTTGCATCACTCTCATTCCTCTTCCTAATTTTTCCTCCACTTTTCTTATTTGATTTTCAGAATCCTTTATGAGCTCTTCTATGACCTGAGAACAATTCCTATTTTTCTTAGAAGCTTTGGATGTAGGAGCTTTGATTTTCTTATCTTCTTCTGAGTGTGTGTTTTGATCTTCCCTCTCATCATAGTAACTTCCTGTTGTCAAAATTTTTTCTGTTGTTTGCTCATTTCCCCCAGCCCATCACTTGACTTCTAAGTCTTTGTTAAAGTAGCACTGTGCTTCCAGGGTGGAGGCCACACACTCCCAATCTTCAGCAGTTTTGTACAAATGTATTCATAGATATTTCAAAGGTGGTATGATCTAAGGAGATGTGGTTATTGCTCTCCTGGTCTGAGCTCTGGTCTGTGAGTGGCCAAGAGCACTCTTTTCTGCCCTGGGATTGTGAGGAGGGACCCTGGTCTGCTGGGGCCACAACCTTTGGTGTTTTGTTACTGTAGATGATACACAGATTCTCTGAGACAGTTTCTTCATTTGCAAAATTGGGACAAAAATATCCTAAGTAGCTACCTCACAGGGTTGTAGTAAGGATCAGATGAGATAAGGTATATGCATTATTGTTATAATCGAATCCCAAAATTTTGTATCATAGTTAAGTAAATTGAGACCAGAGTAATGAAATGACTCACCTACATCTACAAAGCTAGTTGGAAGAAAGGAAGGAGAATCTCTTTTATCAGCTGGTAGTTCAAAGCAAATATATTTAGGGGGTATTTGTCCCTGCATTTAGCCTTACACATTATTATCATGGTTTTCCTGAAGGCTTTCATCACAAGGAGGTACCTCCTTCTAAAGTGACACACCAGGCTGTTTTATCTGCCATGATGGCTATTTGAACAGTCCTCGGACAATTTATAAAATGCCATATTCTCACCTAGTGCTTTCTATCTTTTTTTATGAGTGCTTCTTGACACAGTATTTCATATTCGGTGTCTCAGACTTGTGGAAAGTTGCAGATAAATTCTTCCTGACCTACTAAAAGGGTTTAAAATATGCACACTGTGACTGGGGAATGTGTGCTGCCAGCTTTTGTGTTAATGGAACCGATATGTCTCTGAACACAAAGTTGAGACTAGGAAGGAGCCAACTTCAACATGCATCAGCAAACATAGTATTGCTGACTGTTTTTCATTTCCCTCCTGAGTTTCTTTCAAATAAATTCAGATATAGTCTCCTTACACTTAGAGGAATGTGTGAAAGAATGTTACGCATGGTATATAAGAAACACTAGTAGGAAGGTATCTCCTCTGGCTTTAATGGCACTGTGACTACTCCCTCCACTAACACACATTGCAATCCTTTTCATCCTGTCTAATACTATCCCCATTTTCCTATATGTATCTACAAAATCTCTGCCCATCATGCTAAATGCTTTTTTCTGATTCTTAAAATTATTTCAAGGGTTTTAATGTACCACTATGATTTTCTGTCTTTTGCCTTTTGTTCAGTAATGAGCAGCCTTTTCCAATTTGGTATGCCCTTGACAATGTTTTTTGCACCACTTGCATGCAATTTGCATCTATTTACCTTTGTACAACATACATCTCTTCCTGTATTTCCTTTTGATTTTTCTTTATGTATGTTAATACTTCTGATATTATCATGTGCATGCATTACTGTCATGTAGCACCAACAAGATAATAAGCATAATGACTGGAAATGTGTTTTCATTGCCTTCAATTGTGTCAACATATCTCGGGTAAGTAAACTCAATAGTCTTTAAAAATTGTGTATAATACTGAGAGTTTAAATGACTTGCCCAAGGCCATACAGCCAGTATGTTTCAGAGATATCTGTAGAACCCAGGTCTTCCTGACTTTGAGACTGGTGTTCTATCCACTCTACTACATTGTTGTCCCCTCAAAAAGCAAAATTAGTGTTAAAGATCATGGCTTATGTAGCAGTAAGATATTGGGTGTCATTGAAAAAATTGTATAGTTTACCCCTCCAAAACACAATGTAATGTCTTTTCTTCTCACAGCTTAGACAGGAGGTCTGGATGAGTTGGGTTTGAATATCAACCCATACGTTTCCTAAATATGCTACTCTAGGCACATCTCTTTACCTCTCTGGGTCGTCCTCTGTTTCATCATAAGTAGAATGAAATAACATCATCATCAACAACAATAATGCCTTATTGAGTTGTCATATGTGTAAAATGAGGCAAGTTTTTAAAGCACCTTTCAAACTTTAAAGCCCTATAAAGGTTGAAGGGATTTGTATCATTTCTCATGTTCAGATTATTGCTTTCTGTCCTTTGTTCTCAAAGAGGACCATGACATCAGGGAAGGGATGCCATGATGTACAAGGGAATTGGACTTAAGTAATGGAGGGCTGGGCAAAGTCACCAGCCTCATTTTCTCCTCCAGAGCCCTCTGGGTCCAGTGGTGAGATATAGATCAGGACAACTAGAGATGACTCTGGATGCAGTGGGAGACCTTGGCCATTGTAAGCAAAGGTCTCAGTTTGATTGACACCCATTAAGTGATTAAGGCTAGGTAAGAAATGAGGCAGAGAATGGCCTCTTTAGTATCAAGTGAGTTGTTAAACAAATGTATCTCTGTTCACTTGTGATATTTGCTAGTATTATGAAAAAATACCCTAAAATCCAACAAAATCAATCAATCACTTGGATCATTTGTTAAGAATCTGCTATGTGCCTAGTGATAGAGACCTGAAAACAAAATAAAATATTCCCTGCTCTTAAGAAGCTTACATTTTGTAAGGGGAAATATCATATAAACATAAATACAAAGCAATTGGTGGTGGGCAGGAGCAACATATGAAATGGGGGGAAGGTCAGAAATGACCTATTGTTGCAGATGGTATTGGATGAAAAGATTTGAAGGAAGTTGGGTAGAGGTATAGGAGGAATGCATTATTGGACAGCAGTCTATACCAAAGCAAAGAGATAGAGTGCCTAAATAACAGCAAGCAGGTCAATTTGGCTAGACATATAATTCCTGAAGGAGAATTATGTGTAATAAACCTGATAGAAAAGTAGACTGGTAGACTGTAAAGGAGCCAGTTTGTTATGGGTTTTAAAGAAAAGTTTGTATGCCAGAACTATCTGTTATGTCTTTGTATCCCAGCTGCCTAGGACAGTGTCAGGCACTAGGTAATTAATAAATGCTTTTTGATTGATCCCAGAAGGAATATGGAGACACTTGGCTTCCTATTAATGTTGTTGATGTAGTTTTAAAGGTTTGAGTTATACTTTTTGAACAGGAGAGTGACCTGGTGACACTTGACATTGGTGAACATTATTGTGGCCAATATATGGACGATAAACTGTAGAAGCTAGAGAATAGAGGAAGAAAGAACAGTAAGGAGGCATTTCATGTGAGAGGTGATGATGGATTGGACTAGGGTGGGGAAAGAAGAAAAAAAGGTCCAGTTGATGAAGTTGTTCAAATGCAGTTGCTCGTATATGATATTAAACTAATTTCACTGAACCCCAAGGCCACAGCAGTGTAGAAGAGACTGGGTTAGCCAACCATACTCAAATATAGATGAAAAGCATGCACAATCCATGACATGAAATTTAACCATTAAAGCAATTCCTCTAGGTGGCTATCATTGGAATGACTTAAGTAATAAATTAAACAGCTATGAGGTACTATAATTCAATTGACTGGTCCTCTAAGACCCCTACTGAATTTTTACCTCCTGCAAAGTCACAACCCAACACCTCAGGTTGTGCTGAGATATTAGCCACAAGTCCCATGGCCTCCCTCTGACTATGGTAGCTACTGGGATTTATTAGTTGGCCCCACCTGATTACAAATGACATCTCAGCTTCTTAATGTCTAATGTTTAAGTGGATTATTCAGTCAAATCACATGGCATGGCCTCCAGCTTACTTGGAGTAATAGAATGGATCACATATATTTTTTTGAAATTAAGATATTCATTTATTCTCAGTGACATCCAACAACACATTGGGGATTTTTGGCTTTTTGGGGTTTTGTGAAATATAACAGCCACCACCACAATAACCATCCCCAATGCCCCTTCCAGCTCTAAATTTATGATTTTTATAATTATATGATTTTTAGAGCAGATGCTTTTAAAATTTCAAAAGTACCTAAGGTAATTTCCTTCCCTCTCTACCCTATCCTGTCACTACCAAATTTAATTCACAGTGATTCACAAAGGCATTGTTGTATACAGCTCTTTAATCACATTAATAAGCGAAAAAACAAAGTAAATAGCATGAGCTCACTCAGATTGCTATCCTGCTCAGAACCGGCATTAACCACCCAATGACAGCAAAGACCCAGGCCCCTTGAAAGATCAACCCCCTCCAGATGTTCACAGTGGGAGAGCTGGCAAGGACATGTGTCCAAGGTTTTTCCACTCATGGTAAAATCTCTGAAGTCAGCCAGAGTCCAGTCTGTTGAGGTGACTCAGGAATTCAGAGCACGTCGGCCCTCATGTCTCCTAAGACCTTCCCGGCTCCTTCAGCAGACTGCATCTGACTCTGGTCTCTTGTTAAGGGAGACATAGTCTCTATTTTTCTGGACTCATTGCCAGCAGGTGTACTTACTTAATTTGAAATTCTGACCCAGTAGTACCAGGCAAATTGCCAGACTACCTTGGGACTGGCTGGCCATCTGGAGAGGGGAAAGGTATTGAATCCCTGAATTCCATTTTTTGAATATCTCCCAAAGTAGAGACCTTTTAAATAGCATCCTTACCATTTTGTCATTCACCAGGTCCCAAGAAATGTATGTATAGAGCCTGGTCAGAGTCTACAATAGTGCTTTATACAATAATCTCATGAATTAATTCAAACTTGAAGCAGCACCCAAATTCTCTCGTGAAATTTGAGAATTCCAAGAATTCTCAAACCTCACATTGCTACTTTGGAGATAATGGGGTGGAATGTCATTGAAAATCACATATAACCATTTCAGGATATCTTTCTAATATCTGAATTGTATAACAATAAAATAATCTCTGTGCTTAGGAAAAAGACTGAATTGCAGGCTATAATTAATGCAAGATGTAGGCCAACATCAATCTTTCTGGACAAAAATACAGACCTGTGTGTTCTCTGTAAAGATCCTTCAAAAGCAGATGCTTTAGCAGAAAAATGGGAAAGCTGTATCCCCAGAGACTCAGAGGACTAGCTTCTGGTAAATTTTGTTTAGATCCACCCAATTTTAGGGAAAGATTTTGTTGTTGATGTGATTTTAAAGATTGGATTTATATAGCACAAAATACAGTAATACTTGGAAATTTTCAAAACTTTAAAGCCATATGCCCTAAAATCAAAAATGTTTTCTTTTCTTTTTCCATTAATTACCATTATTCTTGGTTATCTCTGATAAAAATAATGATCATTTTCATTTTAGTGAAATGTGAGCTCCAAAATATTACTCTGATACAACAATGCCAACTCCCTTGTTGTCCCTCATTAGAAAGCACTTCATATTCCAACTCTTTGCCTTGTTACAGGTTCTCTTCCATATCTCAGATGCACTCTCTCCTCTGAGCTCTACCACTTAGAAATCCTAGATTCTTTCAAAGCTCAGTCCACTTCCAACATAACATTTCCCATGGTCCCTAGCCAGCTTAAAGCACTTTGTTTTATTATGTGTGGGTATATGTATATGTATATATACACATACATGCACACATACACATATGCATTTATTTCTAATATACATACAGATTATTTCCTGTCCCCTAAGACACAAATAATTGAAGCTTCCTGAAGGCAGGACTATTTTCTTTTTGTATTTTATATTCACGGTGCCTGGAACACAAGGAGCCTTTAATAAATATTCATTAATTCATTGATCTAGTGACAAAAAAAAAAAAAAGGTGAGGTGTTTTACTTTCTTTTAGGTTTTTTTTTGTTTGTATCCAGTTCTTTAAACACTTAATGAATGAATTATCTTGCTTTGCTTTGGATCAATACTGGGAAAGTATGTAGTTAGACACAGTTGATTCATTACTATCTGATGAAATGAACCCTTGGGTAAGAGAGAAACATATTTCATTATATAATGTTATTCTATGCTGATTTTTGGCTCCTATACTAGCCACAACAACCCCCAAGTCAGTCCAACTCAACAATATAGCATAAACCGCCATTATATTTAGACTTTCTTTTTAACTTTATTTCACAGTAATGTCCCTTTTGTTGTGGAAAGGTTTTCATGTTCTAGCCAATACAGTAGTATTTAAGAGCGTTTCTTTCTGACCCAAATCCAAAAATGTAAGATGCTCTAATAGTTATTCCTGGAGAGCAAAAGAGACATGTTAGAACGTTGCTTTAATGCTGGCAGGAAGGGTAGGAAAGACAGTCTTAACCTTCCTGATATTTTTTCAACAGCTACTAAAACTACCTAGGATTTCATCCAAATACAAGAATCCATATCTACCACAGACATTGCATCTGATGTGATTCATGCTTGTCCAGTGAACTTTAAAACTTGACTGTATTTCAGTTTTGATGAATCACAGAATTTAGAGCTAGAAGAGACCTTAGAGACATACCCTAGACTAATGACCTCATTTTACAGATGAGAAATCTGAAAGCCAGAAAAGGGAAGTGACTTGCTTAAGAACAAACAGTCCCTTAAGTGTCAGAGCTGAGACAAGGGTTCTTTGATACCAAATACTGTGAGGTTTCTGATATATTAACTCCAGGTATTGGAGGATGAGTTGAATTACCAACAAAGCAGAAATAAAAATGAGACCTTTTAGGAAAATAATATAATTGGGAATTTTAATTAATATTAATTTATTATTAATTAATATCAATTAAAATTCCCAATTATATTTATTTAAATTTAAATATATCATTTACCTCATCAACTCCTTTTTCCAAAGTGATGAATATTTGAGTAAATAATGTAAAATGCTCAGTATCATTGGACTTCATAATTAAAAAGCAATTCAATGTTATTTCTTTGATCATTATAAGCACAATTGCACAAAAGCACCGTTTTCTTATTAATCTAGTAAAGAATTTATTTGAATTTCAAGGAACAGTAATACTATTATGTAGAGACCCTAATGTTTTCAGGGGTCTAAATAGACCATCAACAAAATTAGATATTGAAGTTGACAGATATTCATAATAAAGACAGGGATAGTGGACTTTGTGAGTGGAGAAAACCAGCAGAGTAATGCACCCAAGAGGTACTATGTGATCATCAGAGCAATGTGGCCCACCACGAGATCAGCCAAATGTACTCTGGGAGCAGTGGAAAGGAGGAAGGAAGGAAGGAAGAAAGGAAGGAAGGAAGGAAGGAAGGAAGGAAGGAAGGAAGGAAGGAAGGAAGGAAGGAAGGAAGGAAGGAAGGAAGGAAGGAAGGAAGGAAGGAAGGAAGGAATGAGGGAGGAAGGGAAGGAAGGAGGGAGGGAAGGAAGGAAGGAAGGAAGGAAGGAAGGAAGGAAGGAAGGAAGGAAGGAAGGAAGGAAGGAAGGAAAGAAGGAAGGAAAGAAGGAAGGATGGAAAGAAGGAAGGAAGGAATGAGGGAGGAAGGGAAGGAAGGAGGGAAGGAAGGAAGGAGGGAGGGAGGGAAAGAAGGAAGGAGAGGAAGAAGAAAATTTCCCACATTTTGTTAGCTTTTTAAGTTGTATAAAATCCTTCCCAATACTCCTTCTGTGAGGTAGGCAGTATATGCAATATAAACCTTATTTTATAGTTGAAGAGGGAAGTCCAGAGAGGTTAAGACATATAACCCTAACTACACAACTAGTAAATTTACAACTGATTTTTTATTCCAAGTCCATATAAAAAGGGAAGATGTTAAGTGTTTAAATACTTTAGAATGCATAGCGGTTTCTTGTAAAATTTAATTTTTAGAGATCTTTGTATACAGGGCAGAAAATAGCCTTGGACTGTTTAATTTCTTATGTATTTAGAAATAGAGCCCCTCCATAACTCTGTCACTTTAATTGTTTACAAGTGGATGCAGAAAGCAAGTTAAAGGGCACATGTTCCAATTATCTCCCTCCTTATGCATTGCTGTTTGATGTTATTTATCAATTTATTGGATTGAAAGCTCATAGGATTGAAAGTTTTAAAGGTCTCTAAAAATCATCTCCAGTGTCCTCATTTGGCAGACTACCAAACTGAGAAGTCTTGGGAGGGGAACTAGTGAGTGGGTTAGCCAGACTTCAAACTGATTTCCCCTCTCTCTGGCCCAGAACTTTCCGCTGAGTTACAATGTTTCTTTGTGTAACTGACACTTCCTATTGGGGTGATGCTTTAAAGTTTTTCTTTTAGAATACTGTTTGTTGCTCATTTTCAAAGGGAACCAATGACAGCATTTACCCCTTGTCTTAGCGGTAAATTGGATTTAAGTGAGAGAGAGTTACAAAAGCTCATCAGCCTCAATTTTTCCCAGAGTCGTAAAAGTTCAGTGGCAGGACAAAAGTCCAACGACTGGCAATGGTCTGGGATGCAGTGCATGACCTTGGCATCTTCCATACCTGACCAAACTTTAAGAGATCCACAGAGCCTGCTTCAGCTGCCTTCAATGGACATTGGGACAAATTGTTCTCATCTGTTCACTCCCCAGTGGAAGTCTTTGCATGCTTAGAGTAGGCATCCCCTTAACTCACAGACAGGTTTGAGATCCCATCTCCGTTACCTGCAACCTCCTTTAGCCTGTTTGCCAAGGCTGTTTTATTGGGATGTGGCCATGTGTATTCTACAGCTTCTTGGAACCACAGGTGAGATTTGGGTGACGGTGGACACCAAAGATGAATGAGAGCCCTGAAAAGGATTTGGTAAGCCCTCAGAGAAGAGGTAGTAATCCTCCCTGAACACGCCATACACCGTTTTATTATATAAAGCCACTGTGTAGTGCAAGATATGGGTTTTACTCCTGTAAGAACAAATTAGAGCATTTAGCAATACAGCTTTTCTACTGCTATCTGACTTGCATCCAGTGATTTCCAGAGGAGATAAAACAAAAGCATCAGAGAGCAGAGACTGTCATTGCCTCATTCATTCATTCAACAATCATTTATTGAGTGCCTACTATGTTCAAAGTACTACACTTGCTGCTGTCTTAATGATAAAGAAAAGGAAACACTCTCCGCCCCTGAGGACTCTATATTCTACTACTACCTCTTTTACTTTGATTATGGAGAATCATGGGGTCATAAATTAGAACTGAAAAAAAAGTCCAGACGTTTACAAGTCCAACCCTCCTCTTTTTACATATGAAGAAACCGAGTGTGAAAGGCAGGATTTAACCCTTGATTTTCTGACTCTAGAGGCAATGCCCTTTCCATTATGCCAAATTTCCTCTTTGTTGAATGTGTTTGTGAGAAGAGAAAGATGATTGAGAAAGGAAAGCCAACGTTATTGGTGCCTCAGCTACTGTACTCTGAGAAAGGAAAGCCAACGTTATTGGTGCCTCAGCTACTGTATTCTCAAGAGGAACTTTATGGCGGGTAAACAAGGTCTCATAAGAGCTAGACTGAGAGTCAATAGGATTAGTCGAGGCACAATCCTTAACTCTGGTATAAAAGTGAGATGACCATGTTTTACTATATTTCAAAATTTCCAACTCCAAAGTGCTATTTGTCACCAGAAATTATGTTTATAGCATGATGGGAAGCCACATGGTTTAGCTGACAAGTGATAGGAATTCCATCTTTATTAGTAAGGTCTTAACATGCACAAAATATACTGGAATGAGGCCAGAACTGAAAACCATACAAAATGCCAACCTCCTAGAATTAGAGCCACATTTCATGGACATTTAGAATTTATAAACAATTAATGCTAAGATATATCTATGTCACCACCATAAAAACAGACTATATAAGGCCAAAACAGCATTAGTCAGGAAATATCTGATTTTAGTTGTTTATGTTAATGTCTCTATATGCAGCAGAAAACTTTGCACTTTGCTTTAAAAAGCCTGGCTCCATGTTATGAAGAGCTGAACTTATAAAATCCACATAGGCTCTTAGGTTAGCTTATTTTATAGATGAGTACACTGAGGCTCAGAAACCTGCAGTGATCTAGCTGTGGTCACACAAGTAGTAAATAGTGGACCAAAGTGTTGAATCCAAGTCCCCTGGCCCAAGAAGTCATGGTTTTTTCATTATACTACCCTTGACTCTTTAATATTACTTGTGTTGAATAAAGCTTGCCAAAATATGCATTTGTATATTAAAAAGGCTGTAGAATCTGAGCTGGAGGTTTACAGAAAATGGCTTCTACTCTCAAGACAAAGCCAGCATTTACCAGGGCAACCCTCTGGTATTGCAGGGCAGAGAACCATTGATTCTATCCCTCCCTACTTTCTGATTGACCATATTGCCATGTTTAGGTGATCAAGCATCAGTATAGCTAAGTTTGGCCCACCAAAGTACTTACCCTTTCTATTTATCATTAACCTGGTCAATATTTTCAGAAGAAAGTTCATAATGCCATGTGGCCACATTTCAGTACTTTTTTTAAAAAAAAAGTAAGTCTCCCATATGAACCCGTTGTAAAGACTTCATCTGACTTTTCTCCGGTATACTGAATCCACCAATGGAGTCCTATTGATTTTAAAGCAGCAAAAGTAATCTGGTTGCTCATTAAAAAAGAATTCTAATAAAAAGGGCATAGCACATGAGAGAAAGAAATTGGAATATATTTTATCAAGCATGAGAAACTATGAATGTGAAATTAGCAACTTTGTTTCTTATTGAATTTTATTTAGAATAACCTACCAAACAATAAGTTAGGCAGAAGAAAAAGAAAGTAAGGGTGTAATTCTAGATTTAATAAGAGATGCAATTAAAATTCCATTTTCTACTGTATTGGCACTATGCAAACACATCCTGCCTTTTTAATTCTTTGTTAACGATAAGCTTAAGCATTATTGTGTCTTAAGACTCCATTCGTTCCAGAGTCCTTGGAAACTGTCACCACATTTATTGTAGCACCTTCTAAAATATTTTTTAACGAAGCATTGTATTAAAAAAACTCGGACGTTGGTTGTTCTACTTGGTTGAGTTCTACTGCTTCCTAACCACTTTCAAGTTTGTCAAGTGTTTCCCTTAATATTATTTCATTTGAGCCTCACACCTTTTTAGGTTTGCAAAACACTACAAATATTTCATTGTATCTTCACAGCAATCTGGAGAGGTGGGTTCTACTATTATCTCCATTTTACAGATGAGGAAACTGAGGCAGGCATAAGTTAAGTGACTTTTTCAAGATCACACCACTAGTAGATGGCTGAAGTTGGGTATGAATTCAGGTTTTCCTAGTTATTACATGTATTCAAAACTAGATCTTCCTAATCAAATTCAGCACTCTGCCATGCTGTTTCATGCCTATGTAACTTTGGTGAATTTCTTTGATCTCTATGGGTTTTCTCATCTGCCAAATAAGAAATCTGTTTACACTTCTTGCTTACCTTTAATCCTTTTTTTTCACTGTGTCTAGCTCTGGAAGTGTGATAAAGTGCAAAGAATTCTGACAGTTGGAGACAAAGAACTTCAGTTCAAATCCTTTCCCTAAGGTTTATTACCTTGATGACTTTGGGAAAGTCCCTAATCCTTTCTGAGCCTCAGTTTCCTCATCTGGAAAATGTGAGGATTGGACTAGATGGATTCTTACATCTCTTCCAGCTATAGATCTTTGATTCAAATTTCTAACTGGTTGAAGAGATGGTATCCAGGAATTGAATTTATATTTTTGTATAATGGCTTAACATATAGGAATCTTGTTTTTTAGACTCTTGTCTAGGGATAAAGTATACTTGATAACAACTGCTGATATTGAGACAGTGCTTCACAAATACCATAAGAGCCCTATGAGTTAGATATCAAATGTATTATTTTGCAGATTGGAAAATGAGGTTCAGAGAAGATAAGAGATGTGTTCTTGTTCATGTAGCTGAAAATGTTAGAAGCCAATTCTTAGCCAATCTCTACTGATTCCAAGACCAACATTTTTTCTATGATACCATGGTGATGCAAATGGAAGTTGATAAAAATATATTTGTCGGGGGGCAGAGCCAAGATGGCGGAGTAGAAAGACGCACATACACATAGCTCTGAACCCACAACCCATAGAACAGCTACAGGGAAGTAACTCACGGCGAATTCTGCACCCAGAGGCCACGGAATATTGGAACGAGGGAGATTTCTGTTCCGGAGAGACCTGCAAACCTCTTACGGGGGGTCCTTCACACTGCGGACTGGCCGCCGGGACTGGGAGCTGAGTGCAGCCCTGCCGCGGCCACAGCACCGAGAGGAAAAGATCCGAGCGGGCTTCAGGGACAGGATCTCCAGTGGCCACGCGGGTCCCTCCACCCACAGAGGGACCTGCAAACCTCTCGCAAAAGGTCCGTCACTCTGCAGACGCGGAGCCCAGCCCAGACCTGCTGCAGCCACAGCACTGAGAGATACGGATCCGAGCAGGCTTCAGGGACGGGATCTCCAGCGGCGGCACAAGACCCACCACCCACAGGTGATGGGGGTCGGTGAGAGAGTCTCTTTGGCGGGTCGAGAGGGGAATGGGGTGCCCCCATAATTCAGGCCCCCCCGGGAGGTAGAAGCTGAGAGGCGGCTGCAGACCGGGGCTCCCCAAGCAGGTGGGAGCCTGGATCCATTGTCGAAGGTCTGTGCATAAACCCCCTGAGGGAAATGAGCCTGAGAGGCGGCCCTGCCCTGACCTGACCACCTGAACATAATCTCATACTGAATAGCAGCCCTGCCCCCGCCAAAAGCCCTAAGGCTAGAAGCAGCATTTGAATCTCAGACCCCAAACGCTAGCTGGGAGGATCAGGAGGCGAGGTGGGTATGAGGAGAATACTCAGAGGTCAAGTCACTGGCTGGGAAAATGCCCAGAAAAGGGAAAAGAAATAAGACTATAGAAGGCTACTTTCTTGGAGAACAGGCATTTCCTCCCTTCCTTTCTGATGAGGAAGAACAATGCTTACCATCAGGCAAAGACACAGAAATCAAGGCTTCTGTGTCTCAGCCCACCCAATGGGCTCAGGCCATGGAAGAGCTCAAAAAGAATTTTGAAAATCAAGTTAGAGAGGTAGAGGAAAAGCTGGGAAGAGAAATGAGAGACATGAAGTCAAAGCATGAACAGCAGATCAGCTCCCTGCTAAAGGAGACCGAAAAAAATGTTGAAGAAATTAACACCTTGAAAACTAGCCTAACTCAATTGGCAAAAGAGGTTCAAAAAGCCAATGAGGAGAAGAATGCTTTCAAAAGCAGAATTAGCCAAATGGAAAAGGAGATTCAAAAGCTCACTGAAGAAAATAGTTATTTCAAAATTAGAATGGCACAGATGGAGGCTAATGACTTTATGCAAAACCAAGAAATCACAGAACAAAGACAGAACAATGGAAAAATGGAAGATAATGTGAAATATCTCATTGGAAAAACAACAGACCTGGAAAATAGATCCAGGAGAGACAATTTAAAAATTATGGGACTACCTGAAAGCCATGATCACAAGAAGAGCCTAGACATCATCTTTCACGAAATTATCAAGGAAAACTGCCCTGAGATTCTAGAACCAGAGGGCAAAATAAATATTCAAGGAATCCACAGAACACCACCTGAAAGAGATCCAAAAAGAGAAACTCCTAGGAACATTGTGGCCAAATTCCAGAGTTCCCAGGTCAAGGAGAAAATATTGCAAGCAGCCAGAAAGAAACAATTCAAGTATTGTGGAAATACAATCAGGACAACACAAGATCTAGCAGCCTCTACATTAAGGGATCAAAGGGCATGGAATAGGATATTCCAGAAGTCAAAGGAACTAGGACTAAAACCAAGAATCACCTACCCAGCAAAACTGAGTATAATACTTCAGGGGAAAAATTGGTCTTTCAATGAAATAGAGGATTTTCAAGTATTCTTGATGAAAAGACCAGAGCTGAAAAGAAAATTTGACTTTCAAACACAAGAATGAAGAGAACCATGAAAAGGTGAACAGCAAAGAGAAGTCATAAGGGACTTACTAAAGTTGAACTGTTTACATTCCTACATGGAAAGGCAATATTTGTAACTCTTGAAACATTTCAGTATCTGGGTACTGGGTGGGATTACACACACACACATGCACACACGCACACATACATAGAGACAGAGTGCACAGAGTGAATTGAAGAGGATGGGATCATATCTTAAAAAAAAAATGAAATCAAGCAGTGAGAGAGAAATATATTGGGAGGAGAAAGGGAGAAATGGAATGGGGCAAATTATCTCTCATAAAAGAGGCAAGAAAAAGACTCATTAGTGGAGGGATAAAGAGGGGAGGTGAGAGAAAAACATGAAGTCTACTCTCATCACATTCCACTAAAGGAAAGAATAAAATGCACACTCATTTTGGTAGGAAAACCTATCTCACAATAGAGGAAAGTGGGGGATAAGGGGACAAGCAGGGTGGGGGGGATGATAGAAGGGAGGGCATGGGGAGGAGAGTGCAATTCGAGGTCGACACTCATGGAGAGGGATAGGATCAAAAGAGAATAGAAGTAATGGGGGACAGGATAGGATGGAGGGAAATATAGTTAGTCCTATACAACACAACTATTATGGAAGTCATTTGCAAAACTACACAGATTTGGCCTATATTGAATTGCTTGCCTTCCAAAGGGAAGGGGTGGAGAGGGAAGGAGGTAAAGAAGTTGGAACTCAAAGCGTTAGGATCAACTGTCGAGTAATGTTCTTGCCACTAGGAAATAAGAAATACAGTTAAAAGGGGTATAGAAAGCTATCTGGCCCTACAGGACAAAAGAGAAGACGGAGACAAGGGTAGAGAGGGATGATAGAAGAGAGAGCAGATTGGTCATAGGGGCAATTAGAATGCTTGGTGTTTGGGGGGGGAGGGGATAAAAGGGGAGAAAATTTGTAACCCAAAATTTTGTGAAAATGAATGTTAAAAGTTAAATAAATAAATTTAATTAAAAAATAAACAAAAAAAAATATATTTGTCCAGAATATTGCAAAGATGAACCTGAGAGAAAATAGCATTCACAGACAGTTTCCAAGCCAGATATCATGTAGAGAAATAAGAGAAATGTAGGAAAAAAAGAACAGAAGTTAAGAAGACCCATGATTCACAAGAGTTCATGTCTCAGAAGAGAACCAGTAATAAAATCCTTGACCTCAGATCACTATACTATACACAAAAACACAAAGTATTTACAGAATTCAGCTTGACTTAAATGCCTGCATCTTTGTAAACTGTTCTCCATCAGGCATAAATCAAAAGACCATGAATATTTATTTTCTTCCCTGCCTTAGCAACCATGTCAAGCAAAACCCACTTCTCTGATCTCAGAAGAGTTGCATCCATGAGCATACTGCTCCCACTTCCATTTCCTTCTTGTGTGAACTTTTAGTCCATTATCCTCACCCTGAGTCACAATCTGAAAATTGGGATTATCTCCTCGATGTTTAAATAAGCTGTGGACAAGTTTGACCTACTAATTACCCAGCAGTCTTTATTGTGTAGCATACCCAAGGTGTATAAAAAAGGAATCAAAAGTCCTAAGAAGAGAAGGTAATTTTGAACTCAGAAATATCACTGAGACTTGGTGAACTGGAATTCATGACTAGAAGAGGGGCAAAGGAAAGCGCTTACCTATTAAAATACAAACTCCTTGAGGCAAAGGTTATCTTACATAGATATTCCTAGATAATGGCACAAGTGGTTGCCTTGGTTGCTTGTATTCATAACCCTTGAACTGAACACACTGCCTGGCATGTGGTAAATGCTTAATAACTAATTTGTCATTCATATGTCAGCCCCACTTGTTTATGTCTTGCTATGAAACTAGTTTGCTCATCTACCTTTGATTGAATATAGCGATGGAAAACAGTTCACTTATTTCACAAAATAATTTGGAAAGAAAATATAATTCATTGGAAACATTAATTTTGAAGATGCATAAGGCTTAGATGTGAGTACCTTGGCTGTTATTATTATACCACTGATAATAATACCTCGTGTTCATCTAGTATTTTAAGGTTTTTTCAAAAAGCTTTTCATACATTAACTCATTTAGTTCTGATGACAATTGCTTTTAAAGTAGATTCTATTTTCATCTCATTTTTGCTGTATTCTTTTCAAGGTTTAAGCACAGCTCACTTAAGGTACTCATATGAATGTAAACCATAATCTATTTACTGAACATGTAGGCTTTGGCTGTATGTGGTTTTGGCAAGCATCCAGTCAATGTGATTACTGTAAGAAGTCAACCTACATAATTCAGAGCAGCAAATCTCGTTTGGTACTTTAATTATTCAGTTTTGTGATGACATTTGAGGTTCGAAGGGAATGATTACCTGAAGGACTGCTAAATCCACTCTGCGATTTGTATTGTGTTGGCAGGCATGGTTATGAAGGTTGTCTTGGGCCTCCCAGCTCTCAAATAACAAATCTACAAGATTATATCAGACTAAAGGATATAATTTTGATTCTGAGCTCCAAGATGTAAAACCTCTTTGAGCTGGAACCCTACTCTGAAAACCCACAACAAAGCAGTACTAAGAGGCTATGTACCTATTGCTTCTTGAGTGAGAGAAGTTTATTTTGGGCAAGTAGAAAAATTTCTAATTTTATATCCATTTAACTCATGGTAATTACCCAAGGGAAAGGTGAGATAGAGTTTTGTTATTATTGTTTTTAAGATAAGGGATCAGGGAGAAAGGTTGGCAGATGGTTGTATTATTAACTTCTAGGCTGTTTTAAATCAACTGTTATAGTTGGCATTTATGGGAAAACCCACTTATTAAATATTTCTTAGAATTAGGGAATAGTGCTGCCCTGCCTGCCCTAAATTCTGCTCCAAAAAACTCTTTCCTTCTTTCTGATAATGCATCTCATATTTTTTATTATGTCCTCTACAGTATTTAATCAAAAGCTCTCTATATAAATAATATGGCAGCTGAACTTCCCCCCAAATTTGGATTATATGAATCCTAAAATCTCTTCAATTTCCAAATCCCATGATCCTTTTTTAATTGTATTGTATTTTTCTAATAACAGGTAAAAACAATTTTAATATTAACTTTTTTTTTAAATTGAGTTACAAATTTTTCCCCTACCTCCTCCACCAGAAAAAGTAAGCAATTTAATGTTGCAAATGTACAATCATGTAAAACATATTTTCATATTTGTGTTGGCGTGAAAGAAGAAATAGACCAAAAGGAAAAAATTTAAAAACAAAAGAAAGTGAAAACAGTATGCTTCAATCTGTATTCAGACTCCACCAGTTCTTTCTCTGGATGTGGATAGCATTTCTGATCATAAGTCCTTTGGAATGTCTTGGATCATTACATTGTTGAGAAAAGTTAAGTAATTCACAATTCATCATCACACAATGTTGCTGTTACTGTGTACAATGTTTCTGGTTCTGCTCACTTCATTCAGCATCAGTTCATATAAATCTCTCCAGGTTTTTCTGAAATCTACCCGCTCTCCATTTCTTATAACACAATAACATTCTATTACATTCCTATACCACAACTTGTTCAGTCATTCTCCAACTGATGGACATCCCCTCCATTTCCAATTCCTTGCCACCACAGAGACAGAGCTGTTATCAATACTTTTGCATGCATGGGTCTTTTTCCCTTTTATATGATCTCTTTGGGATACAGACCTACTAATGGTATTGCTGGCTCAAAGGGTATGCACAGTTTGCAAATCCTGTGATTCTATGAATAATCCTTTGGGATAGGTGGTTGTGTTTATCCTTCATTTTCAAGAGGACCATGAATCAGGAAAATGATGACATGATTTGCAGATGACTTTGATTTGAGTGAGGGAGAGGTAAGGTCACCAGACTCACTTTCTCTTCCAGAGCCATCTGGGTTCAGTGATCAGATATTCATCAGTTTGATTGGAAATGATCCAGGATGTGATGGGAGAACCTGACCCTTTTAGGCTAATGCCTTTTCAGATACTCCCTTAAAGTGAGGTAACACCTATTCAGTGAATAGGTCTTTTTAAGAAGTGATGGCCATCAAAGGATGGCCCCTTTAATTAGAAAAAAAAAGAAAAAAATGAAACTGAGAAGGGAGAACCCTCAGGGTTGTTGTTCCAAAGAGAAACAATTACCATTGACATGAAAGAAAGAAAGAGGTCTATTCCCTGAATGGGTATTACCTCACTCAGAATGAGAACCTGTAAAGGTCTTAGGCTAAAAGGGCCAGGGTTTCCCACTGCATCCTCAGTCACCTCCAGTAATTCTGATGAATATCTGGCTGCTGGATCCCAATAGCTCTGGAGGAGAAAGTGAGGTTGGTGACCTTGCATAGCCTACCCTCACTCAAATCAAAGTCAACTGCAACTCTTGTCATCATATCCCTGATGTCATGATCCTCTTCGAAAACAAAGGACAAACACAACCTATGAGTAGACCAAGCTGCCTGAATGGGGACCCAGCTAGTTGAGTAACTCAGCTCATCCTCTCCCTTTCTTTGTCCTCTCCAAAGGAAGGTAAATTTTGGTGGTCAGAAGCTGCCCAGTTAACTTGGGATTTTCTGGTTAGATTTCTCTTTCTTTCTTTTTTCTTTTTTTCTTCTTGTAGGTAAGATAAATATAAGGGAAGGAGACTCTAATTCTCTACACGCCCCCCCCAACTCAGTTGATAAATGAATGGAATAATTAAAAGGCATTTATTAAGCACTTACTATGTGATAGGCATTAAGGATACAAAGAGAAAAACAAGGCAGACCCTGTTCTCAAGGAGTCCATTTCCTAAGGGGAATGAGAAAAACAAAAAGATATATTTTCCTGCCATATGTCAGATAGAAAAATTCCATGGTTCTTAGGGCATAGAGGCAAAACAGAGAGTAATGTAGATTTTTATTGTTATTTTTATTTAAAAAATCCTATCAACTTGAATCATTTGACAATGCCAAGGATGTTGGTGGCAAGAATGGTACTTTTCATTCTCCAAAAGCTGTTGATATAGCACATGCAGATGCTGTTGTCAATCACCTTCCTACAGGAATTTAGGAGGATGCCTACTAGGGCTGAGCTGGAAGCAAAGCCAATGGTCTAGGGCAGGTGTGGAGAACCTGTGGCCTCAAGGCCACATATGACTTTCCAGGTCCTCAAGTGTGACCCTTTGTCTGAATCCAGACTTCACAAAACAAATCCCCTTAATAAAAGAATTTGTTCTGTAAAATAGATGCAGTCAAAATGCCACACACATGTGGCTTTGAGGCAGCAGATTCCCTACCCCTTGTAGGGCTTATCTGCCTATAGATGGCAATTGGTCAGCAGTTGGTGGGATTGAGAAAGGTGGTTCCCTCCTTCAAACTGATTCTTGCCCCAATTATGAGTTGGATTAGAAGTGGGGTGGATGAACTAGAGGAAATTGCTGTTTTCCATGCTCTTGAGTTCAGAGTTGTGTGTAGTCACAACAGAATATAATCACTAATTGTTAAAGAGGTGTTTAACAGTAAAAGATGAATGTTAGATCCCAGATCCCTTTATGAAATAGGGACATCTCTCTAAGACTAGAATGGAACAGCTCAGTTGAATGAACAAACAAATTAGCCACATCCCTGGGAGACCTGAAACAATTAAATTTTGGATGAAACATAAACTCTAGTTTGAGCATTGGAAATATTATAAATTGTGAGACTACTGGCTCATGACACAACTGGAAGAAGAGAAAGGAGGCAATTTCTCTCCTACAATAATTATATAGCTGTTAGTGGGAGGGAATGGCTCAGTAGGGGGAACTATATCCATCAAGAAGCAGAGACACAATACTCTAAACACACACAAAAAAAGTAAGAGTCATGAAAGAGAAGAAGCGTCTTCATGCAGCAGGTCTACTGGCAGTAGAGAAAAGAGTCAGAAAATGGAAAGGAGCAGATCCTGATAACCAAACTGAGAAATCTGTCTAGCACAGATGTTATACCCAAGACAAGCCACAGAAAGATTCTTTGAAGGACTAAGGGAGGTATTTCCAGCACCTGCAGCTTCTGGAGTTGTGAGTTAACTTTTCCATACTTGTGTCTTACCTGCAAGCTCACTACCATTGTGTTCTAAATGTTAATCTGATCTTCCCATGAATACTCTGTGTATCTATGGGAGAATGCACTTCAAGTTCATTGGAGGTGGTGGTATGTTGTAGCTACTGTTTTTACTGTGCTATATTAGTAATTTTCAGGAAATAATTGTGTTTGTGGTTAATTGTTAAGGTAAAGCTAACTAGTCAGAGCTTATGAGCTATATAGATAAAGAAGGGTGACCCAATAGATGCTCTCTCCGGACTTAACTCATGAGTAAGAACAATTGAAAAAGTAATCTACCAAGGGTGTTCTATAATCATTAATGTCTTCATTATTCACAATTAAGTGTAAGAAACCGAGGCTTAATTTGTGACTCAGTATGAGAAATTGCTTATCTTTCCTTTACCAAGGATAATGACTTTTGAACTGTAAAGTACATAAAAAAAATGACCCAACAGATATATGTAACCCAATATGATTAAAGAGATAATAAGGACATTGCTCTTCATGAGTTCAAGTCACTTGACCCAGATGGACCATATCCTTTGGTAATAAGAGCTAGCAAAATAATAGTGAAAACTTATGTTGTACTTCATGATTTGCAAAATACTTTGTACATATTATCTCATTTGATCCTCACACAACCCTGTGAAATAGATACTATTTTTATACCCATTTTGCCAGTGAGGAAATTGAGGCTGAATTAAGTTATGTGACTTGAGCAGGGTCATACAGGAATTAAGTGTCTATGACAGACTTTGAACTCAGGTCTACTTGACTCCAAGTGCAGGACTCTATTCACTCCACCACCTCTTTGCTTCAGTACTGAAAGAATACCTAAACCACTGACTATGAAATTTTATTATTGGAGAAGACTGGAAAGGAGCCAATGTTTCCCTGATTTTCAAAGAAAAGGGAAGAAAGCAGAGACTGCAAACACTAGATCAGTGATTCCTTTGTCTTTAAATACTTGCAAAATTTGACAGTGTATCATTGAAGTGATAATTAATACATAGGAAATGTCAGGATCCCCACATCAAGACCACCCCCTCTCTATTTACTCTTCCATTTTTACTATTAGTAGACACCCTTTTTTCTAGAGCTAAGGCCCATCAAGGAAGTTGTTCCCTGAACTTGGCATAATAACTATCCTTTGCACTTACCATTTGGATGAACTCTGCTGCAGCAAAATCTCCGAATTGCTTCATACCAGCACCAGGTGGTCCCTGAACTCAGACAAACATCTGCAGAAACCTTGCTTCAGTCGTGAAGCCCTGCTATGAGTCAAACTGGCTTAATAGTTGATGTTACTCCTCATTGTCAGAGCTACAGCTCACTGTGTAGGTATTTGTCCATGTGTTGAAATTTGCTAGCTGAAAGCAGGCCTCCTACTAGAAGAGGCCCTGCATATGTGCCTAGCCTCCCTCCTCCAACGGAATTAAGAAAGCTTTTTCTTTCTTAGACCACTGTTAGTTTCATTTTGTTTTTATTTTATTTCTTAGAATTAACTGTGGTTGTGATAAACCTGTGTGAGCTCTTTGGTATTTTTAGGGTTAACAACAGTGGCAAAATCTCTGTGATTTATTGGTCATTTGTTTTCAGATTTGATAGAAAATAGTGAACATAAAGAGCCAACATGGCTTCATGAGGAATAGATGATATAACCAGAAATAGTCAGGCCTACAATTCCTGTTTCTGGAGGAGGTCAAGGATGGTTGATCACTTGAGTTTGGGGTGATTGGCTACAGTGTGGTTAAAGCCAATCAGGAGTCTGCACTAATTCAGGAACTAATATGGAATATGGTGAGCCTTTGGGTGAAAAAAGAGGGTCACCAGGTTGCATAATGACAGTCAAACTGGGCCAGGTTGGAAAAAAACATAACTACAGCTTCTGCACCAATCTACGTTGAGATCTGACTCTTGCATGGTTACTATACATTCAGCCAAGGCAAGGCAGAGAGAGAGATCCTGTCTCCAACAGAAATAGAAACAAAAAATAAAAACAGAAGAGGAACAGATCATGCCAAGACAATGATTTTGATTTTTACAAGATTACTAAATTCATTGGTGGAGGGAGTACAGTAGTTATAATTTGTCAAGATTTTAGCAATGTTTTCGATAAAAAAATTTCATGCTATACTTATGGAAAAAATAAAAAGATGTAGGGTAGAAAATATGAAAGGAAAAATAGAACTGGATGCATGATTAGATACAAAAAGTAGTCATTAATAGTTTGTTGTCCACTTGACAAAAGGGCTCTGAGGAATGTGTTTTTGACCATGTGCCGTTTAACATTTTTATCAGTGACTTGGATAAGCCATAGATGGCTTTCTTACTACATTTGCTGATGTTACAAATTTAACTTCCTCTATGGTTGAGTCAGGAAATAAAAAAAGCTCTTGGCAGACTAGGGCACTGGGGTGAGTTTGAAAAGGTGAAATTTAATATATAAAATGCAAATTCACTAAATATAATATGCATATGTATGCATACATATAAAGGCAAAGAAAAAAGTCAATGTCATAAGTCTAAGGTGGAACTATATTCTTAAAACAAAGAACTAACCATATCATACCTGTATTCACTAAACTTCAATGGATCCCTATCACTTCAAAGATCAAATCTTCCATTTGCTGTTCAAAGCCCTTTACAATCTTGTCCCCCTCCTACCTTTGCAGTCTTTTTATACATTAATTCTCCCTCCCCTACATACTCTGCTTTCCAGTAACACTTGCATCCTTGATATTTCTTGTACAAGATACTCCATTTCCAGAATCGGGGTATTTTTATTGATTCTTCAAAAGCCTGAAATATTCTTCCTTCTCATCTTTATCTTCTTCCTTCCCTGTTTTTTTTCATGTCCTTACTAAAAATCCAACTTTCTATGAGGTTTATCCTCCCTTATTCTAATACCTTCCCTCCGTGATTAGCTCCAACTTATCCTGTACATGTCTTGTTTGTGAATAGCTGTTGAGCTCCTTGAGAGCAGGGACAATCTTTTGCCTTTCTTTGTGTCCCCATCACTTAGTAGACACATAACAAATACTTATTGATTTTCTGACTATCTGGTTCTTTTAGGAGAGTGTGAGATCAATATGAATCAAGAGTATGATGTAGAAATAAAAAAAATTAATATGACCTTGGGCTACATTAAAAGATACATTAGTGACTAAGACTAAGGAAACTATCACCCCTCTCTTCTTGGTAAGAGCACTTCTAGAGTATTAAGTTTAGTAATGTTTTTCACTTGTTATCAAGGACATTACCTGGTATATAGTAGGTGGTTAATGAATTTTGATTGATTGATTGATTGATTTTGACATTGACAAAGAAAAGGTAGTCTCAAGGAAGTAACCGCTACAGAGAAGGAAGAGCTCCTAGGTTGAAAGAATGAGGAATGCTTAGCCTGAAGGAGAGAATGTTCAAGTGACACATCACAGTTATCTGCAAGAATTTTAATTTAATTTAACTTTTGGTTCCGAATTCTCTTCCTTCTTTTCTCCCCTCCATTCACTCATGGAGAGGGCAAGAACAACAAAATATGTATAGTCCAGCAAAACAAATTCCACTATTGGACATGTGGAAAGAGAAGGAGAAGGGGAAAGAGAAGGAAGAGGAGGTGGAGGAGAAGAAAAAGGAGGAGGAAAAGGAGGGGGAGGAGGAGGGAGAGGAGGAGAGAGAGAAAAGAAGTAGGAAAGGAAAGGGAGAGAAGATAAAAAAGATACTTCAAATGCTTTAATCTGCACTGTGAGGGGTCCTTTGGAATGGTGATTGGTCATTGTATTGATCAGCTTCTAAGTCTTTCAAAGTTGTTTGTCTTTATTGTTCAAACTGTATGATTAGTATAATATTGTTCTCTTGGTTTTGTTGATTTCATTATGTACCATTTCGTGCAATTCTTTCTAGGTTCTTATAAAATCATCCCCTTCATCATTTCTTATAGCACATTAGCTTTTGACATACTTTCATAAGCTGTAACAGTCTTCATGTAAAAGGGATATTTAGAAGATAAATTAGAATTATTTGTTTGACCCAGTAGGCAGAACTAAGGGTCACAGGAGGAGTCTGCAGAGGCATATTTTAACCTTGATGTAAAAGCTAAACTAAAGCTAAACTTCTTAACAATTAGAGTTAGCTAAAAGTGAAATGTTTTGCCTTGGGAAGCAGAGGATCTCCCTTCACTGAAAGTCTTAAAGTGAAGACTAAATGACTGCTTGTCACATATGTTGTGGTTAGGGTTATTTTTCAAGAATATATCATACCACATAGACGACTTCCCTTCCAACTCTGAAAATTGGTTACTGAACATTATCACAATTAACTTATACAGTAAGAAAGTGATTTAAGACATTTCCCTTTCCTGAAGCAGGAGGTTTTTAACATGGAAACTACCATTTCCAAAGTGCTAATAACTAGGTTGAGTTGGAGCCCCAGAAGAGCTACTCATTGGAGCTGTTGGATTTTAGACAAGCCACTTAACCTTTCATTCTGTGCCTGTTTGATCATCTCCAAGAGGAAAGCAATAATAGTTGCACTGTCTGCCTTAGAAATTGGTTGATTTTTTAATGAGGAAATACTTTTTGTATTTTCAATTGTTATAGAAATGTAAATCCTTAGTAACTACTGTAATTGCTTATGTAACAAAACTTTTGTGATCCTAAGGGTAATAAAGTAACCTCTGTTATTTGCTTTTTGGATTGGCTTTATCCTGTTTAACTCTAAAGAACAAAACTAAAATTGAAGTGTGGAAGGCAGAAGGAAGCAGTTTTTGGCTAGAAATAAGTAAAAATGTTTTAATTAGAGTTGTCTTAAAATGGAATGGATTTCCTCAAGAAGTAGTCCATCTCTTGCACTTGAACTTGTTCAAGCAGAGAAGCTGGATGAACACATGGCAGAAAAATTGTCAGCTGCTGTCCCTCGTTCTCAAAGAGGACCAAAATGACATCACTCTGTTGGAGTCAAGGTATAGTGTGTCCGAGTGTGACTGATCTGACTAATATGAGCTTAGAATGCTCTGCCACAAGTCTAGTACAAATAGTCCATGTGAACATTTGGAGTGGAAATGTCTCTAAATTTGAGCATCTCATGTTTTTTCGATCTACTGCAAGTCTGCTTTACTCAAAGAGCACAGAGTTTCTTTGATTCAAGCATGCCATGCTGGATAATTCTTTGCCAGTGTCTCTCATGTCATGAAATCTATTCCAAAGTTTTCCAGAGAGACCTTGAAAGTATCTTTGTTCTTCTGAGCTCCATGTGAGTGTTTGCCTTGGTAAGGTCTCTGTAAAATAGTCTTTTAGGCAAATACTTTTTGGCATTGGAATAAGGTGACTAGCCCATAGGTGTTGTGTTCTCTGCAGTAGAGTTTGAATGCTTGGCAGTTCAGCTCAAGAAGGGACCTCAGGGGCTTGTAACTTATCCTGCTAGGTGATCTTCAGAATCTTCCTAAGACAATTCAAATGGAATTAATTCAGTTTCCTGGCATGGCCATAGTAGACTATCCAGCTTTCATAGGCATACAACTATGGACCTCAATTTGGTATCCGTCTAATACCTCTTCTCTCTGAAACTTTCTTTTAGAACCTCCTAAACACTGAGTTAGCTCTGGCAATACATCCATCAACCTTATGTGTACATCACTGGAAGGTATGTTGCAAAGGTAAGTGAACTACTGATCTACAGTGTTCCAAATTTCTCCATCTGCTGTAACCAATGGTTTCATGTATGGCTCATGTGGTGCTGGCTGGGTGGAGAATCTGTTTTCCTGGTATTAAATGTTGAACCAAAATTAGCACAAGCAGCAAAGAATCAATCCAAACTTTTTGCATTTCAGCTTCATAGGCTGAACTGAGTGCACAATCATCTGCAAGCAAACAAACAAAAAAAAACATGCACCAATTCTCCCTCCACTTTAGTCTTGACTTATAGTCTTTTCAAGTTAAACGATTTACCATCAGTGCAGTAGCTAATCTTGATGCCACACTCATCCTTGCTGAAGGTATCTGACAACATTACTGAAAAACAGAAATATTTCAAATAGTGGTTACTGAATTTTGAAGTCTCTCGAGTTATGTGTCTAACATTCACTGATTCTCCTGATCATGATAAAAATATAGTGACTTGAAGAAATCTTTCCACCACTTAAATTCATATTGCTGGTAAATGAGTTAGTTGAGTATGCTCACTGTAAACACATCGTACAGGTGTAATTAACTTTGAGATGAAAACAACATATGGCCCTTCTCAGCTGTTTAACTGGGCATCATCATAATTGGGTACGGCCACCTGCATTCCTCTTTTTCTTTTAAAGTGATAATTTTTATTTAAAGTTATTTTGGGCATTTTCAGAGTTGTGATTTTTTTTAAAACTGTAATTGTAAAGTCTAACAAATCAAAAGGAATATTTTTCACTTATAAAAAGACATCTGTCAAATACCCTATATTAAATTTCTGTTAATGATGACCTTGGTGATATAGATAGATATCTACATCAATATCTACATCTATCTGTTTTGAGAGGGGGAAGGGAGGGAAGAGAGAGAGAGAGAATGGGAGAGATACAGAGAAAGAGAGAGAGAGAGAGAGAGAGAGAGAGAGAGAGAGAGAGAGAGAGAGAGAGAGAGAGAGAGAGAATGAGAGAGAATATGGTACAGGCTTTCCATCTTGTGCCTTAGTTCCTATGAATATGCCCAAGGTCCATTTGTTAGCCTCAATGGTCAGTTTCACACATTCGCTTCACAAACCACAGAAAAGACAAATCTGTAACATTCTTAGCGTCAGATATTTCACTATGAATAGATGCTTAGTTCTTCTAGGTTTAGCTGAAGTCAAACCAACTTAAGTTTTACAGGTTATTTAAAGAGGGTATTTTATGGGGGAGAAATGTCAGCATCTTGGTGTAGATTCTCTAACTTCTTACTTTCCTCAGAAAATTTAGACCTTTTAACACGTTCCCTCTTTTCCACTTCCCTTTATGTCAAAATCCCTTGATATTATTTCCTATTCTGACCTTCTTTCCCTAATCACTGACATGAGGCAGCTTTTCTCCTGGTCAAAACCAAACCAACTACACATGACTTTGACCCCACCCCCTCCCATCTTCTTCATGAGACTGCAATCTCAGTCATCTTCTCGTGTCTATCTCTGTGCCTTTGTGTTTGTGTCTGTGTCTGTCTATGACTGTCTCTGTCTTTCCATGTCTCTCTGTGTCTCTCTTTCTCTCTCTGTCTCTATGTCTCTTTGTGACTGTCTCTTTCTCTGCTTCTGTCTTTCCTCTGTCTGCCTGTCTCTGTCTCTCTGACTGTCTTTCTCTCTGTGCGTCTCTGCATCTCTGCCTCTGTCTCTGTCTTTCTCTGTTTCTGTGTTTGTCTCTCTCTGTCTCTTTCTCTCTCTGTCTCTTTCTCTCTCTGTCTCTCTCTCTCTGTATTCCCCTCCCCCTCTATTTTACAGATGAGAATACTGAGGTTAAAAGACTTTAAGTGACTTGCCAAGGAATCACAGAACCCTTATTAGAGATTAGATTCAAACTCTGGTTTTTCTGATTCCAAATTGAACACTGTCTCTACTGAACCACCCAGCTGCCTCCCATTAAAATACAAGCTCCCTAAAGGTAAAAATTTTTCCATTCTTTGTGAAAATGCCCAGAATCTAGTTCAATGTTGGGTATATAGTAAGCTCTTAATAAATGCTTGGTGGTTCATTAACTGTTAGACTAATAGAATCGAATACCTTTAACACTCTCAGGGACTCCAGACATCATCTGATTCAATTCCTCCATTATGTGTTTAGTATGTTTATATATGTATATGTGTGTATATATGTGTGTGCCCATGCATGTGTGTGTTTGTGCATGTGTGTGTATGGAAACTGAGGCTGGCTGAGTCACTTTCCAAATACTACCCAAGCACAAAACTGGAATATGAATCCAGATCCAATGATTTCTGTTGTAGTGATCTTTCTAACACACCAGGCTGCCCTTTCTGGACATGAGAAATGATGCAAAGACCTAATTGTCTCAGGAGTATGTTGATATTTAATGCTTATTCTCCACTGTACTTTGAGTATATAAGCAGTACATTAAGCAGCCTGTTTCAGACAGCACTGAGTTTAAGTTCTCTCTCTGATATGTACAGCCTGTGTGATCCTGATTTTCATTTAACCACTAAATACCCCCAGGGAACTTACTGAGACTGTAAGTTGTAAAACAAGTGCATATTGAATTTGATAAAGAATGTTCCTCCCAGAAATTTTTCTATATCAATTAAATCATGTCTGAGCTAACCCTCTACTCCTCTCCCCCAAACAATCTATATTATCATTCCATATAAAATTTTCTTGGGTTATCTACCCCTTTTTGTCTCACTGGCTTTACTCATTGATATGTAGTGAACCTTTCATCTGTACTCCCACCTAAATGGGCCATTGGCTCCCATGTTTCTGGTGTACACCAACCATAAACCTTTGGTTGATACAGAAAGGATCAAAGGGATGGGGTGAGAATAGTAATGGAACAAGCTTTTCACCAACTTTAGGAAGATAAAACAGCAGCAGTGCAAAAAACTAGCTGTGATAATGAGGCTGTTCCTCAAAAGGCTCATGAGCGTAGGCAGCAGAGGTTAGAGGTATAGTGAGAACAGCGCAGCTAAAGGAGGACTGAAGATCTGAATGAATCCAGATGGCCAGATATCAGCCCTGTGAAGAAATCCGAGACCAGGTGAGACCAGGTGGACCTCAGGTTTCTTTAGCTGACTAGATCTGACCCTCTTGGTAGCCAAGAACTGAATAATACTGGTGAATATGTACTCACATCAGGTGAGAGCCACTGAGGGGAAAAGAAAAGAATCTAGGAAAGTGACCTACATCTAGGAACTCCTGGGTTTGGACTGCATATATATTGTCTTGAGACTGCCTAGATTTGGGGGATCCATGGTGGTAGATATTGCTTCATTCTTTGTACTGGTTGTATCCTCATGGATATACTTTGCAGTTTGCCTAGCTCCACTGGAGCCCTAGCATATGATAGACACTTAATAAATATTGTTATTGTTTTGTTTGGTTTTTGTTTTTTTCCATAGTAACAAGCAAAGACTGTATATGGTTAAACCGTGCCTATGGTCAACTTCTCTAGGCCATGTTTTAATAATTAAGGTCTATTGAATGGAAAAGCACCAGAGAGTAGAAGAAAGTGAAATTTTTCCAGTGGGTGGGAAATTGAACTAAGCTATTTATTAGATAAATCCACATAATTTATGGAAAACACCACTCAAGAAAAGAAAAGTTGGGGAATAATAACTCTCTGAAAACCATACTGAGAGAGGAACATCCTCTAGGTTTCCCTGGGGATGAGTGGAGAATGAAACACCTCATTACCTAGAGGAGAGTGGCTGGACTTGAGTAAGTTATACATTAGCAGCAGATGATGTATTACTAATTTACCCATAAAACCATTAAGTTAATAATGCCTTCTAGCATTTTTTCCAATAATTACAATCCAGCTCAATGACCTTTAGTTGATAGAATTTACCTCCTTATCCTTTTGGAAAATCAAAGCTACAAGTTACCCAGGGCCATTTCTTGACAGAAAGGGCCTTCCCAAAGATTCCTGATGAATATGAAGAATTTGGATAAATGGGAAAATTGCTGGCCAGAGTTAGGATTGTGATGCCTGCACCTGATCAGGAAGTCACACAGGCAGTCTGAATGAACTGATCCCCTAAAGCTTGCAATTTGTTCCTGTTTGATATTGTCATGTCAGAGAACTCATGGACAGGGTACATAGGCCAAACCTCTTCTTCCTTCAGCCATCCTAGAGGGAAGTCACCTTCCAACTCCAGTTTCAGTAAAAACCAATAAGTTCATTATTTCCTTATCTCCTCTTTCTGAGAAGGGATTGAAATTTTGAACATGAAATCTGAAGAAAAATCACATCTCAGATTTGAACTGATCCTTTGCCAATCCGAAAGGCAGTGCAGTGTTATCAAGCATGGACTAACATAGTTAAATACCAAATAAATTAACATAGTAAAATACAAAACAAGGAAGAAAAATCTATTAATTTATCTATGTGTAATACACAGTGTTAGGCACTGGGAAGAGAAAGATTAAAAAAGTAAGATCGCTTGCTCTCAAGGAACGGGTAAGGAAACAGCTCTTATGATCTTATGGACCTTTTCAATGAGATTACATGACTGATGTAATCAACATGAGTTTCTAGAATCTCAGAACCACCAGTATTTAAATTTAAGAGCTAACATATTCTCAAATAGCAAATATAATAAATTAAGAATATTTCCCATTATGCATTACCTATAATACTCTCCCCTTTCATTTTAAGATGATAGATAGACAGATGGACTATAGAAGATAGATGATAAATAGACAGACAGATAGATAGATGATAGAAAATAGATGATAGACAGAGACAGACAGACAGACAGACAGACAGATAGAGATAGATAGATAGATAGATAGATAGATAGATAGATAGATAGATAGATAGATAGATAGGCTATACAAAGATACGACTGATCTTAAAGCAAGAATAAAGAAATGTTCTGTTGACTGATTTATAACAAA
Source organism: Notamacropus eugenii (assembly GCF_028372415.1). Taxonomy (NCBI): domain Eukaryota; kingdom Metazoa; phylum Chordata; class Mammalia; order Diprotodontia; family Macropodidae; genus Notamacropus; species Notamacropus eugenii. Next base: position 115,188,694 of record NC_092878.1, on the reverse strand, counting down.
GTAACCTAACTCAGCTTGCTTAGCACTATGATTTATGCTGCACCATTTTTTCTGCTTCTGAATCTCAGTTTGAATAAGAAACAGGTGGGTAACCTAGCATGTAGAATCTTACCATCTTGCTTTGTTAGGGCAGTGTGTTCTCATCTTCCACTACTTAATTAGTTAGATGCACATGAATTGAAAGGGGGCGGAAGAAAGTAATTTGATTGGGATGGTTTTTACTTTGTTTCTTAGAGATATCCCAGCATATAAAACAAGGTTAGTGAGGGATCATTAACATCCTCCCATAACTCTGGCCAGAGACACCTTGAGTACTCTTCTACCCATCTGATTTCATTTTATTTGTATATCTCTTTTTTGCGCTGAAAAATGAAGTGTTGCCATCCAGTCTGGGAGCGCCATCTTTTGTATGTCATAATCTGGTTTCCATGGTAATCAGACTCTGCTCCTGAACTTTGCTGTAGCCACCTTTTTTTAAACTATGAATTCCTACCAGGCAATTTGCATAGAATCAGCTTAATTGCTTTGACAAGAGGGCTATTCCAAGCACCCAATAATGACGAGAAGAAAGAATTTTTTATAACCATAAAAGCAGAACTCACTAATGATAATTTTATCTTTTAAAAGATAAAGGAAACAACAAGAGAGTTTTCTTCTGGGCTTAATTCTTACCACAAGAAGAAATTGTTTGCTTAGGTTTAAATCATGGGAATGTTGGAGAGAAGTAACCATGAACCTAACTTGAAAGGTGGGGCAATGGGAAAACTGAATCAAGACCGTGATTGCACTTCCCCTTTTTTCCCCTTCCCTGATTTCAGGTTACCTAAAATGCATCCAGAATGGCTAGAGGTGGGCAGAGAAAGAAAGATCGACCCCAACCAAAAGATCTTTTACTCCTTGCATTTCCCTTATCCCTTCCAGAGCCCCAGACAGGTAGAACCAATCTTGCTACTTTACCACTCACACAGTTTAGATGAGACAAGTTACCAACTCTACTCATTCCAGTGAGATAGAGGACCACCAAGCCTTAATACTTGCCCTGCAACTACTTCCTAAAGTCCTCCAGTGTCTGCCTCTGTACCCTTCACACTCCTGACACTGTCACCTGACTTATTGATGTAGCCTAAGGAGCCCTAGGCTTTGCCATTTGCCTAGCTTCTGTACCCTTAGGAATTCTGGGACTTTGCAACCATCCCACCACTGAAGTTTCTTTTACATGTTATCTCTGATTACATTGTAAGTTCATGAGAGTGGGAACTCTTTAACCTTTCTATTTTTATCCCAGCACTTTCTGCAGTGTTTGGCACATACTGAGCACTTAATAAAAGCTTTTTCATTTATTCATCCATTCATTCATTCATTTATTCTTCCTTTGTAGTGAAGGAAAGTAATATTGGACATAATCTAACCCTGGGGAGAAGCTTCAAAATGTTCAGAAAAAGAATAAGTAGATTTCTACGGACAAAAATTCAGTAGAGAAGTACTCAAGAATGAAATTCTGAAGATTAAGGAAAAGTAAAGAATAAGAATTTCAAAGAGAAAGGAAAAGGGAAAATGTGTAAAAAGATTGATGTAATTACATTATGATTTTATTAACCCACTTAGATTTACTTAAAAATATATACAGAATGGAAGCAGAGGGAAGTGATAAAAGCTAATATAAAAATGCAAAACATCAGGATATAAAAACATCCAATAAGAATAAGACCTGGGGAGATACATCTGAGGATAAACTGAAATGGGTAAGGAGAGTTAAGGACAAAATAGGAGGGATTTTTTTAAAAGCTATTTCTGGAAAAAGGAGATCAAAGAAGGAACAGAACCCCTGCTCTAAGTGGATCTGGTAAACATAGAAAGGAAAAATTACTCAACTCATTTTGTTTTCATTTGTTCTATCAGTGAAGATGGATAAGAATGGTCTTTGGACTGAAAAGGACAGAAGAAAGGTCCCTCAACAGAAAGCTGATACTCAAGATAAGTGATTATGTTACCCTTCATTCTTGAACAGGACCATGACTATGTTGGGTACAGTGTGTTCACTGTGGCTGATCAGATGAATATAAACACAGAAGACTGTACCCCAGGTTGGGCACAACGAACATTTAGAGTCTAAATGTCCCAAAATTTGTGCATCTTGTGTTTCTTTAGAGCTACTGAAATTCTGTTTTGCTCATAGACTATCATGCCTTCTTTCATGAGGGCATACCAGATCTGTGCAGATCTATGCTTGCATTTTCCATGTCTCATGATCAATTCCAAAGTTCTTCAGAGAGGCCTTGAGAATGAACTTGCATTGCTTTTCTCACTTCCATGTGAGTACTTTCTTTGTGTGAGTTCTCTGAAAAACAGTCTTTTAGGCAAAAGTATGTTTGACAGTTGAACCTCATGGCCAGTTCATTGGAGTTGCACTCTCTGTAGTAGACTGAATGCTTGACAGTTCAGCTGGAGAAAGGACTTCAGTGTCTGGTACCTTATCCCTGCCAGGTCACCTGCAGAATCTTTATAAAACAATTCAAATGGAAGAATTCAATTTTCTGATGTGACACTAGTATATTGTCCAGGTTTCATAGGCATACAACAATGAGATCAGCACCACGGCTCTGTAGACCTTCAGTTCTCTCCCACACTTTCCTTTGGAGCCTCTGAGCTAGCTCTGGAAATGCATGCATCAACCTCAGCATTTATGTATACATCTCTGGAAGGTATGCTGCCAAGGTAAATGATGTTGTCCTTATAAAAATTTTTTCCATTTGTTGTAACCAATGATTCCACATATTAAAGGTGTGGTTCTGGCTGGTGGAAAACCTCTGTTTTATTGATGTTAATTGTTAGGTCAAAATTAGCTTAAGTAGCAGAGAATCAATCCATACTTTATTTTATCTCAACCTCAGAGGCCACACTGAGTGCACAATCATTTGTGAACAAAAAGTCATGCACCTTCTCTCCTTCCACTTTAGCCTTGGCTTGTAGCTTTTGCAAGGTGAATAATTTACCATCAGTGCAGAAGCTAACCTTGATGTCATTTCTGTCCTCATTGAAGGCACCTGACCATATCAATGGAACTCAAAATAAGTAAGGAATCAGTAAGCGGGCCTCTAGCCACTCTTCACGAGATTGTAGCTCGGCCCAAATCAACCATGTCCTCAAGTACTGAAAGGACTGCAAGATGTGATTGCTGTTTCCTTGCTAATAATCATAGAAATACTATGGAGAAATGAATGCTACTGTAGTATAGGAAAATGGTAAATTTTGATTTTTGAAAATGGGAAGAAAAGGGAGCCTACAAACTGCAGTCTTTTGGCTTGACTTTGATTGACAGAAAAATTCTAGCATGTATCATTAAAAGACTAATTAATGAAAATCTAGAGTCAACAAAGAGCCAACATGGCTTCATCAAGAACATATCATGATGAGCTAACCTTGTTTCTTTTTCTGATCAAGTTATCAGAGCAATGCTGGAGATAGTTTTGCCTAATTTGGGGGAAAGCATTTGATAAAGTTTCTCATGCTATTTTGTGTAGACAAAATGGAGAACTATGGGTTTCATATAAATACAATTAGGTCAGACCTGGTTGAATGACTGAACCCAAATAGTAGTATTTAAGGGTTTAATGTCAATTTAGAAGGAGATCTTCTTGCCAGTGGAGTGTCCAGGGAACTGTATTTGGGCATGTGCTCAATAATGCGGATACAAACACAAACACTGTAATACAATAAACATATATGAAGTGGTTACTATTTTCCAGGCCCTGTGCTAAGTGCCTAGGATACAAATAAGACACAATATTTCCCCTCCAGAAGTTCATCATTTAATGAGGGAAGATAATGAAAGAAAGGAAGCTGAAAAGCAGAGGGAAGAGGGGCAGTGGAAAAGGAGGTACCTTCAAAAGGGGACATGATGATGGTGGAATCAAATCCAAAGAGTGAGGCTGATGGGAAATGATGAGTCCATTTGGAGTCTGAACCTTCTTTAAATGGAGGCCTTGGGAGAAGAATTTTGTTTCACACGCACCCCCCCAGCCCTGCGATTAGAGGTCGAGAAGCAAATGAGAGCAGCTAATGAGGAATGAATACCAAAGCTGTTGCAATCTCTTCAATAAGGAGCTTCCTGGTGATGAGGTTTTTATGGAGGGGCATGATGGTGGCTGAATCTAATCCAAAGAGTGTGGGTTTTGGAGGGGGGGAGGGAAATCAAATGAAAAAAGAAAGCTTCCTTATTTCAACGAACTCACATTCTAATAAGGAGAGAGAATATGTAAAAGGGAGCTGAAAGAGTTGGGGTAGGGAGAGGTACACTGGGAAAACAGCAACACAACCTAGAGAGGAAAAAAAGATGATTGGCCTGTGTCCCTTCCTCAAAATGGAAGTTCTAGGGAAAAATAATCCATAGGAAAAGGGAGAGGGCTCAGAGGTAGGGGGATTTACATAGTGTAAGAAAACCCCAGGTACTGAAAGAAGTTCCAGGGTGAGTATACTTCTAGCATTCCAGATTCTAGAGATTTGAAATTCAGATTCTAAAGTCAGAAGCAGAACCAGGAAAGGAACAAAGGGATATATTAATCATTTCACCAGCTGAAGATGTTTCTATCAAATCTTCAACTGGCACAAGACTGGGAATTAAAGTACTAAATGAGAGAATCAGAATACCAAAAGATTATTATAAGTAGGAATTATTCATTCTGCTTGTATCTCTAGTGCCTAGCATGTTGTGGGTGCTTAATAAATCTGTGTTGATTGTTGACTGATAAATCAAAAGTCACCTTACAGATGATAGTCCAGAGAAGTCATTTTCCCAAGGGTACAAAGGGAGAAAATGGAAAATTTAATTAAACTCATGTCTTCCATCTCCAAATCCAGTACTCTCTACAGTACAGCCTTTAGGCATAGGATCTAAATAGCCATTGACACTTAAGTGGCAGAGTAGACAGAGAACTAGGTGTGAAATCATTTAGATAGTTCAAATCCAGCCTCAGACATTTGCTAGCTCTGTGACCCTGGGCAAGTCACTTAACTTCTCTCTGCTTTTGTTTTTTGTTTTGTTTTGTTTTGTTATTTATTCTGTCACTTTCAGTTGTGTCTGAATGTTTGTGACCCCATTCAGGGTTTTCTTGGTACAGATACTAAAGCAGTTTGCCATTTCCTTATCTTTTAGATGAAGAAACTGCAGCGAGCAGCATTAAGTGACTTGCCTAGGGTCACAAAGTTGGAAGTGACTGAGGCCAGGTTCAAATTCAGGATGATGAATCTTCTTGACTCCAATCCCAGCATCCTATCCACTGTGCCACTTAGCTGCCTCAGTTTACTCATCTGTAAAATGGACATAGCAATAGTACTTACCTCACCTGGGTGTTATGAGGAAAAAATAGCACATAATAAATACTTCCTTCCTTCCTTGGTGTTCCTGGATAGAGTCATAGAGCTTGGATGATTTTGAAAAGAATGTTAACCACACTCTGACCCTCACACTTTGTCACACTCTTCTAAATCCTCTTCCCACAGCTTGGTTTAATTGCTTGAAAATCAGCCAAAACATGAGAACAGCTTCCCAGGGATGAGCTCTTGGAGCTAAGTAATATTCTTGGCCACTTGCCTTTAAGAATTACCAATAATGCTCCCTGGAGCTTGCCTAAGTTGAAAAGCTGGTCCCAATGGGCATCATTTCTTTCATCCCTACTTAGACCAGGTATTACATACCCAGACTGACTCTAAATGTAAGCTCTTCTGTCACTTTCACAAAAGGTCATCTGTTGCACCTACCTGGGGAAATCTTAATTAAAAAAAAAAAGCTCAAGGCACAATCTGATACATGGAGTTGTATGTTCAACATGAGCATTTATAGCTCAGGAATCAGCAAACCTACCAAGTAGGGCATAATTTATTATTTTGTTGATTTTCTAGACTTAAGAAAGCGAGGGAGAAAATGCAGACTGAAAGTAAAAGTGTGTCATGTACTTTTGGAAAGCTGAGAGTTAAACATTTCCTATCACATCTCTAGAGTTAAGCTATATTTATGTATTGTTAAATGTTCTAGATCAAAAATACAAATACATGGCCCTTCAGGATACATTTCAGACTTCAATACTTCAAGTACTGTTCAAAACTGTTTAAAATGCAATTGGAGAATATTTAATATGATCAATTAACATATGGCTCTCTAAGTCAATATATGGCCCATAGGGATCCTTACGTACAGTGGCCTCCATTTCTACCTGATTTTGACACCAGAAACTTTAATTTGAATCAATCAATGGGTCTTTCCTTATCTTCCCATTGTAAACCTTAAGTGACTATAATTTAAAACAAATAAAAAGCCTGGCTTAATAGTAATATTCTTCCAGTGTTGTTAAATGATAGAGGACAGTAGTACAGTGGAGAGAAATGCTGTCCCTGATCTGAGTTCCAATCTCAGTAGAGGGTGAGAGAGAGAGAGAGAGAGAGAGAGAGAGAGAGAGAGAGAGAGAGAGAGAGAGAGAGAGAGAGAGAGAGAAATTTTCATACAAGTTTGAAAAAAGTGAGAGCAAAAGTAGGTGTTGCCAAGTGTTGAGAAAGAATCTCCAAGAAGATGTAACAGTGAAATCTAGGAATTGTTCTTGTAAAGAACTTAAGTCTCTAATTAGATGAAAGTCCTCCAACTCTTCAAAGATAAGAAAGTCCCAGCATTCTAAGAAATAGAGAGATTGCCTCCACTCAAGAGAAACTGAGAGGGTGCAAGTCTTTTTGTACAGTGGTAGGGAGAAAAGACAAAGATGGACAGAGACACCTAAAAGAACAGACAAAAAGATTTAGTTAGTATCCCCCACTTAGGAAAAATAATGAGAGAGAAAAATAAGAAAGAAATAAAGAAATCTTGCCTTGACTCTTCAGTTTTAGATGTATTTTTAATTTTGAAAAATATATGGGTATCATTGGCACCCCCCACTTTCCCATGGAAAGGATGTATTATTGTTTTTATTATGTATCTTTCTGCTTTTTTATATGTGTACATAAACATATACACACATATATTACAAGTAATATAGTTTATATATCTTTATATATGAATATAATTTATATACTGCGTTTATACACATATTTAGGTATACATGCTACATTATATGTGGTATGCTTTTTATAAACATGTACGTATTAATATGTAAATATTATGATGTGCATCATTACATTAATCATATACTAATATTATAAATATGAATATACAATTTATATTATATACACACATCAAAGCAGTTAGATATCTATTAAAAAAACCAAAAGAACTAGCTATGGAAAGGAGAGAAGAACATCCTGGAATAACACAGTTTGGAATTTGCTCTGTTTCATTCTAATCCAAAACTTGTTGAATGACATTTTATACATAATGTGGGTGAACTGGCCTGTAGTCCCATTCCTAGCTGTTCCCTTCCTGTATCCAGTCTAGCCATGAAAGATGGAGGGAGCCTGAGGACCTTATATAATATGATGATAAAGAGCTCCCTAATTGTATGCTGAGCTGGAAGGATTGATGATCCAGGGGTTACACAGAAGAAAGCAAGTTGGCTCTTAGAAGACTCTTTCAAGTTGTGAAGTATGCATAGTCTTGTAAATTAGTTATGGAGAAAGCCAGGTGGAAGAGGAGATCACTAGAGCTCCTCATTGCTTTTGGTATTCAGGCTAGCAGATATCAATGTTTAAAACCTAAATGTTTAGTCTCCCGAATCAATAAAGTCCCAGGGATAGTTTCAATGGCTTCCCTTAAAAGAAAAAAAGAGAGAGAGAGAGGTAGACAGACAGACAGAAAAACTGGCCCAGGTATATGACCAAGGTCTTTAGAGGTTATTCAGTCAACTAGGTATATGACAGGAAGGTGCACGTCTTCAGTACCTGGGAGACCAAGAAAATGGTCCAGCTATGGTAAGGCATAGTTTTTCCAGGTTTAGTTTAATTTATCCCTATTTTAATTATCTATAGTTTGAACCCAAGATTTATGAGTTATGCAGTATATCTTCATTCCTTCCTAGATGGTTAACAATTAAACCTATGACTGACTGGATAAAAACTACCCACCCCAAAGAAGGAAAATAATGAAGTCTTTGGAGAAGGCCTGCCTCTGTATTATGAATTTACTCTTCCGATTGCTTCCACTTCTTCTGAGTAACTAAAAGAAGTTCAATAATCAGACTGGTTTTTCATGACAAACTGTCTTATGGCTTCAGTATTCCTTTTCTGAGTATTCTAATTAACAGCACACCAAAACTATGGCTAATCAAATGTAGCATACAGTCCTTAGAATTGTGAGATTAAAGGCCTAACAGATGCTGTCTCCTGGTAGGTGGAATATAAAAATAGATTTGTTTGTTCCTGAGAACAATGATCTTCTTTTCCCCCTCTCTCAACCATTTAGTTTAGATATTGAGATCTAATTGTGCTTGCTTAATAAAAGGGAAAAAAGAAAACTGGCAATATGAGTTTGCCTGAGTATTTAGTTACATTTTATCCCCTGAAAATTGATCCTCTCTAGCTATCTCCAGTTAGCACAGTTATCATTACCAGCAGTAAGAAGATAGTGGATGCTATGATGGATACCCCAATAGCTTTCTGTGGGACATGAACCAATTCACCTTTTTATGAATTGTGACTATAAGCAGTGTGTTATGCTGATATTAACATCTCCAGTATGCCTCTAAGGTTTGTTTTCTTTTCACCTTGTCTCCTTTTCTTATACAAACATAGATTTTTTTTTAAAAAAGCCAATAGCAAAATTCAATTTCTACACAGGACAATATGATTTACAGTGCCTACTGTACTTTATATGAGTAGAGGAGAAACTCATGAATCAATGTGAATCAAGTGGCTTTATTGAGCTAAGATGCCACTTTTTCTCTGTTGCAATTTCATTTATCAGAACCAGTTGTTAGATAAAATTTTGAATACATTTATATCAGTTTTTTCATCCATCACTTAGAAGAGTAAGAGAAATGAAAAAAAATGCACTCGCAATTCTCCTCAATTCAGCAAAGATAGATAAGAGCCTGTTCTGCGTTATTAACTACTTAAACATAATTGTTCCTTCTTCATTTTAAATGCATTTAACCAAGGTCACCCTCAGGACAGTTCAAGTTCCTTATGGAACATAAGATTATGTTTTTCTTCATTTAGGAATTTATTTTTTAAATTCTAAACTTTGTCACTTTTAACATTAAAAAAACTTTTTAAAATACGTATATGTAAATTCATAACCTCCAAGTTATTTATGAGTTGAAAATGTTTGATAAATTAGTAATAACACTGATCTTCTAAAAACACTTTACTCCAAGGTCTTATTGTAGGGTAAACTTGATGTTGCGCTCTTGAAGGCTATGTCAGAGAATCACAAGCACATTCTACTATACTGGAAATGCTTTATGTGCTAGCCAGTGCTGCATTCTTAAGCTCTTGTTTGAAGACTGAACTGCTTAAATTCAAAGATGCATCATCAGTTTGGTAACATGGCAATTAAATTTTCAGTTATTGGTGGAGTTAGAGCCATTCTCATGAATTCATGGACCCTGGTGGTATTGAAACAATAACATCAATGTCTCACTTTCTTCTGTATCGACTCAATCTGTTTTTATTTTGTGTATTTTCAATTTTTTCTGTCATTGTTGCTATTATGATGCTTTTATAAAGCATCATGGTGTATGTGTGAACATGTATGTATTACTGATTCTGCTTTCTTCACTCTTTGTGGCTTCATTTAAAACTCTCTAAAGTTTTTTTTTTTCATTTTTCATGTGTCCTTTTATATATAGGTAAGAGGAGGTTAAGTGATTTGATCAATGTGGAGAACCCCCTTGTGTTAACTCCCTATGTTAACAAGTCAAGTCAATAAGCATTAATGAAGTGCTTACTATATTCCAGGTACTGTGCTAAGCCACATATTATGCTTACAAATATTGCAACCTGTCTGTGGTTTAGCACATATAAATGTTAAATAACTCACCCAGCGTCATAAAGTGTCAGAGACAATATTTAGACCCAAGTCTTT